>NC_080598.1:55575208-55877916 GCF_027887145.1 Ammospiza caudacuta | reverse complement strand
ATGAGGCATTAGAAAATTACAGTGGAAAGAATAACATCATATCTGGGTAGACACAGTGTTATTTTGTACAGAAATAGGCTTTTATACAAAGATAATGTTACATGAAGAGATGGGGTTCTGCCTGTGGTCCACAGGGAACATTGATGGGAGGGTTTTGAGGGAGGTGGAAGGTAGAACTTGTCCTTTTCTTAAGAGTGATTTCCACCCAAGAAAAGTTGGCTGAAGATGTTGTTCTGGACAATGCATGAATCTGGTCTTTCTTCAAAAGCTGCTATTGATTTCATGCTGTACGTGCTGATGTGACAAAATGTTCCCCAAGTAAATGCAATCTGAGCTCTTTGAGAGAAGCTTCATAGAGAAATCAAATCAAACAAAAATGGGAGCTTGGGCAGTTCATGCATTCCACAGTAATACTTTAGTCTTAGTGATATTTTTAATGGACCTGAATGGGATGCTGAGCTGGACAGTTAAACAAAGACTTACAGAAGATTTTTGAACGTGGCCAGAGGCATGGCAGACACTTGAAGGCTGCACTCCCACCTCAGTCTCTGCTTTTGCAGCCTCCTCTGTTTCCCTTACTGACATAGAGCTAAGGTTATCTGGATTACTCCTCATGCTGGGTTTTTTGCCAGCTTCAGGACTAACCTGAGGATCTCACCTGTGATATCTTCTCAAGCTGCCAAGGCTGCTCCAGCAGCAGGTCTAGCTCACACAGCATGTGCAAGAGTTTCCTCCCCTTTTCCAGTAACTCTTTTCCAGTAAATCTTAGGAGGGGTCTTTCTGCATCCTGGTGGAGGGACACAATGCTGCTCAGAGCTGCTTTCTGCAAACCACCCATGTCCAGGCAGGGCAGCAGTGACACCCCTGAATGCAGTGTGACCCCTTCAGGTGACATTCCCTGAACACCCACTTGCCTCAAAGCTGGTGTGGTCCACGATTGTGGTCTAGCACAAGGTTGTCACAAGCAGGTGGCTGCCAGGATCCTGCTGGGCTGAATGCCTCTCTTGGGGCATGGGAATACCTCTGGCGGGGGGGGTGGGTAGCTTCAGCCAAGATTTTTGGTTCTGTGTAGCACCATGCAGATTGTGAAGGGGCTGTGTCAAAATGAGTGAAGTTGGGGATGGGACCTGGGCTGACACAAGGGATCTGCTGTGTGGCAGCATGAAAATGACAGACCCTGTTCCACAGGTCAGATGGTTTTCACCACTTCTTCCAGCCTTGGTGTAAAGTAAAGGGGGCTGCAATGAAACCAAAGGGCAGAAACAGCCCTCTGTTAACTAGGACATAGCACTGTTAACTTCATCCTAAACTGTGAACTTGGTTGAGCTCTCAGCTACACTGCTCTTGCCAGTGGGACTTGGGGATTGGCCTCATGCCTTTGGGATAGAACCCAAAATCTCTTGAAGATTCCAGGACCAATATTGTTCTACCTAAGGACTTGTTATAACCTCCTCCCATTGGAGAGGAGTACTTTTGAGAGCTCAGCTTTTCTGCTAAATAATAAGATTTCCTCTTTTATTAGTCCATTATGGGAGTTATTACAGCTCAAGTACTCTGTCCTATTTGGATAAAAACTACTTGGATAAATAGCACTGAATTCCTTGACCTCAAATGATGGTTTTTCTGGGCGCTGGTACATAATTTGCCCTGGTGTGTCCCATCTGCTGGAAGGTTGAGAGAACTGGGAGAATGTGGTCCCAGGACCTCATTGGGTAGTGCTAGGAGACATCAGGAGACTTGTGGAAAGCTGAAGGAATGAGCTGAATACCTGAGGAGAAGACCCAGAGAAGAGATTAAAAATGTCTCTGTAGGGAAACCCCCAAGCTGGTCAGTTCAAGAGGGGTATTTAAAACCTGATTTCAGGAGGAGAAAGCCCCTGGTAGCAAGGAGAAATGGTGCCCAGCAGGTGTGAACATTCACTTCACAGTAACCTTACAAACTTCATACTGCTTTAAAAAACCCAGTTAACTTTTCCTCTGTAACAGCCCCTGAACAGCCTAATGGGTGTGTCTGCTCCACTGCATTTCCTGTCTTTCCCCCTGGGAAGTGGGATTCACCTCTCTTCCCATTACTATGGATTTGTTTCTTTGCTAGGGTGGAAATCCACGTTTCCTGCATTGATGAGTAATTCTTGAAATCCCCTGACATTAGCTGCCATCTATTATTGTGGCTACAGGAAAGCTATTTGTGTTTCAGGCATATCAGTGTCGTGGTGTTGCCACATCCTCTTCTAAGTCATGCAGGAAGGCAGCAATTACTCTTGTGGATTTCCATCTACAGCATGGGAAAGCATGATTTTGCTAGAGCCACGCTCAAGCTCACTTACATCTATTCTCACCTATTCCCAAAACAACCTTCCTTCCTGGAGCTCCTGCCTGTTTAGTCCCCAGTACTGGTTTATGACCCAAGCAGGAGGCAGGTGATGGAGCAGCAAGTGAAACCTTCCTGGGAGATGCCAGACTTGCAGCCCATGTGCCCTAAATCCTGTTGGGAAGGAGCCTCTGCCATCTCACTCCTGACTGCAGCTGTGCCTTTCCTCTGGGATGCTCCATGCATTGCCAGGCTTCAGGTCTCTTCCCACTGGATTGGGGTTCCCAGGTTTTCTTCTAATAAAGTTCATATTAGCTATGCTAAAGGCAGGATTTGAAAATGGATGTTGGCAAATTGTTGCCACATCCTTGGCGAAGATGTGATTGCACATACATTTACATTTCCTGCTTTACAGCAATTAGCAGGTGAGGAATGTGTCACCAGGCACATCACTGAAGCCAGCACTGTCCACCTGGAAAAGCCCACCTACCAAACCACTTTGCTCGTGTCTCTCTTAAGATCAGCACATCAGCAAATCCTGTGGCCTTTACTTCAGTGCTGTCATTCCTCAGTGGATTTTAGAGAGAGGATGCAGGCTGAAAGGGAAGGAATTGCTGGCATTCTGGCTTCTTAACCCTTTATTTCCAGGTCAGCAGTTCCCAAAGTTTCTTATCACGCCCTAACAAAACATTTCTACTGGTTTTTTTTCTCTCCATCACACTCACACTTGAGTCTGTGATCTCTCTGGAGGTTTTGGCTTCCCCTGCAGAAAGGGCAGAGGTTCCCCAGGTGTCCCTGGGGACTCACACCACAGGTGGATCCTGCAGGAGCTGAGGAGGGAGTAATGCCTCAGACCAGCCCCTGCTATGCTGTGGTTTGTGTCCTTTGCACTGAAGATTGCAAGTCTTCTGTCAAACGATGGAAGTGCCAGGTGGGAGGGATGGGCAGGGAGCCAGGAGTGTTGTGAGTGGATGTCTGAGCTCAGCCTGTGCCCACTGTGGTGGCTGTTGTGCGCTGATGTGCTGGGGACACTGATGACAGCAAACAGGGAGAGCTGGTAATGCCACAGCAGCTGTGCTCAGGAACCAGCTTTCCTGACTCTTCTGTAAAATTGATCCTACTTTTTTAATCTTTGCAATCTGCTCTGCCTCCAAGGAGGGGCAGACATCAGCATCAGCAGAGGTTGCATGATAAAGAAAGTCGAGCCACGCTGACCTCAGAAAATTTTATTTACTTAGTTTTTAGAAGTGCTATTTATCATATTGAACTAACACTGTTATCAGAAGACATTTGTGCAACCTCCTGAAACTACCTGGCTGTGTGTAATATGCCACCTATAAATAAATGCCATTTGAAATGTCGAGTCATGCGGGAAGATAAATAAATTAGTTTCCTGAGCTCATTAGAGATGAAAGCTGGGGTTTTATAGCAGGATGAAGAGATTGCACAATGCAATTCCATATGGCTTATGAAATGTGTATGAAAACCATTTTCTCCTACCCATGCTAATTATGATATATAAATAGATACTGTTTCCCTTTGGGCACTTACTTAGCTGGATTTTTTTTTTAAAGATCAGTGTAATCACTTGTATGATGCATTTCTGTAGGCTTTTAACAGATCTCTAAATCAAAATACGTATTTTTATAGCTATAAAGTGACCTTTCACTAATTGGGAAGGAAAATGTTACCCAATAGGTGACAGTTGTCATAAGTGCTCAGCACAGTCAGAAGTCATTTTGGCATTTGCCTTTAAATTGTAGTTGAGACAAGTGTTTAAATAATAATTTTTTAACCCATGTATCTATATGAGTTTTGTGTGAGTGTGCTTAAGGAAGGAGAGGGTGATTTGTGCTGCCTGTGGACAGGCTGCAGACTAAAATCAAAGCACTGTTTTTCACTCAGGGCACAATTTTGCTGTGGAACCTGCTGGCAGAAGTCTCCTCTGAGCATGTGCCACTAGCCACTGCTAGTGAGCAGCCCACCCTGCTCAGGGAATGTCTTACTGGGGCAGCAGCAATGCTTTTCCAGCCTCTCTATAGTCCAGAAACACCCCCTACTTGGAACCAGTGGGTGACAGTCACCAGAGAAGGCTGGGAGAAATGGCCCTTTGAAGGACAACATAGCAGTGGCAACACAGTAAACTGTCACTTTTCTAGCAGATTTGAATACTGTTTATTATAAACATTGCAAATTAGTATCTCTAACTGAGAAAAAATAAAATTGGATGCAAAAATACACTGGTGGTACATTGCACATACATATAAATACATTATATAGTTTGCACAGTCATCAGGCATCTTCCTTCCGGACTGACTTTCCACAGACTGATGCTAAAGTTGAAACAGGAGAACAGAAGGGAAAGGCCTCCAAATATACACAGTGCTGTTTTGGCAAGTGATTAAGTTCCTAAAAAAACTGTGCTGTAAGAAACAAAACACAGTTTCACAAGAGACCCATTTGTATTTTCACATCGTATCTATCTCACAGCACAAGGAGAAAGAGTAAGCAAGAGAATGGTGACACATACAGGGTGCTCAGTATGTATTGATGACATTTGAGACCAGTTCCACACTCCATTCAAAGCCTGCATTGTTAATGGGGTCTGGAAGTCCTCTCCTTGGTAAGGAGGACTTCAGTAATACCCAAAGTGTTTTACAGCTGCTGCTTAACCCAGACAATCCATTTCAATAGGCAGCTTGCTCCCAGCCTCTGTTTGAGGGGTGCCTCTGTGCAGATGCACTGGATGGGGTCACTGCCAGGGGCCCAGGATCTCTCACCTCACAGAGGTGGAGGAAGCACACACTCTCCAGGGCCAGTTCCCCAGTGAAAACCCCAAGGCCCTGGGCAGTGCTGCTGCCCTGGGTCAGAGCCTGCAGCTGCTCCAGGGGGGCTGGCAGGAGCCCTGCCACAGCTGAGCTGCAGCTCCTCCTCCCCAGGAACCTCATGCCTCTCCCACCAGCCTAACACATTGCCCTGCCCGGCTCTGAGGAAGGCAGATGGATTGCAAGCATGCTCACAAGGGACTTTCCCAACATCTCGAGAGTTCGTGGGATGCTACACATCTCTAAATGTTGGTTTCTGTTTTTGTTTCCCTTAATTCCCTTAGAAGATAAAAAGCTACATAGGTGGTGCCTGCTTGGTCTGTGGTGTGGCCTTTGTGGCACCCTGAGAGGTAGATGGAGTTCAGAGCTCCAGGGCAGTGTCCAGGCAGAGAATGTGGTGGCACAAGGAGACCTCAGAGGGAATCCATGACTGCTGGGAGGAGCAGCCTCAGTCTTTGTGGGCACTGCACCTCCCTGTGCCCAGCAACACATGGAGCACAATGATTCCCACAGAGATGCTGAGCACCAGACTGGACAAAGCACTTTCCATAGGAAAATGTGGCAGTGTGTGCCATGCATTGCTCCAGGAGATGGTCCCCATCCCCAGCTCACCCCACAGTCCAGCACAGGGCAGTGCCAAGGCATGCCTTGGTCTAGGACACATTGATGCCAGAGAAGAGCAGGGCCCTGGGCTGTGTGGATGCTGTGCTGTCTGCCAAGTAGCCCAGGATGCTCTTGAGTTCACTGCGTGACAGATTGGCTTTGATGTGCAGGAACGCCTCCAGGTGCCTTTTGCTGTGGAAGAGAGATGGGCAGGTGTTATTTCCTCCCACACACCTCCACAGGTCAGGGCCACTGCAGCAGGATGTGCCTCCCACCCTGTGGTGTGTGCTGACATCCCCTGTGGGTGCCAGCTCAGTACCTGGCAGTCCTGCACCAGACCCTGCACTGTCCTGGGATGTTTGGGGTAGGGAAGGGAATCTCCAAGGTAAAGGAGAAAATTAGGGCAGAACCTGGAATATATCAACATATCTTCCTTTGCTTTCTGATAGGACTTGGACTACCACAGCCTGGAAGGCAGCCCCCACCCAGGTTTGTAGGCTCAGGCTGTATGAACCTCACCTATATTCATATTTGACTGCTTTCTGACTCAATTAAAATTCCTTATGAGTAGTAGCAAATCTGTTTCGGCATCTCTTACCGGATGTCTGGGTACGTTGTGGCAAGTGTTGCAACTTCAATTTTAATAGCACCTAAATCCTGAAGTCGGATTATTTCAGCCAGTTTGGGGAGTGCTGAATTCAGCCAGGTGGCTTGAGATCCCTGCAAGAAGAAAAAGTGGTTAACAGGACATCATGGGGGTGCAAAGTGCCCCCCACCCCAGGAGCTGCCCCTGAGGCTGTTTCTTGGCAAGTGGAAAGGACACATCAGTGATTTTAGATGCCTCACTGTTTTTCAGTGCTGTTTCTGCCTCAGGCAGCCTTGGAAAAACTGGATTAGCTTTTTGATGGTTTTTAATCCTCTCACACAAGTGGTGTGTGGTTTGCCATAAGACTGAGACTTCCACATGCACCTCAGCAGATTCTATCTGCTCATTTCCTTTTCCTTGGGTTTCTGCACTGCCTGGTGTGCGTACCAAGGTCTGATGGGCCAGGTGAGTCACTGCCACGTGCTGCTCTGCCCCAGCTCCAAACACAACCCTGCCTTTGGCATCTCCAGGTATCACCAAAATCGGGTAGAAGTCCCAGCCTGAGCTTTTTCCAGACCATTGGAATTTCCAAGGTGCAGCTGCTCGACCTCCTACCCAGCCTATGTGGAACTCAGACTTGTTCCTTCTCCAGTCAAACATGCATGGGGTGATGGAGGACAGGTTTTGGCTTAGCTGTTAGCTTTTCTTGCAGGCAAGATTAGAGGCATGGAATGAGGGAGATCATCTCAAAGGACAAAGAGGGGTGTTCCAGCTTGGCTCTCGTGGAGAAATTCCTTGCATACCACAGACCCCCACAGTGCCTGCTTTATCCCTTGGCTGACCTAAAAGCTGCAGCATCAGGGAAATCAAGGGTGAGAGGAAACCCAGACTCCATGGAAGCTGTACTGAAACCAGAAAAGATTATCTAAGTCTTTGACCCTATTAGTGTAAACCTTCGAAAGTAAACTGCCTGTGGGACAAAGGAAGATGAAATCATGTCTCTCCAAGCAGGGAGGGGCAGGCTGCTTACAGTGTGGGGGACCCTTTCTGCCTACAGGCACTTAAGACCACTTTCTGCCTAAGGTCCTGCCTTCCAGGAAATTTGAGTTGAAAAGGTCAACAAAAGTCCCCAGAATTGCTTTCCTGTTTTTCAGTGTGTCTGTGCCCTGTGCTGACATGTTCAAGGCAAGCACTCACGTACATTGCTGGTGCAGAAGGCTTCCAGGTCAGCAGCATTCTTGGAGATGTGTTGGGCCAGAGTTTGCTGCTGTGCTGGAGATTTCAGGCTGACCTTCCTCTTCAGCAGCCTCACAATGTACTCTTTAACCAAACGGGCGTGGATCTTCTCAACAATAGCCTGTTGGGAAGGAGAGGAGGGAATCATCATCCATCTCTCTTTTGCTTGGGGACATAGCAAACCATGAGTGTGGATGGAGGACAAAACCACCCTGGGTGCTGTGAGCCATGCCCCACCAATGCCTGCTGCAGATTACACAGCAGGAACAGCCCTGGTTGCAGCCTCCCAAGACCAGTTACAGCACATCCTAGATGCTGAGAATTTCTTTGTGCTCTAATAAGAATGGGAATTTCCAAATGTTTGTTTCCTTCTGGGAAGAGTTTAAAGTGCAGAAAAGATCTCCATGTGGTAGAGGAGTAGCAGTATTCCAGAGAAACAGGAATTCATGCTGTTCTTCCTGTTCTTCTCTCTAACACATAAAACATCATAATTTGTCCCAGCTACTAAAAAGACAAAGACAGGAAATCAAATTTTGTCTTATATTATGATATTTCATATATAGTCCAGCACCAGGGAGGATGTGGTTCTGGCTCAGTTCTCTGGGATTTGTCCCATTTGCATCCACCTCCTCCAGCCCTTAGGGCAATCAAAGGAGCAATGAGACTGAACCATGCAACTGCATCTGTGTTTCAAGATTGCTAAACCAAATCTGTAATTAAAGCCACGTGTTAGGTGGTCTCTAAAGCACTTTCTCTGCATCAGGGGTGGTTTGCTCTGAGAACAGTGCAGCAGAGCTGCAGGAGTCTGCTTCTGTCAGAGGAGGGTGAGATTTACGTGCCTTATCTGGGTAAACTGCATGCTGATGGAAATCCTGCCTGAGAGGCTTCCTGATACCAGGCCAGCTCACCAGAGGTCAAGGCAGCTCAAGCCACAGAGGATCAGAGCTGAAAATGCAGCCCCAGTACCCCAAAATCCCTCCAATATTTCTCTTGGACTTACATGGTAAAACGGGTCTTTTAAGGTCTTGAAGTCTGAAATATGTTTGCTGGTGGTTTTAATGATCTCATTCATAATTTCACTGCTGGAATCCCACTTATTCTCTGTAAACTTCTTGTACATTGGCTGAAAAAAAGGAGAATCTGCTAAGTTACCTCAAACAAATTCTATGCACATGTATATTTGTTATTCCTACATGTTGAGTATCCCATGTAGGGAGAGCATGGTGTGTAGTCCTGTGCAGGGTGTGTGGTGATCCTTACAGGGACAGGGGAACAAGGGGCTGTATCCCCTTCTTGGCTTCTCATGGTTAAGAAGACCAAGGACTTGAAAGGTTAATATTGGAGGTGTTTTTATTATTTCTGCTTTTTTTCCCCCCCTCACCATCTGGTCTGATTAAAGAATTATGGAACCATCAGGGGGAAAAAATAAATCCTTATGAGATGCTTATAATTTTTCACAGTAAATAAATATGAAAATGAAAAAAATTGTACCCCTGTTCTCTCGTGCCTTCCCAAAGGCTCTACAGAGAAAGCAGGAGAGATTGTGGCTGAACATTCCTGACTCCTACGCTTCCTTTTCCTCCACCAAAATTGCTTAACTCGAAAAGATTGTGTTATATATATATAAACAAAACAAAAAAAAAAAAAAAAGAAAAAAAAAGAAAGCCAGAAGTACAGAAATGCCCTTCAGGTCACCTTTATGAGGAAGCCAAAAGCTGCGTAATTGCAGTTTATGCCATTAGTGATGTGTTTCTACAGTGTGGAGAGCAAATAGCTACAGGTTGAGACTCTCCCTGCTGTAGCTGTTGTCTCAGATGCCATCAGCAGGTTTTATGTTCACCTGCACAGTCATGCCTATGTCACTGCACCCATTTTGCCTGCAGGCTTGAGGACCAGCTCAAGGAGAGCTTAGTGGGAGTTTTCCTGCAGCAGTGTGGGTTGGGACTGATCCTGTCCCTACTGAACTCGGCTGGTTTGAATCAGAGACTTGAACAACAGATAGCATGGCAGGAGAACATGCCCTGCCCTGGTACCAGCTGAGCCATGGGGCAGGAGGATGTGGGGCACAGATATGGTACCTTCAGCTGGGCAAAGAGCTGTTGAAGCAGCACATCAAATCCACTGTTTTCAATATCAGCAAGAGTGCTGAGGATATCGGCTCTACTGTCCTCCTTTTCTGCCACGTATTTCTCTGTGTAGTCTCTGAAAGAAAATAGCAGTCAGGTCAGAACAGTCTGTCCTCAGAGGAGAGAAAGAGAAATTCAGCAGTGTCCAAACTTTTTGTAGGCAGATAGACCTACATCCGCTCACCCCTGAGTACCTCAGAGTACCTCCCCCCTCTATACACTGCCTGCAGAGGAAGGAGCAAAACCTTCTCTTTTGGACCCTTACCTAAAATTCCAGCAGTTGTTAATATTTGCAATCAGTATAGGCTTGTAGTACGTGTGCTTCTTGCTTTTCTCCTTGAAGTCTTCAAAGGCATCCCTGTAGCTGGAGGGGAGATGGGAAGAGCAGAGGTGGGTGAGTGGCTGCCCAGGTGCTGTGCCAGCCCCAGTGCCCACAGCCCTCCCCAGCTCGCTCACCTCCTCAGGAAGGCTGGCAGCTCCTTCAGCAGCCGGCGGGACAGCTCCTCACCCACGGCCTTGCTGATGTCCTCAGCCCGCTTCTGGCTGCTGTAGATACTCTAACAAACAAGTGAGATCAATTTTAAAGGTTGTCTGCTCCAAAAATGCCAGGTTTTGGGTAAAAGAAGCTGCAGGTTTGCTGGGTAAAAGAAGCTGCAGATCCTTTACTAAGAGCTGCACCCAGCTTTCCTGCATCCCCCCTGCAACTGATCCAGGGACCACACAGAGCAGCTATACTTAGCTGAGAGTTCAAAAGGAGCATGAAGAAAATCTAGAAAACAGCTGAGAAAGTAGGCAATTTCACACTTAGTTGTGTTTCTTTTTTTGGTTTTGTTTTTTTTGGTTTTTTTTTTTTTTGAATGTCATTAGATTGCATTTAAATGAACCATTTAACCACAATAACCTCAACACATGAGAGGTCTATTTTTTTAAAAATAAACTCAACTAATCCTCTGCAGCCAGAGGAGGGAAAGGGGCAGCTCTGCCTGTGGCACTTTCCCTGGGAGGAAGAAACAGACTCCCCAATCAACTGAGCCAGTGTCCTCTCTCTGCTGCTGGGGATGCAGAAGAAATTGCACAGGAGAAGGAAGGCAGTTTTTCTTCTTGTTTTGCTTGTAGAGGTGTTTGCCTCTGTACCATGGCACACCAGGCCCAAGACAGACCATGGTTTTCAGCCTCCCTGTATCACCCACCTCTGCTACCACTCTACACAAGTGACTTGGCCTTTTCCTTTTCTGCATTGACCACAGTTGGTCTCAAATCCTAAGTAGGTAAAAGATGCAATTGTTTATTTTTAATATAGCTCTGTATTACCTGGATAACAAATATTCCTAGCAGTTCACTCTGAAAATGTCCATTTAGCTTCTCTGGTTCCTTGTCTTCTTTCCATCTTTGGATTTCTTTATCTAAACATCTGCTCAGTGAATTTTTGACAGTAACCTTTAGGGAAGGAAGAACAATGGCATTTACTACAACATGGATGCAACAGCTCCTGCCTTATGCAGGTTTTACCCACCCACCCACCTTTTGCCTGGCCCAGCAGAGTTTTCCCTCAGCCCTGGCTGGGATATAAAGGTTCTTTGTTAGGAGATGCCTGACCCATGACTTCACAGCAACAAGAACAACCCCCTCACAACACCTACACAATAGCGAATTGAGTATTTTAAGGTGGGAGTGAAGATCCCATCACACCTCCATATCCAGGGGATTAGGAGGGCAGGGAGGGAGCAGTGGGTAGGAAGGTTGCAGCAGCTCCATGTGCCAGAGCCCAAATTCCCCCAACCACACACTGTGTGTGTGTCACTCTCAGAGCCACCTGCTTTTGCAATCCTTTTTCATGAGCTGTTCTGACGCCACACAAGTGCTGGAGAGGGAAACAAAATGCTCTCAGGTTTTCTCTGCTCTGACCCCTCTGTGCTGCAGTGAGGCTTTGGAAATGGTCTGTGCAGTGTCTGGCACATACTGCTGATCCCCCAGTGTCCCGTTCATGCGCTTTGCAGACCTCACACCACCTCTCCCATATGCAAACCATCACAGACTACAGTTAAACTTGGAACTCATCTTCTCATTTTCTGGGAATTCCAGCCCCAAATGCCAAAAGCACTAAGCTATGGGAATACTCTAGAAGTTGCTTTTTGTTTCCATTAAGGGAAGGGTGATACAAAAACCAGAGCAAGTTTTATTTTCTGCCGAGCAGGCAGTTCTCCATCAAAGAAAGAGATTTGTCAGGACCAGAACTCCATGCTTTGCACTCCTCCAAGGTCTGGCACCTCTGCAGATACCAGGAGTAATCCAAGATCCTTTAGACATTCCTCTGAGAGGGACCATAAATCCCTCTGGAGATTTATCAGAATGAGAAAGTTGCCTATAAAGATCTGTTGTTGGATTTTCCCCCTGTTACCACATGACTTCCAAGAACAGAGCAGTTCTTTTCTCATGGCTGCCAGGGCTAAGCAGAAGTTTGCTCTGCAAGTCCCATCTAGCAGAAAGGTGACCTGCTCCCCAAAAACAAACAAAAGCTTTGGCTTCTCCCTGGAAGGGTGTGTGGTTCACTGGTGAAGAAGTGTGTGTGCAGGACAAGTCACAGCTTCTCTGAGGAGTCACATGGGAGCAGTGAAGGGAAGAAGAGGAGTGACTGAACCTTTCTTACCTCTTCACTGTCAAGGTATTTATTTTCAAGCTCTTTGCTCAGACTTGAAGGCAAAAGGCTTCCAAGCTTAACTTTATCCAACTCCATGGCTAAAGCATGATCTTTTCTCATGTCTCTGGAATGAAAAAAGCCAAACAATTGTATTTTCCAAAGGCAGTGTAATTCAAGACAGCTGTTGATGCAAATCACTAACACTTTTTGAGGGTATCAGTGAAAAAACAGATGGAAATGTACATTGTCCTCAGTCCAGGCAGGACTTGGAGAAGCTCAATGGATATGTGCCAGGGGTGAGATGTGTGAGGGTGGGACCACAAGCAAGCCTGTGAATGGAGTCACGAGTCCAAACTCCTGAGTACCAGCCACTGTGCTCTGGTGGGGATGGGAGACCTGAAGCAAGCAGGGGAGTCTAGCCCCTGGACATGGCCTCTCTCCATGCATACAGAGAGGTGAGCAGATGAAAAGCTGGTGTTGGATGGCTGGGAGGTGGTCCCTCAACACCTGGATGTGGCATCTGGGAACACTCCCAAAGCAGCTGCTACCCTGGCCAGCACTGTCCCCAGTGCTGGGCTGAGCCCTGCTCCTCACAGCTGCTCACTCCCAAACACAGGCTGGTCCTGGCCTGAATATCCTGATCTAGAGCACAACACAGCTGTGGAAAACTTCTGGGATCAACACTGAATCATTACACTCATCAGTGGAGCACGAAAAGGAAAAAGTGGAGCTGAATGACTTTGGAACAGAAGAAACATTGCTGATGTCTTTACTGGTTTCCACCTGAGAAGTGAAAGCCCTCAATTCTCCACTCAGTACTATTTAGCCACAACAAGCAATGTTTTCAGTTCAATAACATCCAGAGTTTATGGGGACCCTTGGATTGTGTCCTCTCACAGGGGCACACCCCTGGCTCTCCTAAAGGAGAAGAAAACATAGACTGTGAGTAACACCTAAGCAACATCCTCCATGCCCTGGATAATTGCATCTCAGGTTGTTCTATTTATTGTCTGCCCTCTGGTACAAAGGGCTGAAATTTCCAAATGTTCCAAGAGTGAGCCCAGGTCTGCAACTGGAATTGATATCAAGGCAATGAACCTGATCAATTTACCCCATAGATGAAGACCTAAACATTTGTGTGTAGGCTGCCCAGAAGCCAGAATGGTGAAAGAGCCCTTCATTTACAGACTAGCAGCCTTGAGTGTCCCTTCTGGCTGTTCTGGCCAGGACTGTAAATCAGCACATCATCAGTAACACTACTAACTTAGCCAGGTACTGGACTGCACCACAGTAATACTAACTCATAAATCAAGCAAATGCCTGGGTTTGCAGCCAGTGAGCCTGTTTTGATTTCCAGGGGTAAACATGTATAAAAGCCCACTTACTTTGGATAAAAGTTGTGCACCCACGAGAGAAGAAGATAAATATCCTTGTCTTCCAGATGAGACTCAGCATTTTTCTTTGCCTGGGAGGCAAAATAATTGTGGTAGAGTTCTGCATATATGCTGAACACATTAAACTCAGGAGGATAAAGCTTATTAATACACTTGGCAACCACTGTCAAATCTTCTTTCATTGTCTTTCCCATGTGCAGGAGGTTCTGGCCAACTGCAGAGAGGTTCTCAGTTCTAGGAGTACGGCTTGTGTCTTTCATTCGAGCCTCTACTGACTCCTTTACTGTAGCCATCCAGAGCTCTTTCCATTTTCTAGGTCTAAATTGCATATTTTGGTCAGGTAGGTTCTCTGACATGTAGTTCTGATCTTCTTTCTCCTGTTCTTTCAGAGCCTCCACTGCCTGCTGTAGCAGGTCTGGGTTTGTTTTTGCAAGCAGCACAGAATCCTTCAAGGTGCTGAAGACTTTGTGCTTCAGAACTTCATAGACAGACTCGATGTCTTTCTGACTGGTGTTCAGTCCCTCCTCACTTTTGCTAGACAGGCTCCTCTCCAGGGCAAACAGATGTTGAATGGCATCACAAAGCTTTTGTTCTCCAAGGAGATCCATGACTTGTTTGACTGGTGAAAACAGAACAGCTTTTCTTTAACCAAGAGTGAAGATTTAGACTTATGTTTTACAAAAAATGATGGCTCTGGAATCTTTTTTAAAAATGCTCATACTTCCAAAATGCTAGCTCTTGGGCTCCTACACCATATAGAAAGTCTGTTTAATTAAAGATCAGATTATTTCCAGCTTGCCTTTAACGGGGGCAATGAAAACTTTAATACCCACCACCAGTGTGTTGCATATGGACAGCTATTCACGAGCCACCTATAATTGTTTCCAAAATTTAGCCCTGTGGAGTTAGTTAGTTATTGCTCATCCCCTTCCCATTAATTTGACCTCAAGTCAGAAGCATGGCACTAGAAATAATGTAGATAGAAAGATGTAACTAAAGATGTGCTGAAGGAAATACTACATGGGTTTTCCAGAAATAGATTTGGCACAACCTGACCTGTGAAATTGTTTGGGAGGCCACATTTAGCAAGCAAGACAAATACAATTCAGCTATCTTATCTGAACTACAGCCAGTTACTTGAGACAGGGAGACCTGGGAAATCATTAGTTAAAATGGCAAAGTTATATCCCAAAATAAGATTTGTTAGGTATGTAATGGAGGACCCCGGGTGGAGAAAGCTTACATTATTCATGAAACTCATCTTACTTCATTTATCCTTAAAGATTGTGGCACAAAAGCTGGGAGTGCCCTTTTGGCATCTGCTGATTGCACAAAGTTCAGAGATATTATCGAAACTGAGGGCCTGGTGTATTTTACAGGAACAATGGGATAAGCTGAATGGTAAATGGGCTGAAATTTAATGGCACAAAACATCAGATACAAATCCAATAGAACAAAAGTTACTTAGCAACAAACAGGATTTTCTGCTGCAAGCTGGATGTGAATCAGCTTGAGAGGGAGGAAGAAGAGAGACACCTGGAGAATAAGTAAATCCTTACTGGGAGGTGGTGGTGAACATGTCAGTTACGACCCTAGGATGTACTCAGTGAGAAATATCCAGCTGAGATGTGAAAATAGGAATATATTGTGCCACACATTGGTGGTGTCTTATCTGGAATATTTTCTGCAATTCTGGTTGCTTTAAAAAATTAAAAAAAAAAAAATAAAAAAAAAAAAAAAAAAGAAGAAGACGACATTGGGGATGGGGCAATGCAGTGGTAAGAACAAAAGTACAAAAGGCCTGTTTTCAGCAGCAAATTCAAGGCCAAGAAGGAAAACCACCAGTTAGGGAGATCATTTCACACATGGAGAGAGAGATGCCAATTAGACATGTAAAGGCTTGTCTGGAAAGGAAATAATTTATACTAAAACAAGACTTTGTAGGAGGGGATGGAGGAACAGAACTGGGAGTTACACCTGGGTTTCTCACCCACCCACAGTTCTCTGTGCCCCCATGGAAAACAGAAATAAGTTTGTTTTGGACAGAAAACCTGCAAATGGACAGCTCCTCAAGGACTGTACCCTTGGTACTAAAAGACTAGGACTTGAGGTCATGTCTCCCTCAGCCCAATTTTCCCCAGGCTTCTTGGAAAAGTCACTTCAATCTATCAGGACCTTTGTTTCCCTAGGGGACAATTCCCTGCCTCATACAGCCCCTCTAGAGGAAACTATGGCCCATGAAGTGGTGCAAGGAGGATGGAGCAGCACTTACCACTGGGTGGCTTGGTCTTTTTAACAATTTTAAATGCACTTTTAAGCATTCCCTTTATTCCTTTGTTCCCCTTCTCAGGGCTGTCCCCAGCAGAGATGCAGCTCTCATTGCTCGTGATGGAAGAGGCACGTGAAGCTCTGCAGGCTGCCTCTGGCCTTTCTCTCATCTTCTCCTGGTCCCTGGACCAGATCTCATCTGCAGAAGGTTCAGGACAGGCAGGGACTTGCTCAGCTGATGGTGAAGTGTTTTCAAATGGCCTGTTTGCATCAATGCAGCCCTCTGATCCACTGCGTATTCCAAAAGGACTTTGGAAAAAAGGTAACATTTTCATCATTTTCCTTCTAGCCTGTAAATTTCAGGGGGAAAAGAATCAGATTAGAACAGTTAGGAAGAAAAATACCAAGGAGAAAGTGTGGCAAGGCATATGTGTGGGCAACATGGAGAATGTTACACATCTGGTGTGAGCACAGGAGAATTCCTGAGCAACATCATTCCTGCTAATGTCCAGTCTAAATTAGAGAAAAATCCAAGAGCCATTTTGAGGGTGATTCAGATGTCCTGATTTGAGACCTTGAGCTTGTCAGGCTCTCCCATGGGATACTGTGTGTTTATGGACATGAGCATGGGTGGGCACACGAATGATGTGGGTGGGATAAGTGTCCTGTGCCTTCAAAGCAACCACAAAGCTCTCATACTCTTACATGGCATCAAAATCAATTCCCACCTTACTCAGGGCCTTTTTTGCCTGATCTGTGCTCAAGGTGAGTGGGAACAAGGCACGAGGATCAGGGTAGTTTAGCCTTGTTTAAACAAACACGATCCTGCCAGAGTCCTGCATTACCACCAACACTCTTACACTGCAAATAATTAACAACAGAAATTTGTTATTGTTACAACTTCTTCTCAGAATTCATGTTTAGAATTATGTTCCTCTATAATTCAATAGATTGCAAAATATTTATTTGCATAACTATAACCATTCGTATAATGATTATAATTATGCAATTATTGTAAATAAATAAAATTACTCATAGTTTCCAATCCTTATTCTAATAATGCTTTATTTGAAGTGACTTTCTAGGAGACTGAAGCACATCTGTATGAAGAACTCTCAGGCAAGTTTTGGTTTGCTTGTACTGAGTAATGGCAGAAAAATTAGACTTCAAACACATGAAGAATTTGGCTTCAGTTATACAGCCACAATGTGGTGATCTTCAAATACCTCTGTTGAGTTTATAATGTTGATATGTCTCATGCTGATACAAAATGTGATATTTATTTCTGGGAAAACGGGTTGGAAGACTGTGGCTTTTCATTCTAAGTTATACAGAGAGCAGTGAGAGCCTGGCTTTGCTGAGAGCTTTCCTTCTCCCTGCTTTCGATGCCAGGCCATGTTCAGGATTAGTAATGCTATTACCCTCTAAACACAACAAATACGAAAACTCATTTGGGAAGGAGTTCTGCTTGCATGAGCAAGCAAAGGGGGTCTGAGCACCAGAGCTCAGCTGACAGGAGTTACAGAATAGTCTGAGCTGGAAAGGACCCACAAGGATCACCAATTCCAACTCTGAAGTGAATGGCCCATACAGGGTTTGAACCCACAACCAAAGGCATTATTAGCACCATACTCTTGACTAACTGAGCTAATCCCAGGTTAGCAGCAGCTGTGCCATGGCTGAATCTGTGCACATACATCTCCCTAGCACATGTACTGAGGAGGGGAGGGGGAAGGAAACCCCCTGCAGTTCACTCCAGGGGGGAGTTTGCTAGTCAGGATGCCCCACTAGAATCCTGAAAGCAGTGGAAAAGAGTTTCTTTTTGTTACATTTCCACTACAAAAATACCCAGAAAAACAACCAACCAACCCAAAAAATTCATGGCAACAGGCATGTTCAGCAAGTGACTTGGACTTCCATAATTTTTGTAAGGCTCTTTTCGTAACTTGCATTTCCCAACACAACACTGTGCTTAGATTAATTCTGCCAAATCCCTTCTTTCCTGTTTGTTCAAGCACAGACTCATCTGAGTCCTTTCTCTCTCTCCTATTATTTCAAACAAAGCATTATTGGGTTTTTTTTTTTTTTTGTTTGTCTGTTTTCTAACCAAAGAAAGTACCTCATCCCTTCCAAAAGGCTAAGGTCTTTCATTTTGATGAATGATGATGACAAAGGTGAACTTTGAAGTTTTGGTTTTTCTTCAATGCCAAGATAAATGCAATAGATCTTTGAAAAGCATCAAAGTGACACTACACAGACAAGACTCCATAAGTGAATGATTAAGCTGGTTAGAAGCTGAGTTTTTAACATCTGTCAGAACTTTGTCATGGTAGTGCACAAAAAAAGCCAGGCTCAAGCACCTAGGTAAGGCTGTCAATGCAAAAGCTGCCACACTCTCACATTTGGCCGGCTTGAACTCTTACCCAGGGATTGTCATGTGCCACTGCTGGTTGACCTGGGTTTGTATCTGCAGTAGGAAAAACCATCGAACCTCAGCTGCCACTTCTGCCTCGAAGTGCAGCCCCAGTCTTAATGTCAAGGGGTACCAAACACTCCCTGTCCATCTCTTCTCATTACTGTTAGATAACCAAGACCTTACTGTAAGAAATGCTTTTAAGGAACTTACACAAAAAAATGTCAACGCTTTCTGCAAGAAATACTCAGCTAAAAGGAGGTGTTCCTGCTTACATCTGGGGTGCACAGGCAGGAGATGCTGTGCTAGGACTGCACCTCCTGCCTCTGTCAGGACATGCTCCTGCCCAGCATTCCTTGGCTTTGGCTTTGACAGCTGCAGGCTGCTCCTC
The DNA here is from genome assembly GCF_027887145.1 of Ammospiza caudacuta. Classification (NCBI taxonomy): domain Eukaryota; kingdom Metazoa; phylum Chordata; class Aves; order Passeriformes; family Passerellidae; genus Ammospiza; species Ammospiza caudacuta. The sequence goes on along the minus strand of NC_080598.1, from coordinate 55,859,126 downwards.
CATGCCTGTGCTCTTCTCACAAATCAAAGCCTGCTAAAACTCCAGCAGGCTTCTAATTTTTTTAGCAGGAGAAATGCTAAATAATTTCCCAGAACTCAAATTCAGGTCTTAGGAAATGTAACGATTTGAGGTCAAGAGTTAACATTGTTCCCAACTCAGTATTATTGCTAATTTACTGTTATCATCGTCATCCTCATTATTGTTATGTGGCAACATGGTTTGTGCCAGGGGAGCCTTTAGCTCCAATTATTTCTGACACAGCATATTCAGCTCCTGGTTTCAAACCAGAAGGCAGCACACCCTCTGCCACCCTGTCCAGATGCCCTGCAGCACTGGGACTGTGGTGCTGTGACTGCTGCTGTAGCTGTGGTGGGATGCAGCGAGCTCTCTGCTGATCACAGCACCTACCTCTGAGTTGGAGCTTTTCTGGGGTGGGCAGCAAGGGCAAGGGAAACACTTGGAGCACAGTCAAGACACAGAAGGACCCAGCCTGGACTCTGGGCACAGTGGCTTCCCATGTTCTCCTTTTCCTCCTCAAAGGAAACAGCCTCTATGCAGAATGATCTCATTGGTCAGGGCTAGCTCATGGTGTGCCAGAGAGCACTCAAGGGAAGAGATTTATTAATTATCCCTATTCTGAATTTTTTTTGCTGAACTTTTTCTTGACTTCTTTTTCCTGAGCTGCTGCCAGTATTAACAAGCAATTGTTTGGATTTTTGGTCCTCTCCAGCCTGCTGACATACTAGGTCATGAGGATTTATATCTCATTTTAGTGGATATCTCCCATTCTCCCACAGCCTCTGAGAAATCCAGAGTTATCTAGCAAAGTTATCTATCTTCTCACACAAGAGAACTGCACTGGGCCAAGCCATCTTTGAAGCAGTAGAGCAGTGCAGGCAGTTTGAGTTTGGTATACCTCAGACCATGTGCTGACACCTAAACAAACTGCTAATTCATCAAAGCAAAGAGTCCAAAAATATGCCAGACTCAATCTCTGCAAGCTGGGAGCCCTCCTAGGAGGTGAGGGGGTTTTCCTACCATTTTTGATATCTGGGTTAAGTACTGAAGGGAGACACCACAAATCTGGGGGGGTCTCATTTGGCTCTGCCTGGGAAATCACAGTCTATAGAAGAGTTGGGCCACCCAGAGCCCACCTTGACCCTCTACTGTGCTGCTGACATCCATAATCCCATCTGCAGACTCCTGTGAGACACCCACCACCCAATATGTGCTCCAGCAGCATCCTGATGGTGGCCAAGCTCTGCTCCTAATGGGGAGCTGAGGGAAAACAAAACTTGTCTCCAGTAAAGAAGCCAAGGCAGGAGCAGAAACTGCCCAGAGGACTCAATCCCTGTGCCTCAGCATTACCAGGCACCCCTACAGGGCTGGGGGTGATGGGGAACCCAAGGGATTCAGGGGAATCACAGTGGCAGAGCAGGGAAAGGACCCCAGGGCATCTCATCTGGCATGAGAGAGATGCTTTAAGCCAGCATAAAACCATGTGTAGATACAGCTGTGCAGTGCAGCAGTTGTTTCCAAATGAGACTGGTTTCCCTAAATTACTGACACACCTGAAAACCATCCAGTAAACCATCATCTCCTGTTGTTATTGAGAATCTTTCAAAGAGAGAAAGAGAAAATTCTATATATACACTGTTATTGGGAAAAAGCAGAGAGAATGCACTGCAATACCCTCATTTTTTCTTCTTCCTTCAAGTCTGAGCAGCATAATTTTGAACTGTTGCTGCTGAAAGAGCAACCAACTGCTGCTGTCTAGAGTTTTATTTTCATAATAAAAAAGTTTTTAGTTCCAAAGCCAAATCCTTCTTTAAGGCCTGGAGTTTGCAAAGTTCACTGCTACAGCTAACAGCGACTGAGAAGATAAATTCCTGGGAGCTTCTCTCAGCACTTTCAAATTCTTTGGCTTTTCAGGCATCTTTTATAGAGAGGGTGAATGAAGCAAACCCAAACCTGAGCTCTCTGCTCCCTTGTGATTTGCTTTATCAGAGCCTCAAAGCCTCAAAGTCCCTTGCTGAGGGGTAGGCAGCTGGCACTCTGGACAGTGTTTCTTCAGGTTTTCCATCTGAACTTGGGTGTCAAAGTGAGGCACCATGGCTTCTAGATCAGCCATATGCTCCAGTCACAGAAAGTCTCTTCACTTTTCAGCAGCCTTAAAAAGAAATTCTGCTTTGAACGCACCAAGGATCCTAACCCTGGGGCTGAATTTTTCAATTTGTGCTGAGGAGCTGATGCAACGGATATGGGGCTGGTGCACAAAGACAGAAGGGAATTTCTATAGACTTTCCAGTGCTCTGGGAAAAGGCAGGTCCTAGGAGCTGTGGGACATCCCTGACAAAGAAAAAGCAGTCACAAAAGGGCAAGCATGGCACTGCAGAAATGTGCCAGCTTGGCACAGTGACCCTGGCAGGGTGCAAGTCCCAGGGGCTGCCCAGGGCCATCCAGGGTCCAGGCTCTGAAATGGTGTTTTTCAGGGCAGCCAAACTGAGTGAATCACAGTCCAATTACTTTCCTGTGGTTTGGGGGAAAACCACTTCCTTTAAATAGAGACAAAGAAGAGAGGGCAGAAGTGCCACACTGGATCTGGAATCCAGCGCCAGATCTGGGTTTAGGACACTTTGGTGCCCAATACCTTCATCTGGATTTTGGGAAAGGTGTTGGAAGGCAGAAGGGTAAGAAGGAGGTGAATGGTTTACAGTAGTCACTGCTTGAGTCTGTGCCCTGAAATTTAGGGGGAAAGTAGCACAAATCAGACCCAGCTGTCACAATGGAATTACCAGGCATATATCCTTGCGGTGCCCAGCCCTGGGATATGCCAGGAGCTGCTGTCCTGCCAGCAGTCCGATTTATTCCCCATTCTGATCATTACAAGGTGGGGCTGAAACCCGTCCCTGTGCCCGGCAACCCACCCTCCGTGGGTGCCCCTCGTTCCCCACTCTCGGAGCCAGCAGAGCCCCCGAGCTGCCCAGCAATGAGCCCGGAGCGGGGCAGCGCCTCGGGACAAGCGGGAGACGCCGGCCCGAGGGGAAGGGGAAGGGGAAGGGAAGGGAAAGACCCGAGGCTGACGGACTTACTCAGCGGCGGCTCCCGGGCGGCGGGGCTGGGCGCGGGCCAGCGGCACTGTCACTGTCACCGGCACTGTCACAGGCTCTGCGCCCGGGGCGGGGGCAGCCCGGCTATAAGGGGAGGAAAGCGGGGGCGGGACCGGCTGCTGGGAAACTCCAGTTGCACCTCCCCTCGAGAGAAGGGAACCGAGAAATCCCCTCCCGGGGAAGCGGCCGGCAGCCGAGCGCCTGGTGCCGGGGGTCGGTCCGTCCGAGGGGCTGAGCGCTGGATGATGCCGGGCCCTGCCCTCACTGCCCCAGGGCTTGGCTGAGGAATGTGTCCCACTGCGGACTTGGAAATGCCGTCAGGGATAGAGCAGGTGCCTCCAAAACTGCCGTGTTCTGCACCTGAGGTGGTCATCTCTGGGTGTGCAAGCAGCCCGGGGAATGAGGAAAGGGACCTGAGACGGCAAGTTGAACATGAGCCAGCAGTGCCCTGGCAGCCAGGAGGGCCAGCGTGTCCTGGGGGGCATCAGGCACAGCATCGCCAGCCGGGCAAGGGAGGGAGGGGATTGTCCTGCTCTGCTCTGCACTGGGGCCGCCTCACCTCGACTGCTGGGGGCAGTTTTGGGTGCCACAATATAAGACAGTCATAAACTATTAGTATCCAAAGGAGAGCAACAAAGATGGTGAAGGGTCTGGAAGGGAAGCCATATGTGGAGCAGTTGAGGTCACTAGACTTGTTCAGCCTGGAGAAGACGCGACTTACGGAGACCTCACCACAGCCTACAGCCTCCTCACAAAGGGAAAGAGACGAGGCAGGCACTGATCTCTTCTCGATGGCCACGAGAGACAGGACCCAAGGGAATGGCCTGAAGCTGTGCCAGGGGAGGTTCAGGAACGGGTTCTTCACCCAGAGGGTGGTTGGACGCTGGAACAGGATCTCCAGGGAAGCAGTCATGATATCAAGAGTTCAAGAACCATTTGGGCAATGCTCTCAGACACATGGTGTGAATTTTGAGGTTGTCTGGTGCAGAAATGGGTGTTGGACTTCATATAGGTCCTCTCCAATCAGGATATTCCATGATCCTTGAAAGCTTTGCTTTCTGAGCAGGGCACTGCCACCAGCAGGCTGCTGGGGATGAGGTGCATGACTGAAAGCACAGCTGGCTGTATCTGGGTCCTGCATGGTGCCTTCCCCAGAGCAGGGCTCACAGCCCTCCCAGGAGACATGAACACCCTCCTGCACCTTCAGAGTGGGGATTGACTCCCTGCCTAGAGACTGAAAAGGACAGGCTGCCTTCCTTACCCCAAAGCCTCCGAAAATCTGTGTTCCACTTGTGGATGGGAGACCTTCTTGAGCCTTTCAGTGCTTGAAGGGGGCCTATAAGAAAGATGGAGACAAAGGTTTTTGCAGGACCTGTGGCAATAGGACAAGGGGTGATGGTTTGGAGCTGAAGAAAGGTCAATTTAGATGATAGAAAAGGAAGACATATTTTAGGATGAGGGTGATGAAACACTGGAACACGTTGCCCAGAGAGGTGAGAGTTGCTCTCTCTCCCTGGATACATTCAAGGTCAAGTTGGACGGGAATGTGAGCAACCTGATGTAGCTGAAGATGTCCCTGCTCATTGCAGGGAGGTTGGACTAGACAACCTTTAAAGATCTCTTGTAACCCAAACTATTCCATGATTCTGTGACTTGTTTTCCTTATTTCTGTTCCTGATTTCTAGCCACCAGCATCCCTGGCCATGGAGTGTGGTTCCCCTGTTACCTGGAGAAGCATGCTGCCGCAGCAGGGGATGGCTGGAGGGCCAGGGTGACAGCAATGGCTGTGGGTGCCTTTGCAGAGGGTCTGTGAAGGCTGTGAGGGGTGTGCTGTCTCTTGCTTAGGTAGCTTCAATGGGAAGCATTTTCTGCACATGTCTGGATGAGATCTGGGTTGAAGCAGTTGCCCTGCAGGCAGAAAATCAAAATGTTGTGGTCCTGCAGAGCCTGCCTCTTCCCCCTTTCCTGGGAAGCTGCTGTGGGGCAGGTAGAAAGTCCAAGTGCCTGGTTACCATGTTTGGGAGAATTTCTGTTTTACATCTGAGAGCTTTGGTCTGATGCAAAATGTAAAAAATGGTTCAGGGATTTAAAGGTGAGTGTGAACAATGAGCTTACCTGGTGCTCCTGATGTCCACATTCAGCACTTGTGTGGCCACAAAGCTTTTGGAGGGGCTACTCAGGTCCTGTGTGGGGACATCCCCAACAGCAGACATGGTCTGGAGCCATGGTTTGTGCTGGAAGGAGGTGCCCAGTTGAGCTGGCACAGTACTGGAAAGCAGATGCCTCTCCTGGTCTGTGCTTTTTGGCAAGCATCCTATCTGCTGGCACAGCCACTTTCCTCTGTGGCACTCTTTCCAAGAAGTCCATGGTAGCAGGGAAAAACCTCACCCTCAGCAATGTCTGCCAAGACAGGAAACAGAAGCAGAGGGGCCGCCCTGATGGGCAAACCCATGATCTGGAAAACACTGATTCATGTCATGCCAGCCTTTGGCTGTGCTGGGCAGGGGGTTCCCCTCTGGGATTGCCCCAGGGTTGGGTCCCCTTACTCCTTGACAGCCAGTGACCAGGAATAACCATGGTCACAGGATGGAAATGTTGGGTGCCACATTAGCCTGAAAGTCATTGGAAACAGTGCAAGATTTGTCCCTGGAGTGCTGAAACTTCCTCTGTATTTCATCACCTCCTCCACTGCCAGTAAGAAAGGGAGAGGAGGCAAGATTTGAGATCTGCAGTTAGAGCTGGTTTGGGGACAGCTAGAGGTGAGCTTGATTCTGCATCCAACAACCTTTTCATGAAGGAGGTGAAAGAATATGGCTCCTGAGAGAAACCAGGGTTTCTGGTGTGGTCCAAGGGTTACACACACACACACACACACACACACACACACACACACACACACACACAGACACACACACAGAGCTCTGGGCATGGCTGGGAAGGCAGTGTTTGTGACCGTCCGAAAGCAGAGCATGCTGTTCTGGATGCAGGGGGGAACCTGGGGCTGGTTCCTCACATCCTCAATTATGTGATCCCTGAAGGATGCAGGGATGTCTGTCACAGATGTGCTGGGAATCTGCATTGGGAAGTGGCTCAGTGACACATCTCAGACCCACTGAAACCTCTCTTTAGATATTCAGAGGGTCTTTGCGCCTGGTTCAGACAAATGTCTCATCCCCAGATTACCCACTGGGGGGCCTGACCGTAGGAAACTCTAGCAGTTAGGGATGGGAGAAGTCAAAGGAGTCTGATGCTCAGCTGGTACACACCTGCACCAAATGTAGCTGCAGATTTGTGAGCATCCTGGGTTGTTTTCTTGAATAAATGTTCATATAGAATGATTTTTGTGGGATCCAAATTAGGTTCATGTAATGGGATCTGTTGCTGGACTCATGTCCATCTGTTTTAAGTTAATTTCAGTGGGGTCAGGGCATTTCTGCCAGCAGAGAGGGGAACAAAAAGCATCTTGTAATTAGGTTTTAAATGAAAAATATAGAGTTTGGGTGTCATCCCCTGGCTGCCCTTGTTTACCCAAACCAAATGTATCACAGCACTTTGACCTCCTGCTGTTCAGCAGCATGACATTGCTTGTCTGTGTAACCCGATTCCTGACACAAGTACCTTGTACCTACTTGAACAGTATTGGGTGCTGGGTAACCAAGTTAAACCAGGCTGCACATCTTCCAGTGCTGCACAGGAACTTTTCTGTGCTCTGTAACTACTCAGTGTACTGCACAGGGCTACACTGATATCTGTTTATCAGTGTTTATAGTTCTTAGAAGTTAACTGAAGTCTGGAATCCCTGGAAGTCTGGAATCCCTGGAGAATCCTCACTTCTCCAATACACAGGATATATTTCTCACCTGCAACTTACACTTAAAAGCAAGATGTTCTTCAGAGATTTTTAACTTTATTTTGCAGCTGCTTCCTTACTTTTGAACAGTGACTTGCATAGGATTGTTTCCCCCTTCTCAGTTGAGCATCAAAGTCAATTTTACTGCCAGTCCTAATATCCAAATTTAGCTGAGCAAGAGCTTGCAAATGGGGTGTGTCTCTACTAGAAAAAGTTGCGAATTCTTTGCATTAGACAATGAAAGATCTACCTGCAAAAATGGAGATACTATCAACAAGAAGCATTTATAAGGAGATTATTTTTGAAGTGCAGTTTTAATTTCCTCTTTCAGGGTCCTGAAAGCTGTTATCCTCATTGTTAGCTAAAGGTGTGTCAAGAAGCAGATTGTCATGAGGGTAAAGATGTTCTTCCTGCAGTCCATTAATTCAATATGCTTATTCATTGAATGGTATTTGAGATTTTTGTTCAAACTTGTTTTTATTACCTTTATTACCACACAGGGAAGATAGTAACATTCCTGTGGGATTTTCTATGAGTTTAACTCATTTGCACAGAGCAATTCCAGCTGAGCACATTTCAGAGTAGAAAAGCAGCAGGTCTGGGCGCAGGTGGCTGGCAGCAGCTTTCTGACTAAGCAGGCACTCCTTGCCACCTTCTGCTGGGAATATGTGGCTATCTCCTGGAGCTGGGGGGCACACAAAGCCCAAGCAGAGGGGCCTGAGTTGGTGCTTGGAAGAGTCAGTAAATACTCTCAGTGTGGGGCTGGACTGGAAAATCAGGGTGAGGTGATGTCCAGCAGCTTTTACATGTGGGATGGGGTGTGCAGCAGCTTGGGGGAAGGGTGTTCCTAGGGTGGCTGACCTTTCTGCAGTGCTGGGGGAGGCATGTGAGGCAGCGTGGGGTGAGGGTGCATGGGCTATGACACGAGCTGCTTGTAGCTCATTGCTTTTCATCCTCCTGTGCTGGGAAATAGCTCTTTTATTTCTGTGCACTGTGGGATAATTTTATAGAAGCGGGGTCATGTGCAGAAAGGGGTCCAGGGGTAGCAGAAGAGGATTTGGGGTCCTCATTAGAATGTGAGGTAAAAGACCAAGAAATCACACCTGCCACATTTCTTTGGCTCTTTTCAAAACTTTATTAAGTTTTAGGTCAGCAAAAGAATGAAAGTTTGAGTTCTGCAGGCTGGCTCAGCTCTGCAGACCAGAGCAATGTCAGCTAGGCCATGAAGAAGCCCAGTTCTTTTCTGTGAGTACCGGGACATGACAGGTCAGTAAGGCTGTGGAGGAACTTGCTGGCTCCAAAGGCACTGTCACTGCTCAGCAGCCAAAGAGTGGTTGGAGGAATGGAAGAGGTGGATCCAGCTTTCAAGACTTTGTGTGTTTAACTCTGATCACTTGGGTCAGCTTGCAACAATATTATTTCCAACTGATGTGGTGTCTTCCTCTCTCCCGTTTGTGATGACTACAAGTAATAAAAAGGATTTCTTTTTCTCCATTAGCAACCAGGCTGAGAAGAGCTATGTGTATATACCAAATGCTGGCCTTACAGCATAGGGACAGGAGCACAGCCTGGGCGATGGGGCTCTGAGTTCACCAGCAGATTGTGTCACACTGTGTTTACCACTGAGGGGAAAGTTCCCATGACAGGCCATGCTTTGTGTAAGAGACACAACCAAGGGGTGGTGGGCAAAGACTGGATACCCAGGACTTCCCAGACAATAGCAGAAATCACTAGGATGAAGTTTCACTCTCTGTTCCAGTTTCAGCATGTGTCAGTGAAGTGAGAACCTCCTAGACAGCAGCTAACTGGACTTCCTCTAGGTGCCCTAGATGAAGGCAAGTGAGTGGAGAGCACCTCCTGGGGTCCAAGTCTGAAACCTTTCAGTGTGAGGGGGCTGTTGTTTCTAGCCAGTCTGAGACACCTGTGAGACCACAGGATACAACCTCTCACTTTTCCTCTTATTTAGCGAACTACTTCCCAGCCCCAACTTTGGTTTCATTTATGCTTTGCAACCCTTGGTAATTATGCACATGCTAAGTTATATGCTTTTAAGTACAACATCCTTTGTCTTTCAAAATTATCACAGAAGCATGCCAAGGCATGGATCTCTGATGTCTTTGAAGCCTTCTCCAAAGAATTCCATGTGCAGACTATGTTTTGTGATAGGTGGGGAGCAAACTTTTCACTCACACCTATGGAAGCTCACTCTGAGGTTAAAGGGAACCATCAAGTTGGCCAATTCAAGTATTATCTTACTACTTGAAAGCAAAATGTAAACCCAAGATCTTGAAGCCAACCAATATGAAATATTTAAATACTAAGGTACTTACCTAACCTAATTTTCTCAGATCCAAAAAGATTCCTTCCTCCTGCAAAATACTTTGTTCTTTCCAACATGGACCCTATTGCCACAGGAAGAATCCTTACCTTGTGCTGAGAAGATGGATCTGCTCATGATTTTTTTGAATCCAGGTGTGAAAGCCAAGCAGAACCATGTTCAGCAGAAACATCCTTGGCAGCAGTTAATCTTCATCCTCTTGTCATAGTTCTGCCTCTGTTGTCTTCCTCTCCAAGTGATGAAAACCTGTTTTTTCCTAGGTCTGTTTGAAGGAGGTTGGTGTTGGTGTCTGACATGCAGCAAAACTGTGATTTGATAACTTCAATAGTGTGAACCCTTCTGGGGAGCTTTTCTACCAGTGGTACCAGCCTCACACCATGATAGTTTTGTCCTCTCTGGCCATATCTGGACCAAGATAACCCCAGAGAACTTTCCTGATTTTGGTTTCTTCTGGCATTAGAGGTACTACATGCCTGAGTAATGAGCCAGGAGCTCAAACCTGACAGTAATGTCCTAAATCTTCATCAAAGGAAGGGCTTGCATTCAAGCATGGTCTGCATCCCCATCCTGGTATTTCTGCTTGAGGAGTGGTCGTAGCTTAGGCTGCTGACACCTTTGCTGTGATATTCTGGTGGAGGAGGCATCTGTCCCTGAGGCTGCCCTGGCACCCTCCCTGGCATTTGAGCGAGGGAGGTGTGCATTTCTGTGGTTGCTCTGACATGGAGAGGGAGGAGGGATTCATGTCAGACATTTCTGGCAGGGGGCAGCTGTCCCTGACATGCTCACAATGGGCAGGAGACGTCACGTGCTGGAAAGGAAGTCCCCTTGACCTGGCAGCCCTGGCAGCTGTTCCCAGTTTGCTATCCCTGGACCTTCAGCCAGGCATCTTCATAGCCTGGGAAAAGTCACCCTCCCCATGGGTCAGAGGGAGTGATATTGTCCCTGTGTTTGGTGCTGCTTGCAGGCAGATAGGCAGCCTCAACATCTAGCATGTGATGACTTGGGGAGGAACAGCAGATGCTGAGGGAAGGATGTAGCTTTTTCCTTTTCACCTGAAAGAAACCAGAAGTGTTCTTCCTGTGTGGAAGTTCAGTGTTCTAAGCATAATTCACCCCAGAGGAGTGGGAACTCCTTCCTTCTATCCTGTTCCTGTTGGGAAATGGAGGGCAAATTGTGTGGTCACAGCACCAGGCTTGGGGTTCAGAGCAGATCTGGAGGAGCTCTTGGCTGGGGCCATTGTGGGGGATTCTCAACTGCCTGTAGCACAGATGTTCTGAAAAATATGTCTGCTTTGGAGATGGTTCAGGGATCTCTGACTGAAAAGCAGCATTATTTTCAGCATCCCATTTTAAAGGTACTCCAGTGTCTCATAGTCCTTTCTTTATACCAGCTTACTCCCGTTTCTTTCTATTAACATTGCTTTGCTTCTCTGTTTACAGCTTCCTAATGCCTTTGAGGTTCAGCATGAAGACACAAGTAGCAGCTCTCTGTGAAGCCAGAAAAATTTGTATGTGTGCTTCCAAGATGCAAGTTGCTTTTCTTACAGTGCCCCTGCATTAAATAGGGGTCTCTAAGTTGAGGACCCTTTTCACTTGTATGTCCTCAGGGGCTAGCATAGCCATGGGCTGAGGGAAGGCAAATGGGAACGGCCTCATCAGTTAAGCTACAAGAAATGGTGCAAGGAGCCACATCCTGAGCAGCATCAGACACTTGTGCTGCAATGTGGCTCAGTGCTCCAGATGTGATAGCACAGCTGGGCTGCACACACAGGGCTGGGGTGTCCTGACAGAGCTGCTCTGTCAGCTGATCCCAGGAGCTGCCAAAACCACCCTGTGTGGTTTCCTGACACCCAGCAGCTTCCGTGGTGCAAGAGGAATGTGCTCATGCATATTTAAGAGCTGGAATGGGCCATGCCTGTCCTCGCCAGTGCTCAGCTGGTGGATCCTATCCGGTCACCCACGGCTGTATCTGGGCTGGCACAGGGCTTGTGTGCAAGGGATGAGAGGGCTAATTTTAGATCAGGGAATGCAACACTGGAAAGGTCACTGGATGGGACCAAATCCCAGCTGGTCCTCATGATGGCAGCAGCATCGTGTTTAGGCCTGGTGGAACCAATCATGACCTCTTTTCACTGCAGTTGTTTTACCCCAGCCCAGGCACCTCCCCCGGCCCAGGGCTCTCTCCTTTGGGGCCTCTCCTTTTGCCCAGCAGGAAAGGCTGTCCATTAACTCTCCATCACAGGATGGTGGAAAGTACTGGGGGAAAGCACCCAGGAAACTGCAAAAACAGTATTTCTGTTTGATTTCTTGACAGTGAAATACCAGGAAGTTCTTCTGTTTTGAACTTCCCTGTGGGTCCTTTAGGTTTTCCCCTTCCTGTTCCTGGCCTCTCTCCTGTGGCATTATGCTCATGTGCCCAGGCAAACTTGGGCTTGATAAGTGCTGCAGAGGGAAGTTTCCAGGGGAAATCCAAGTAGCCATGAGGACAGCCTGTGTTTCAAGCCCTCTGACTCAGCAAGAAGCTTATTGCTTATATTTCACTGTTGAAATCAACAGAGTTATTGCTGCCAAGTTTACTGACAGTAGAGAACAGCCCTTCATTTCTTTGTAAATAGGGACATATTTCTGAAGGAGATTTACAGTTCTCCTTATGATTGAAATTCCCACTGATCAGGCAATGAAATGTTCCTTTTCTCAAAAAACCATCTGAGGAATCTTGTTGGATCTTCAGGGTAATAGCCTTTTCTTTTGCCTTTCCTGCCTTGGCACAACCTGCACCATAGGGCTCGGAAAGGTGCTTTGCTCCTAGGATTTTTCTCAATAACACAGTGCCCAGACATGGATTCTTCCTAAACCACTTCCTAAAGAGATGGGGTTGTCACAATTATTTTGAACATCACCTTCAGAGAAAAGAGGAAAATATCTAAGGTAAATAAATGTGAGTGCTGGATATGAAATCCAGTGCTGGGATGTAAACTCAATAATTTGTATGCAGTATGTAAAGATAAGCAGCCCTGTGTGTGTGTTTTTAACTCCTCCAGGCTTCTCTCTACCTGCATCAGAAAGAAGCTGCTTGACTCATCAGAGGTTGAAAGGGCAAGTTATATATATATGTATTTTAACTGAGGAAAATAATATTCCTTTGAGGGTTCTGTTTGGTACACCCCATGCAAGCATTTTCCCAGAAATACAGCTGGAACAGCAACAATGCAATTCATTTTTCTTGCTGTGACTAAAACAATGGCATCTAAGTCCATATATCAAGGCTGAAGGTCAACTGATTGTGGAGACATAACAGTTCTTGTTTTCAATGGATTGTGAATAACTTTGGGAAATGGAATAATATTGCTGTGAGTTGTTATGCCTGCCTACAGGCAATTTTTTTAACTCAAGATTTTCTTCTGCTTTGGATGTTTAATAGAACAAAATTAGACATTCATCCAAGTATTCCCACCCTGTTGCAAGGCAAAGAAATCCTCTTTTTTAAAAAATTAATTCACTTAGGAGACACAACCTTGAGCTGTCTTAGTATTTAATCACTTGCAAAAGGCATTTTGGTGGAAATGAGAAATCCCAGACCCAAGGGTCAGGGCCAAAAGCAGAGGAAATTGTGTGTTCAGGTTCAGCCTCCTCCCCGCAGGCAGTGCTGAAATGTCACATGTGGAATGCCATGTGGTGCTTCCAAATAACAGCTCCTTCCTGAGCTTGCTGGGAGAACATCTTACCACAGGCAAATCCAGCCTTTGAGCTGTTTGGGCTGTTGTTTCTCTCCCTGTCTGCTCACAGACAGCGCTCCCATCATACCAGGAATGGTCTTTGTTTCAGAGGGTGACTAACAGCTGCCTAGCAAGGCACAGGGTGGATTGAGCCTTGAGATCACTGAGGGAAAGAGGCACCGTGGGCTTTTGCTGGTGCTTTGGAGGCTCAAGGCCCTTTTGTTTGAAGAGCTCGCAAGATGAAAGCGTGAGCAATTCATTCCTGAGCTCCAGCTGGGACTGTGAGGGGAAGATGACGGTCCACGAGTGCATGACGTGCTTTTGGAGACGAAAGCCACCAGACTTTTGGCCTTGTGCTGCCTCATGAATCCTTGATGATTAATTCCATTATTGCCTCTTACCCATTCAATGAGTTTCTATTCATAGCACAGTTCTTTCAGGAAATATTTTCCCCCCAAGTTTTGGAAAAAAGTATTGAGAAGTTGTGAGCTCCCTCACTCAGGAAATGATCCCCAGCACTTTGTGCCTTGCTCAAGGTGCTGAATTTGTGTGATTAGTTTGATTTTCCCTTCATTTCAGTTCTGGGATTACCCATGATGTGCTTCACCAGGAAGTACTGTTGGATAGGAGCCACCTGGTCTCGTGGAAGGTGTCCCTGTTTATGGCAGGTGGGTTGGAATGAGCTCACCTTTGGCATCCCTTCCAATTCTAACCATCCTATGATTCTGTAAAAGCCCCTGGTGGTAGGGATGGCATGCTGTCCTCAGCAGTCCAGCCCTGCCAGCAGTAGTGGTGGTTTTGCTGCTAACTTGGGTCTACTTACTTACTTCAGTAGAAGCTTCTCTATGCCTGCCCCCCCCACAGAAAATGGAGAGGAGCACATTCCTTCCCTTTTACAGCCATTTTTTAACCAACTGGAAGACAAATTATCACATCTGTGTTCTGTGCCTCCCTTGGAAGTACTTCCTTAGTCCATAGACAGAAAAAAGTTGAAGGCCACTGCTCTGCAGTAACCAATATTAAGCAAAGCTCTTATTCTCTGTGAATGCAGCTTGTGAAATCATTCCTGTTTTCTGGGCTTTCTTCTGATTCTCAGCCTCTTTCCCACCTGCAGTTTGCCATCCCCTTCCCTGGGGCTGAGTGCAGTCCCCTTTCTGCCTTCTGGCTTGGTTTGCTTTTTCTGCACTTCTGCACCATTCACACAAAAGCAGTTCTGTCTTGCCTGGCACCAGTCTCCCCACAGTCCTGGGAACCAAGGCACAATCCTGCATCCCCTAGCAAAGCCATGGCCTGTCCCCCGTGCCATTATGGAGCTCAGGCAATGGGGCTACTCATGCTGCCAAGCACAATTTCATGCCTGGCCACACATAAACTATGTCTGTCAAATGTCTTGGCACTTAGGTATCATTTTAAATGTCAGACTTTAATCTGCCATTCACTCTGCCTCATTTAGCAAGAGCTACAATCTCTGTGCAGCTTGCAGGAAAGCCTTACACTGACAATTCAAGACTTTCAGGTACTATGAAGATGGCAGAAATACTACAAACAGCCTTTTTCCAGAGTTTTCTGTGCCTTACATATTCTTTTCTGGGAAAATGTATTCTAATTGTGTTGTATGAATTTACAAATACAAATTGAGAGTACTACATTGGAAGAGTGTTGGAGGCTATTTGCAGTGCTCTGTGTGACAGGGATCAAGGCAGGCAGGCAAAGTTCATGTGCTCAGTGTCCTCAAGCTGGGACTAGAGAATGTTCTAGTAGCTTTTTAAAAGTTAATCTACTTTTGCTACCCATTAATGTACATCACCTTTCACCTTTTCCCAGTACGGTCTTTTTTGCTGTAACAGTGATAGCAAATAGTTTAAATCAATGCTCCAGCAACCTGACTGCTCTCTTGCTTAGGTTTTGTGGGGCAGGTGGGCCAATCCCAGTAGTGGTGTCATGGTGTCTTTAGCAGTATTACATAAAATTGTCCTCAAGGAATGAAAATGCACAGTGATGCTGAGCAGAGCATTCCTGTATCTGACCAGTACCAAAGAACCAAAATGACTGGCTTTAAGGCTGTAAATCCAACCAAAACAAGATTTCATGAAGAAAGATGCAAAATACAGAAGGTAAATGTTTGCTGACCACTGGTGCTTGGGAGAAGAGTGATATATAACTACTAAAGCAGTGAAGTCTAAAACTAATATAACTTTACTTTTCAGTCATCCCTGAGATAATAATGCCCTGGCACCTCTTGTCATCCCAGCTGTGTGTTCTGGAGTGGTGTCAGGCCACATCACCCAGCCTGTAAAGTGGATGCAATACATAATTCCTCTTCTTACTGATCATCCTTAGTATTTTAAACCAACTGAGAGATAATTTCTGAAAGATACCACTTGACAGGGAGCTAAATGTTTTAGTGGTGCTGCACTAAAAGGCTCTTTTCAGGAATATTTTGACTGATTGATTATGATCCCCAGCTGGGAGACAGGCTCCTGGGCATTCACTGCAGTGTCTTGGTACTCTTTCTTTCTTGCTTCAAGTAAGTCTCTTTCCCATACCTTTCCTCCAGGGAAGAACAACTTCACAGAGCAAAACTGGTGAAATGGTGGCATCCAATGGCTGGTCTCAGATGGCAGATGCCAGCTCATGCACCCTGACTGCTGTCACTGACCTTTGCTTTTTACCCCAAACCAGAAAAAACAGTATTGTGAAACATCAGAGACCTCTGAAACAAAAAAAACATCTTTCACCACCCACACAGCACTGTCAGCTGTGCCAGATCTGCCAACCCCCCCCAAAATGCAACATTCACTCCTGAGAAGCTAAGTCCAGAAAGAGTTTGGCTTTTTAATTTAGTTTGATGCTTTTGAGACAGCATTATTCACCACAGATGCATCTGCACATAGTAGCTTGGGCCATTTGGGGTAAAAGTGAGAAGAGTGTCATGGAGGGAATGTAACTCTGTGCTGGGATAGGAATAGGGATGATGATGTTTTTCTTCACAGAGAAACAACAAGCAGAAGGAATTAACATGGTAATAACTGAGCTTCTTGGCACTTTCCTACAAGAGACACATATTCCACATTTAAAAGCCCTGGGAGGCCTTTATTCTTTATTTTTTTGTTGTTTGGAATGTGAAATATGGCTGTAATGAACACTGGTTCTTCCACAGAAGACAGCTGGACAGCAGCAGCTCATTTTGGAAAGCACGTCCCTTCCTTTTTCCTTGCTCAGCTGGCTCCAGGGTCTGCTCTGCAGCCCAGACCAAGCACCCCCCTGCCCAGAGGTAGCCCTGCTCCCCACCTGTCCTGGAGCCCCCTCTCCACTGGCACAGCTGTTGGGGCAGGGCTGAACCATGGCCTTGCCATAATGGGGTTAACCTTAACCTGGTTTGCTCAAGAGCAAGCAGCCAGAGAGCAGCAGCTCCCAGAGGAAGCTGGCTGTGTGCCTGGCACTCACAGGATGCCAGGCTGCAGGATCTGAGTATCCCAGGAGAGGCTGTGACAAAAGGCAGACCATTGTGCCCAGCTTTCCTCCATGACTTCAGGGGAGCAACTTGCTTTTATGAGGAAACGGAAACCGAGCACCTTATCTAATCCCAGGGACAGGCAGCTGGGGCCTGAGGAAGGGCAGGTGCTTTGTGGAGGTCGGCCAGTAAAATAATGAGATTGAAAATCTCAGTATACATTTAAATAATGCCCTTGGGAAAATGCCACAGCTGCCTCGTGTGAGGTGCTTGGATGAGAGATGCATATATGGTAAACAGAAATTTCTGATGCACAAAATCTCTCACTGAGGCTTTAGTGCCTCAAATCCAGCACTCCAGGAGTGCAGCTTTAGAAGTCTCAGGCCTAGCTTGAAAAATTCGAAATCCTCTTTGTATCATTCCCACTCAGTCAATCCTTCTAACAATAAGTGTAAGTCTCTCAGCACTGATGCCCCTCCCTGCTGCTGGGAGGGGGAATGTAGCTCACAGACCCATGGCGGGGTGTAATCACAGGATTCCCTGCTTGCACCATGTCCCCAGGACAGGGGAGGGGAGCTCCAAAGTGTTCATGTGCTCTGCACACCTAATGGGAGACTCAGAGGATATTTTACTTCTCCTTCTCCATAGCAAATACAGGGAGTCACCAAGCTGAGCATTTGTGGGAATTGTACAAATGAGTTGTACTGAAGAGTGATGCAGGGTAGAAATTCCACCCAGGATTTCCTGCTTCAGGCTCTCAATTTATACCTGATATTTCAAAGCCATATTTAGAAAAACACCTTATCTTGACTGTGGAGGTAACAAGCCTTCCTTAGAAAAATTTTCATATGATGATTGTGAATTAAAGATGCACTCTATGCTTCTTTATCCATCAGAACTTTTCCCTTGGCCTGTCACCAGTGCCTGCTGCTCACCCAGGCTGAAATTTATACTCATGGAACCCAAAGCAAAGAAAACAAAAGAGACTCACTGCTGATGCTGTAAGCTCTGCTGCCAGAAAAATTAGTGTTCAAGGCTATGCCATGGCCACATTTATCAGTTTAGTAGGTCATAAACACATCTCTGTAAAGTCTTAGATTAAATCCTGTGGAGGGCAACCTAAAGGATAAATTGAATTAAATAAAATCAGATTTATACAGCTTTAGGCTGCTGAATGCTTCTTCCTGCAGATGCTGGATGTAATGCTTGGATCCTTTGTGGATTTAACCCTGTAGCGATCCATGCCCATCAATGGGATGATGCTGGTTTACACCACATGAGGATCTCATCTGTAGCACTGTCTGTCCACCTCACATTTGGTTTCGTACTGCAGTCAGACTGTAACAGATTTCTTAAAATGGATTTAAACACTCAAGAAAATGGACTGGAGGCATGGTGGAACTTTCTCCAAGTCAAGGAGAACTTGGAGCCTCTCTCCACGTGGCATATCCAATCCAGACATGTCCGTACACGCGGAGATGTGATGGCATGAACAGATCTTCAGTCCAACAGGAGATTTGCAAGGCAGTCCTTGAATGAGGAGAATCTGCTGAAAGGCCAGATGGGCCATGGGGGCCACCCTGGAGGGGAGAGCATTCCATGTGCTGCGGGTCCTGGCCATGGGGTTTGTTTACCCAGTATTTTCCTCCCCAAGCAGGTTGTGGTTTCTGGCCTCAGGTCACAGCGTCATGACCTTGTGTCATGCCAGCTCAGCCAGGTGGTTTATGGGGGAGGAAATAAAACTTGGCTCCTACCACATCCCTGCCCAAGCTCTGCCCCCTGGTTGCTCATGGGCACTAATTATAAGGGAGGCTCTTGCTCTGCTGCTGTATAATTATGCAGAGCACAGTCCAAGCCTTAATATAGGGCTGAGGCCTTAATATAGCTCTGAGTGAACTGCTTTTGATTTTCTCCTGTTCTTTGAAAATATATTTAGTCTTGTACCAAACAGTGAAGCAGCCTCCTAGCAATAGAATCCATATGGAATATGAGGTGGACACTGTGCCTGGACTGGAGCTGCTGCCCAGGAGCTCTTACAGGAGGTTGATGTCTTGGTGCATTTGTTGTCTTTGGGTTCTGAACTCGGGGTAGTGAGTTCAGGAAACTGCTCCTTTCTCCACAGCTGTAAAAAATCTGGGTTTGCAGAGGAGCAAGGTGGGTTTGCCAATTTTGGATCCTGTGTAGAGGCAGTGTAGGAGGAGGCAGGATGCTGACTTTGTCCTGTGTTAGAAGCAGCTGCAGATTACTGGAACATCAATTTCAGCGAAGAGTGCGCTGCCCTTCCCTCTGTTGGAGCTCTTCTGTGCTTGGCACACTTGCCGCAAAATCGCCGCTCTCCTGGCGCGCCCCAGCACCCGCAGCGCCAGGATGGCCAGGATGTGCTCCTTCCTGCAGAAACCAAACAAGACCTGGCTCAGATCCGGCCAGCAAAACCAGCCCAGAGCAAGGTGGTTGCTGTGAGCAACCAGCAGCTGTGCTGGAGACAGAGCAAGGCTATAGCAAAGTGCCAGGGACCGACCCCTCACCGCACTGGAGGAGCCACCAGGAGGGGAGTCTGCAGCCTCTGCAGGTACCAAACCAGCGAGCAGCAGCTCCTGCCACACCACACTGGTGGGACAGCCTCCTGCTGCTGGTGCTGCAGGGAATTTCCTCCTCTCTCTCCACACCCGTGTTGCCCTTTGCGTGTTTTCCAGAGTGGCTGTGGACCTTTTGTGTAATGATTATTTTGAGATGAGTAATGGAAGTGCTAATATTTAGGAAGCTGATAGACACTAATTAGATTAGAGCTGGAAAGCCAGCTTGGAAACATACCCTGTTCCAGTAATCTCAGTGTATACAAATTCAGCAATGTCTCTGAGAGCTCAGGGGAAAAATTAACAGGGACCTGAACAGGAAGCAATGCAGGTCCAGCAGGTTCCGCCTCGTTTTCCAAACTTCATTGTTAAAATAACGTTACTCAATCATGGAAAAGCAGAAATTAAATAAACCAAGAGGACAAACCTTAAAACCTGGGTTGGGTCTGAGCCTAATGATGAAAAAGCAGCACAAATCACAGCCTTGTAAATTACTTTTCTGACTGGAAATTTGTTTTCAAATAACCATAGTTGATGATTAGCTGTCATTTACCTCCCCCATCCTTCCCAGAACAGGCACTGCCTGTTTCAGCTTAGTCTGTCCACTGGGATTAAACCCTTATTGGGGTTTATTTATTTGGTTGGTTTTGTTTGTTTTTTTGTTTGTACCTACCATTTTTGTAAGATTGGTATGATCACCTAGGAAATTGCTCAGGAGCAATTGTTCTTTACATGTCCATGTCTTGAATTCCCCCACACAGATAAGCCTGAAGAATACCTGAACCACCCAAGTTAAATCTAGTTATGAAAAATTTTGAGCCTCAGTTTTGGGGAGAGGTGAATATATTTAATGTGATCTTTTTTTCTCAATATTTGAGGGTCCACTACAGTCTTCTAGCAATTAGTTAAATCTTATGGATTATTTTGATTGCATAAATGTCATCCAGTGCTGAAACTTTTGGTGGTTTTTGTTCAGGTTTTTTTCTTTCTTTCTGAAATTACTCTGATGAAATGGAATTTATTGCAGTCTCTACTACTGATATTCATTCTCAGTGGTTGAAAGAAGAGCTGTAGAAGAGAAGGTAACTTCTGATTTGCAGCTGCTTAGCCATGCACAGAGCTAGTCACTTTCTTTACTTTTGCAGGAGTTTTACATTTTCCAGATGCAGCCTTGGAACAGAAAATGGAAAGTACAAAAGAAAGAATTTGTAATTTATTCCAAAATTTAATGGCTGTGTTGAGGCCATTTCAGAAATTGCAGCTGAACTGTGTCAATGGCTGCCACACTTTGAGGTCTGGGCCTGGCAACAGGAGACAAACTATTTGCTCCAAATCTGGACCCTGCAAATTGGCAAACAGGGCTGATACTGGTGATGCAGGAGAAAGCAAACTGGAGCTTCACTGTGAAATAAGGTTCATTTAGAGCAATAAGATGGAATTCAGTGATAGAATGCATGGGGGTGGTTCAAAACTGTGTCAGGGGATCTCTAGACTTGACATTTTGAAGCATTTTCTAAACGAGGTGCTGGAGCAGGTTTCCTAGAGAGAGAGGTAGTTGATGTCCCAGGCCTGGCAGTGCTCAAGAGGCATTTGGGTAATTTACATTAACAGGCCTTTAATAATTTAATACATTAACTTTTGGTCAGGCCTGAAGTGATCAGGAAAGTTGGACTGGATTATCACTGCAAGTCCCTTCCTAATAGACTGAAGTAATTCTATTCTATTCTATTCTATTCTATTCTATTCTATTCTATTCTATTCCATTCTATTCCATTCCATTCCATTCTAAAATGAAAAGGCTTTGAAGGCAAACTGTGTGCATTATATGATACAGCACACAGGGGGAAAAATTAAAAAGTATGCAGCCATAAAATATTTGGGATTCCCTCTGTTGCTGGCATCCTGATCTCCAATGTGTGGCCACCAGCAAAGAGAAGCTGAAGAGCTCAGCCCAGGCACAGGACAAGCTGGTGCTATTTGGGATGGAGCCCAACAATTCTGGCATCTGCCTCTTCACATACCTGATATCTGGATAGTCTTGGCACAGCTCCTTGACATATGCCTTGATCTTGTCTTTTTTCTTCTCCCCAATGATATTGGCAATGTGATATATGACAGGGAGGAGCCAGTCAGCTTTGGAGCCCTGTGGACAAAGAATCACATGGGGATGTCAGGAACAGCAGCACCTGCTAAATGCCTTTTTCCCTGCAGGGAGAGCACGGCAGTGGGATGCACTGGAGTGACCAGGACTGGTGCAGGCAGGACAGGCTGCCTCAGGCAGGCAGCAGGGTGCTGGGTGGCAGTGGCAGGGCACCCCTGGGGCTCTCCCAGACCTGACCCTGCACTTCCCAATGCCCATGAGCACCCAAGCAAGGCAGACCCTGAGCAGGGCATTGTGGCTGTGGGCCAGCATGGTAGTGGATGCCAGAGACTTCACCTCCTGCTGCCTGATAGTTTCATGTGCCTCATCTCTGAGATGGAATTTAGTGCCCTGGATGCCTGACTTTCCACAAAATCCAAATAATTCAACTTTGACTTCCCTGAAAATCCCAGACTGTTGCTGTGAGAGATGGAAATGTTAAAGGTTAACAACTCAACCAACTGCAATCATTGATTTTGACCAACAGACCCCTAAACTGCAACAATCAAGTCTTGTTGCTGGATCTACAGGTGGTGATACCTTCCTCTCTGCTATCTGCTTTTATCCTTTCTTTCTTTTCCTTATATGTTTTCTTAAGTGATATTTTTATACTTTTATAATGTTATATTACTATAGGTAATAACCAAAATGGCTACATACCTCCTTTCCATTGTAATCAAATTGTTTTAAAATAAACCAGCCATACATACACACACACACACACACACAACTATCTATCTATCTATCTATCTATCTATCTATCTATCTATCTATCTATCTATCTATCTATCTATCTATCTATCTATCTCACACCAGTCATTCAGTATTATGCCACTCAAATCTGGCCCAAGGGATTTATTAACAGGAACCTCAGTTACCCCACCTTCATGGCTGGGTTCTAACAGTTGTCCCATCACAAAACTCTCAGACTGCCACCACTTTTTCCCCACACCCTGCTGTACAGGGACTGTGTGCCCAGATGGAACTTCTCATGGGACTCAACTCTGTGAGCTGTATCCAGGGCAGGGACACTTTGGTGACAAAGTGCATCCCATGGTCTGAGGGAACAGGCCCAGGAAGCTGCCACAGAATAAGTGTGATCCTACAACACATGAACCACCCTATGCAGAGCTCCCTGGGAACACATTAAAACACCAGGTGCTGCCATCAGAGAGCTGCTGGCTGCACAAGCTGAGAGGCTGCCAGGCTGGAAACCCACACCATGAACCTGCAGTAACCATCTTGCTCACTCTTTTCAGCACTTCTATGTTTCTTGTGGTTTGTCCTCCTCAAGAGCCTGCTGTCTGGTCTCTGTGAAGCCAAGTGGGAAAATTGCACCTCTGGGAGTGGGGCAGCCAGGGGATGCCAGGAGACAACTTCCATACCTGATCAATGAGTGCATTGTGAATGATTGCAGCTTCCTGGCTCATCTTTCTGCTCACTTGCTGACGTGTGTCCCTGTTCATTTTCCATCTGGGTTTGATGATCTGTGTGACATATTCCTTCACCACGTATTTATGAACTTCATGTAGAAGGTCCTGGTTAAAAAGAAGCAAACCTCATGTTTTTTTTTTTGTCCATTCAAGACCAAGGCAGTGAGAGAGGACAGGGAAAGCCCTCAAGTCTTTGGCAGTACCAGGGAGGTACAGGAAGGCAGCACACCCTCAGCCAACACTCATATCTGCAACCCCCAGAGTTATAAAGAGCAACCACTCTTGCAGAGGAGTCTGCAGGTCTCACCACAGCCTGAAGATGATGGTGTGGCCCCTCAGCATTGCTGTGCCCAGGTGAGGGACTGGCTGCCTACCTGCCCCTGGGGCTCCCTCATGTGCTGCAGGTGCTCGGAGAACTGCGAGACTGCCGACGCCAGAGAGTCCGGCCTTTCCGTTGCCAAAATCCAGCTCTTGCTCAGGATTTTCTTAAGGAGTGGCTGAAAAAAGACCAACTCACTGATGGCACAGGTGTGTTCAGAGTAGCTGATGATGCCCTAGCTGAAGGCAGCCAGCTATCCACCTGATCTAGGCTTGAACTGAAAGCACAGGGCACCCCCTCTGCATGGAGGCACACGAGGAGCAGGCTGGGTTTCTCTCTCCACCCCAGGCAATTCACACCCGTGTCTCCCCTTCCTGGTAGGCATCCCAGTGCAGAGAGGAGAAGCACAACACCCTGAGCAGGAGATGTTTTGGCATTAAAGACTTATTTAGGATACCTCATTTCCTTGCTCTGTGCCACCTTCTGGTCCACCAACTCTATTTCTTTAGGTAAATAAATGTGTTTTTCTAATATATTGGGGAAGAAAGAGATGAGAATGTTAATCACAAGCAACTCAGGCATGACTAGAACAGGCTGTGGTGGGCAACCATGTGTGCCAGTGTTACATGGAAACAAAAATTCACTTGGTAGTGAATCTCTTGGAAATCAGCTCAGTAATCCATGACCTCTACAGCATTTTCCTTAAGGAAATCAAGCTCTTTGTGTTCACAGTCCTTCCAGGAGGCTCTCTGTACTCCTGCAGACCTGCATGAAGTCTTGCTGGGATTTTCCTTCTGCTCCTTGCTCAGATGTGGTGGTGGGGGAAATGGCAGCTGGGAGTATCTCCAGTTTTATGCCTCATGGTTAGGGATGACATGGGACTGAAGGCACTGTTTCCCATCTGTCCTGGGTACAGGGTACTCTGACCAAGTGTCCTTAACAGGTTGTTTTCTTTTGTTGGGTCCCTAGAGCTAATGTACCCTCATATAGAAACAGCAATATCTGCTAAAGACTTCTGGCACCTGGAAGACCCTTCCCTAAAGGTCAAATGCAAAATATCCTTTCTCTGGCATGTCCCCTTTTCTCTTCCTAGCTCTCACAATCTCTGTCTTTAGACTCCTGGCAGTCTCCTTCCCAATTATCTCCCCCTTGCTGTGCTCCCAGCCTGCCTGAGAGCTGTTTAGAAATGCTTTGATTCGGCCTCTCTCAGTTCTCACGACATTTCAGCTCTCTTGCTCAATGCCTTGGCTTGGGCCCTTTCCTCATCTGCTGCTTAGGCTCCAAAACAAGATCTGCAGTCACTGGAAAGTCCCCTTGGCCAGGAGGGCTTGGCTTAGGTTGGAGAAATTCCATGACTGTCCTAGTTTCTGGAAGTTATGTTTGGGGATTTAGAAAGTGAATTAGAATAAGTGAAAGGGGGTGGGACCAAAGGCTTGATTTCCCCCATCTCTTCTATATCACCAGCTGGTGCTAGCAGACCCCAAGTGGCTGAGAGCAGAAAGGTTCATCTACAGCACCTGAGAAGCACAAACTTCATTGCAGCACATTGCCTTTTACACCTCTTAACACAAGTCAAATTTTATCAGTTTTATCAGTTGATACAAGACCTTTAGCATTCTCATTCTGGAACAATCAGTCTTTTGTCACCATGGGAACAGCCTGGAAAAATCACCCCTACCAGAATGAATTCTGTCCTATCTGAAGAGGTTTCTGACAGACTGAGATGGTAGATCTATGAATCAGTAAGTCAAAGTCCTGAAAAATCCAAATTATTTGATAGAAGGAAAAGTGTCCCATTGGTGGTGTTCAGTCTCCTGTGCTTCACTTCAGATAAAATTTTCCCCACTGCTTTGCCTGAGACTGAAAGCTGCTAAATATCCTTTTCTTTTGATTGCTATTAACAGCTTGAAAAATGTATAATTTCTTCTAGAAAAAAAAATCTCAGAATGCTGGAAGTGTTGCTTTTTAAGAGGGATTTCCACAGGTGTGAAATACATTTTGGAGGGACCATAATGTCATGTGCTGCAAAATGAGGTTTAGCTGGTGAGACAAGGGAAGGGCAACGACCCTCAGCTGCTGCACGTAACCCTTATAATAAGGAAATAATGTGGCCAAGATCCTCTTACCTGTGTTTTTGTTCTTAATTTTGTTAAAAAAATATTTGTGAAGTTCCTTGTCAGAGCTGCCAAAATCTTCTGCAGTTCCTCAGTATTGACTTTAAACACTGTTTCCAACTCTGACCTACAGAGAGACAGAGATCACCAATGAGTTAAGGTTAAAATGTAAACTATTACATGGCCCTAATCATGTTATCTGGATTGGCATGATGGATATTATTTTAAAATAAACTTGAGTTTCTACTACTTCCTCTTGGAAACACTTACTGAGTCAAAGTAATGGCTCTTTTTGCACAATCCTGTACACTGAAAATTAATCATAGATGAGTAACTGTGGTGAAAAACCCCCTCAGATTTCCTCATCAGGTGCAGTGACAGTGCAGCCATGCAGAGCAGTTGCATAGGCCAGTTCACTTGAGCAACATCTCTGCAAAATGATTTCCAGGTACCTGGGAGAGAACTGAGGGCTGTGGGGGGAAAGTAAATAATAAAGCCAGAGAAGGGAAATCTGCTGACCCTGTGTCCCCCAGAGCCTGATTCACTCCACACAATGTCCATCAGCAGCAGCTGGGATGGTAACTACAGGGATGGAAACCTGTGGAATTTCCTAAGGACAGTGCATACTTCTGCAATGTTTCACCTTACGAGAAAGAAAATTCTGAGAGGTTAATGAAATTCCTTGTGTGTGTGTGTGCTTTAGGGGCATTGTGACCTCCTGGCTCTCCTCTCACTTTCCATCCCTGTCCCACTGTAACATGCTCAGTGTTGGTGAGGAGGGGCACTGAGGGAGCACCACCACAAAAAAAACCCCGCATCACCTGTGATGCCTGAGCATCCCTGGATGTGCCACATCCACTGCTGTAACCACAGAGAACAGCAGGTTCCTGTCACTGCCCAGATTTATGTCTGAGGCTGCCCTGGCAGGGCTGCAAGGCACCAACACCATCCCTGTCATCCCAGGCTGGAGCTCAGGACTGTAGCTCCAGTTGAACACCTGAAGTCTGGGTCCAGCATCCCAAAAAACCGTGCTGTTGGGACACCTACCTCTGCCCCACAATTCATCACTCCGGGCTGATGAATGTTTAATTGACTCAGGAATAAACCCATCACCCAAACAATTCTAGCTCCCTGCCTGGGGCTGGCGTGTGCCTTCAGCCCATCCCCATTGCCCCGCAGGGAAGGGGCAGCAATGTCCCGCAGGGGCAGCAGGAGGCAGGGAAAGCCATTTCCTCGGCGAGGTGAGCATTGCTGGAGACACCGTGCCATCTAGAGACGAGCTGGCGGTAGTGCTCGCTGCGGATGGAGCCGTCGGCTCCTGCGAGACACAGCCCGAAATCTCCTCCGTCCCCCGGGTGCACTTGGCATGTGCACCCCTGCCGGAGCGGTGCAGCAGCAGGGGCTGGAATTCGCACCCCAATCTTTCGGGTGGCCAGAGCCCACGCACTAATCCTGTGCTGTTTGGCCGAGCTGACAGACGAAAGCAGCACATCTGCATGGCAAAGATGTCCCCAGATGCTGATGAGCCCCTGGACCTCAGCACGGAGCTGATGGACCCTGGGACATGCACTCACTGCACCATCCTAGTTATGGGAGAGTGCTGGATCTTTGACAGCCAGCCTGAGGATACCTGTTCTTCAGAGGCACTTTCCAACATGTGGCTTAAAGTAACTAATTTATGCAAAGCCCTGGAAGTTCCATTTGCCAGGACTGGCAGGCATTTATTTTTGGGTTGAGTGCTTTCATGGAATCTCCTCCAGCCCAGTGCCAAAGGCAGCCTTGAGGCCATGTTTCTGAGTTTATTCTGCTAACCTCCAAAACAAAAAAAAAAAAAAAGGAAAAAAAAACTCCCCTGAGAATAAAAAGGTGCCCTGAAAATTAGCTCAAAACTCTCATGCAAGCATTGCATCCATCCATATTTCTGTCTCTTCACCCTTGTGGCTTTTATTTGCATCCCTTGGGGGGAATCCTCCTGTGAGATTAGAAGGGCTGGAGGCCGAGCAGCCACCGGGGCACCTCAGGGACAGCTTGGTCTTTCCTTTACAGATCCTGCCACCCCCCAGACCACAGAAACCCCAGTGGCTCAGGGGGAGCAGACTTACACCAGCTCATGGAAGCTGTTGATGTAGGCAACAAGGTGGGGCACAAAGCTGGGGCTGTCCTGGGCAGAGCTCCACGCCATGAACTCCTGCTCAAACCTGTAGGAAAATACAGCCAGGTATCACTAACGGTGGGGCACTGAGAATGCCTCATCTTCTGTGTACATGGTGGTGTCAGGAGACACCTGTGGCTGGCCCAACCTGTCCCCTCTGTATGCAGACAAGCTTTTTCCAGCTGTCATAACAAGTGTGTGCAGTGGAGGGAATAGATGGCAGATAATTGCGGGTTTAGGATGTGCTCGCTTGAGCAGGTACGCAGCACGTCTGGAGAGATGCCAGGGATGTTGGGAGGCCAAATCTCTGACTTTTCCTCATGCTGAGGGTTTAATTGCAGGTATGCTACACAGGCTTATAAGTCTGAGCTTTCATTTTGCTGGCTTTTGGGGCAATATATTATGTGCCTTTTGAGAACATAGGCCTGATTTTATAACAGAAAATGTATAGGAATAGGGCAGCACACCTACCTTCCCTCCCCCCAAAACCTCACTGTGGTTTTTAGGTAGTTGTATTTTTTGTAGCCCCAATTTCATGCGGTTAACAGATGTTTCACAGCCAGATCCACACTGAAGGCAGGAGGCTGTGTGCTCAGGCAGCCTTTGCCTGATGTTCCCATTCTTTGTCAGGGTATGAGCTGGCCCCAGCCTCTTGCATCTCAGGTTTGTTTAAGTAAAAGTTTAAGTTTCAGTGTTCCCTTAATCTGAGAGCCTTGGCTGCTCCAGCTTGCATTTGATGCAGTTTTTTTGGTTTAAAAAAAATATTAAAAAATAAAGGAAAAAAATTAAGGAAAAAAAAAAAAGATAACAAAGAAAAGGAAAAGAAGAACAAATTAAAAATAAAGAGAAAACATTATTTCAGCAATTTCCTTTGGACACTGTGTAGATTTTAAGGGGCTTGGGAGGGAGCCCAGCTGTGTGTTTTGCCAGGGTATACAGAGAGGGTCTCATCAGCCCTTTTTTATGTCCATAGCCAGAGAAAACCACTCAGCAGGACTCATCCCAGGATACCCTTTTGGGCAAACAGGCTTTTGGTCTGAGGGGTCCATAAACACTGCTTGCTCATGACTGAAGCTGCAAGTGATCAGTATCCAATGTCACAAAAGTCCTGGGTGATGGGACTGCAGTGATCCCATCCCTTTCTAGGTAGCAGGTATTTCCCAGACCTTTGACATTAGATTTTTGGACTCACAGAGTCCCATCTGGGTCTGTTTATGACTCCCTCCAAGCTGTTTTGCAGCTTGCTTTTTACTGGGTTCACTGTGATCTCTAATTTTCCCAGGAGCAGCCTTGTACCTGCTCAGTGCCAGTGTCTGGTCCAGTGCCTGGACCTCCTCCCTGTTTTTTTACCAGTGTGGGACTCATTTAGAAAGAAAGTACTGCCCAGAGCAGTGATGACCTTGGAATGAATTCAAGCAGCTCTGCCATGCACAACTCAAGCATTTTTGTTTCCAGGCCTCCACTGATAGCTCCAGATGACTTCACGTGCTCCCCAATGATCTAGAAAAGGGAATGAAGAAACCCCAGTGAGTGGGACAAGCACTGGTGAAACATCCTTCACGAGGATCTCAGGCAGCTTTGGCTGGTAAGAATGGCTCACCTAGCAAAGGGGCAAACAGCCAACTTGTTGCCAGGAGGTTTTCATTAACCTCTGGCAGTTTTAAAATTTGTAATGCAGAATGGGCCAAGAAGCACCAAATGATTTGTGCTGTCATCATTCACCCCTAATGGCCTAATGCCCTTCTGCTGTATGAGTGTGAGTTAGAGGCAATGTTGGGGTGTCCTGGTGTCCTCCTCCTCCTTTGGGGGAAATTGCTGGAATCCTCCCAACCCTAAGCCCAAGGGGAGCTGAGCTGTCCCGTGTGTGGCTCCATGATAAGGGTGTCTATAAGCCCCATCCCTGAGGGCCCACACAAGCCCCCTTCCCAGGAGTGATACCAGGGCAGCACAGTGGGTCTGGCATCACCCTGAACTCTTGTTTGCACTGGAACTCCTCCCAGATCCCCATTCCCACAACTTCAGCTGCACTTCTGGACTGAGATGTGTTGCAGTCCTACTCTGGTACTTCCCATGGCCTTCTATCCATCTGCTAAATGATTTCAGACCTGCCTTCCCTGTGATCACATAATGTGTCATACTTCTCTATGGAAAAAGAGTCACATCAGTGGGCAAAACTCTTTGATTTTCTTTCTTTCTCTGTCCCTCTCTTTTTCTGTTAGTATTATTTAATTGAAGTGACTCAACCAATTGAGTGATGAGAATTAATCCAAACCCCTCCTGCCTTTATTACCCTGTAGTCCCTAAGCTAGTAGGGGCTTTTGTTTTTTGTACTGTTTAAATTGGAGTGGCTGTCACTGCCTACAGCCTTTCCCCAGCTTCCACAGCCCTGGGACAAAGTTGCTCTTTAAGCCAAAGGTTTTTTCAAAGAAACCTTTTCTTTCCACCTTTTTTCCAATTCTCTTTCTTCTTCCTAATCAAAGAGGTTTAGGGACTTTAAAATCAGTTGCCTATTATGTTGCTGACACAAATGACAGCAGGTTTAATTTGCAGCTAGAAGGCAAGCGGGAGAGCTAAAAGTTGTAATAAATGGCATTTTCTGCTCTAATGTATTCTGCCAGTGTGTGACTTACATAAATTATCGCAGGAGGCGGTACCTCCACCCCAGAAGGAAACGATCCAGTTTCCCTGGAGCCACAGAGACACCTCCCCCCTTCCCCCCCAGCTAATTAAATACCGTTTGAATATCAAAAGAGACTGAGGTGTGGTAGAGGTTTTCCTCCTCTTCTACATGAACTTCCTTCTCCCACTTCTCCGTGACCTCCAGTCTCAGGATGTTTCCAAAACAACTTTTGATTTTCTCCTAAATGTTAAACATAGGAAGGAAACATGCAGCTCAGGATAATGGAGCAAACACAAGTGCAGCACCTCGCTTCATTTTGCTCCATCAGCACGCACGGCATGATAAGGTGAGCAGAGTCACAGGCCTTGCTCCAGACCTCAGGGGAAACCAGGAACTGTGCTCTGTGTGTGCAAGGTACTCCCAAATCAAAGGAGAGTCATTTTCCTGGCAGGGAAACAGTGGATCAGCTGTTTGCTTGATTGCAAAGTCCTCCAGCACATGGAATGCACCAGGTCAGGATTAAAGGTCAAACCAGTCCTTTCCAGGGTACAGCCACTCAGGTAAGCAGCAGCACTGCTCAGTCCTGGCTGATAAATCAATCTTGTTGCTGGTGAAACAAAAGTGATCTTTCACCAGCATGGTGGAGCAATACTGATTTCATTCAGCTGGGTACCTTGAGCTCACCTTGAGCTGTGCCTTGATTCAGAAATGATTTGCAACAAAATGTCTGAGCCCAGCAAAGACCCAGGAAAGTCTTACACAGGGTGCCAGACAAGGACTGCAGAAAGACAAGGGGGAAGGGGCTTCATCAGAGGATACAAACATGAGTGTGTTCCCTGGTGGGAACGCCCAAAGTCTGCCAATAGCACACCTCAGCTGGGCTGGAGGAGATCCTACACGGGGACAAGCTGCTAGAATGCCTTAGCCCCTGACTTTGCAATGCAAAGTACAATCTGCTGAAGCCCAGCAATGACCTTTCAGAAAGTGTCTGCCATACTGAGTGGGTCTGGTCCAGTCCTGTTGGCTCTGCTTGGGTCCCCAAGGTGGCACTCAGGAATTTTTTGCTCTAGAGTACAGGCCACTCTGTGTGGGGCCAGTAGGATTCAGCACCTGGTGGGGCTGGAAACCACAATGTAGTCATGCAAGACCTCTGTCTGGGAGGCTGGGGCTCCTGCACCTTCCCTGGGGGGGCACATGGGGTCAAAACTCTCACCTTTGCAGAAGCAATGTAGTCGTTTTTCAGTTTATCCCAATCAGCTGGTGTTAACAGCAAGGACAGGTTTTCTGTCTTAACCTCTGGTTTGAGCTCAGGATGACCCAGAAAGAATTCACTGGAAAGAATCAAATGAAAAATTGTAATGCCTCAGAGTGTGAATAAACTGATAGAATATTCATGCAGCATGAGCTACATAATTACTAAGCCATGAGAAATATACTTAAAGCTTAAATTGTGCCGCTTGTTTTCAAGGTTTAACAAGAAAATCTTTCCTTTCTATTCAAAATCCTAATTATTCAACCCCAAAATGATCTAAGGTTCCAGCCCACTTCAGAAATCATGAGACTTCTGAGTTGTTTGGACATGAAAAGTGCTATGAGAATTTACTTTTTAAAATAAACAACGTGAAGCTGACTCATTTGACTAGAAGCTTGCAAAATGCCTTTCAGGGTAATTCCTGTAGTAGTGCATTGCTCTGGAGTTAGCCCATCTCCTGCCTCCCCTGCAGTGTCACATCACAGCTCATGGCAGCCTGTGTTTGTCCCTGTGCACTGTCCTGATCCAGGGGAGGTGGCAGAGCAGGACCTGGAGGGCATTGCCATGCCTGGGACATGAGCCATGCTCCCCTGCAGATGGAAGTGGTGGGTGGACGTGCAGCTACAGATTCTGACTCCAACAAGGGCTCCAAAGCTGATACCAGACTTTGCTGCTCACTTTCCTCTGGACTGACATGTAATCAGGCCAGCTGATTAGCACAGGAGCAGGGGAAGGGAGGGAGTGCCTGTGTTCCTCTCTCTGGGGCGGGAAAGATGTTATTAGCCTGTACAATTGAATGTGCTGCTCCTGCAACCTGCCACAGACTGTGTAGGCACTGCATCTTGCAGGGCAGTGAAGGTGGAAACGAGAAAGAAGAAAATATTCATGCCCTTGATGAAGGTGGGGCCTAAATTTTGAGCTGTCATCTTGTTAATGGAGGAACACGCCTGCAATGTCCTTCACACAGCCTGCACATTTGCTCAGCCACCAAAAAGGGTTCCCATTGCCACACCAGCACTGTGCCCACAGCTGGGTTCAGATACAAGTGAGGACTGTAGTGTACAAGTTCAGGCTGCTGCAGAGTGACTGCTCAGCATAAAATAAGTCCAGCCTGCTGGTAGTGTCCTGGAGTCAATGGTTCCATGGTCATGGTTCAGATTTCCCAGAAAGGAACATCTCCACACGTGGAGCACTGCACACAACCCAGCTGCTGCCAGAGCCTGTTGTTCCTTTTAAAGGAGAACACAGATTTAAATATGGACTCTCCACCAAAACTGAAAGGACAAATGTGTACTCAAGGGGCCTATTCCACCTCTTTTTTTTTTTTTTTTTTTTCCCATTTGTTTGAATTGTAACATCAAAATGAGTTTAGGTCAGTCAATCTCTTCCTTTTTGATTATTTATTCCAAGAGACAATGAAGTTTTTTTTTGAATGGGAAAATCGAATGGGAAAATCAAATTGAAATAGCCAGGTGGTTGCAGCCAGAACAGCCAGGTGATTGCAAGCAGTGCCCAAAACTACGGCAAACTCTCAACAAACCCTTTCACAGCAATTATGGCAGGGGCACTTTTCTTTGGTACAGAACCTGGCAGCTGAAGCTAATTTTTCCCCTTCTCTCCTGCAATGCCAGGGTGAGGTCATGCAGGAATTTCCCTTCAGATGAGATCTGCAGGGATTTGTGATGCTGAGGGAGTTACACACTCTAGATGGGTTTTAAGAGCAACTGGGTTAAGCTCACAGAAGAAACCTCTTGAGGGCTGTCCAAAACCAAGACCACCTGCAATGGAAATGTTTCTTACCCAAAAGCTACCCCAGGCTAAGGGTGTTCTGGGCAACAGTGTGCTGCTGCTTGCCCTGCTCTGTCATGGCTCCTTCCTGACCATTTTGACCCACTGTTTGGCTCAGTGCTGATACTCCTGCCTTCACTCCTTCTTTGTTTTATTTGAGGGCTGCCAATGGCTTTGTGTTTCTCCCTTCCTTGAACATCTGGTTCAGGCCATACCTGGAGCCCAGCTACCAGGTCAGACACAACTTTGCTTTGACAGGGCTGTTTTCCCCTGCTTATTTTCCAGACCCCTGAACTGCAAGGATGTCTTATGTCTTAAACCCCTCCCATTCAACCAACAGATACATCTGAGACAGAGCCTTTGTTTTCATGTGTCTAATTACCTCAATGATGTCTTGACTCCTTTCAGAGGACTCTGACCCCATGCATGGGGGTTAATGTGGCCCGTTTCCAAATGTATCACAATTTTAATTAAACAGGAAGAAGATATCCCCCACAGGCCCCTGCCTGCGCCTGGAAAAGTCACTGAACAGCTGTTGGCTCTTGCAAAATACATGCAGAAAGGAGCACGTTTATCACAGCAGGTTTATCAAAGGCTGGGAGGAGCTTCCTGGCACATGGGAACAGCAAGTGGGACAGGGAGGGGAAAATGGGGTGATGTAGATCTGTAAAAAGCAGCAAGTGCTTTATCCACAGACCTTTGTCCCCACCTATTAACAGATTTGCTATCTGGCTCCACTGTAGTCACTGCATCTCGCTTGCTTGCTTGGAAAACTGAGAATAGCCTGGTGCTTTTGTAGTACCCCACAGCCCCATGGCTCCCCAGAGGACGCAGAGGCATTGTGGCAAACACAGCAGCTCACCTGTGGTAGGTGTTGGCCACCCAGTTAAGCAAGGTGTAGAGCTCATGGAAGTCCAATGGTCCCTGGGAGAGTTCTTGCAAATGTGAGGCAATGGCATTGTGAAAAGCTCCCACATATGTGTCACACACCTGGTACTCCTCTGGATAGCATTTTTTCACTGATGACTTGATTTTCAGTAAATCTTCCCTCAGGTGTTCCTGGAGGAAATGTAAGTGGAAATCAAGCCAAGTTTCTTGTTCCCTTGATGCCATGGGTGCCTTCAGGACTCTTTTTCTTGCACTCTCATTGACAGCTTCCCTCCATTGCTCCCTCCACTTTCTGGGCCTGCCCAGCAAATCTGAGCCAGGACGAGCAGCACTGTCTGTGCTGGAATGAGCTGCTTCTTCAAGGGCAATTAAAGTCACCATGGAGGTCAGCATGGTATGCTGCAAAGTGGGATCCTCCAGTGTTTCCTCCACTATGGACTTGATTGCATTTGTGATGGAGTTATAAAGCAAATCCACATCCTTGGATTTCCGTACAAGCTCCTGGGGGTTATCTCTGTATTTCTCAGAATCTCGTTCAGAGATGGTCTCATCTTCCATTAGCTTGATACTTGCAAATGCTTGCAAAAGTTGTCTTTTCTGAATGAGTTCATTGATTTCCATTACTGCAGAAACAGGGGGACGGGGTTGGGACAAAGCAGGCATTAGGTTACTGACAGGTTGGTAACAAGATGCCTGACAGGGAGACTTCCAGGGGGCTGTTCAGAGTAGTCAGGTCCCAGCAGTGCCTCTGAGACTGCCCCCAGGCCTCCCTGATCTCCCCAGCTCCTCTTGGACACAGGAGAGGAAAAAAGTGGGAGAGCAATCTCTGCAAATTGAGCCACATCCCTAAACAGCTGGTTACAGGAACAGGAAACATCAAAAAACCTGCTGATAGCTCTGCAGGAAGGCCTCAAGCAACAGCTGGTGAGGCCACACAGAGGGACACTGGAGGCTCAGGATGCATAGAACTCTGCCCCTCTGGCTCTGTCCTTCTGCTTGTGTGGAGATGAGGTGGAACTGGCAGCAGGAATGGTTCAGGATATGCCTTACCAGCAGGATTTCCTTTAGCATGGGTGTCCTTGTTTTCCTGCATCCCTGACAGGGACACTGGGAGGAAGCACAGCAGGACAGACCCTTTTGGGTGTCCTGAACTCTTGGGTCAGGTTTGTCTCCATGGTTATGTGTGTCCCAGCCTACCCACAAGCATGTCCTCAGAGACACCAGGGCCTGAGAGAGCCTCCTGTCTGTAAGCCCACAGTCAGGTGCCAAGCACTGCCTCACACCAGTGATGTTTTTTTCCCAAATGCTGAGAGCACTGCTGTCCCTCAGTGGTTTGGGGAGTTGTGGGCATTGCAGGGGCATATAAACCTGTGGCTCTGTGGTGCTCCTGGTACTCAGGTCTCACTTGGGCTTCTCCACCTCCTTTGCTTTTGGCACCCACTGCCACAACAGGCTGGTGTTGGCTAGGGAGAAGTCACCCAATACTGCTCCTCCCAAAGTGGCTGAGGTCTACTGAGTTTCCCACTTGTTTTGTAAAGTCCTGCTCATGCAAGAACCACTGCCTATTTGCCAGTAAGAAGTATTTGCCATGTGTTGAGGAGATCCAAGAGCACTGTTAGCTTTTGAGAGACCCCAGGAAGCTCTCACCCTCTCCACCTCCCTGACAGATGCTTTGAACAGGAGATCCCACTCTGACACTGGGCATAAGAAAAATACTAAAGAGAAGGGAAAGGGTGTCCCTTAGGCACGTGTGGCCACTGCTTCTGGGACATACACAGACAAAATGATACAGAAAAATTGGAGAGCGCTCAAAGAAGGACTGGCTCATAGCACATCATTTCTGCCCCTAGGCTTGTCTGCACACAGGTTTTATGCCATATGTACCAAGTAATCTTTGTAGCATAAGAGTATTTTTATGAAGACAGAAATATGCCAAATAACCAAACTACTGATGCATCACAGAACACATAGATCTTAGAGTGCCTACATGGTGCTACAGGTTGCTTCTGCACTCACAAAGGAGGGAAATTCTACCAATTAACTTAGTCTCTTCTAGATAAATTAATATAAAACCTGTGTTTACACAAATGCTTGCAGTGAGAGACTAGAGAAATACATTCTGTTCTGTTTATCAAAGTGAGAAAACACCATTTAATCACCATCTAGGATAATTATTCAGGGAGGTGATGTTGGGTGCTAAATGGATCTTTAATTCAGCAATACAAGATCAGCCAGCTGGTGGTTGAAGGAAGACAATTGAAAGGCAATTAACTATTATGCAGCTTAATGGTGCACGTGGCGGAATCTCCATCACTTGCCATATTATCTCAGGATGGGCTGTGTTTCTGACAGAGCTGCTCTAGTCCAGGCCAAACACAAGCTATTGGGCAGAGAAAGGGCTTTATTTGTGCAATTTCTCAGCTTGTTTATTTCAGGAGATCAGGAAGCTTGTGATAACATTTTCTGCCACTCCTCATCTCTGACCCTTGGAGATCAGACTAGCCAGGTTTGTGAGATGGGCTCTGATCCAGCTTACCAAGCTCACAATGTATCAATGTACAGCAGTAAATCACTTCCCAGCACAGTAGAGCACATTACAGCAGTGAGGCAGTGTCAGCCCATCTGATTCCTGTGGCACTCTATGCAGTGCACCAAGAATTTCTTTCTAGAAATTTAGGCTCAGGAAAGGCCGAACCATGTTTCACCTCAGTCGATCTCCATGTGAATGCATTGTAGCACCTCTGCCTTGAGAAGGTGGAGGGACAGCAGTGCTCAAACCATTATCAAAGTCATTGCAGTCTGCTCACACCTGGAGAAAGGTGAGAGCTGTGCTAAAGGGAATTGTTATAATTTGTCTGAGACCTATCTATAAAATTCTGACAAAACACCTGAGAGTAACCAGCCTTAGGAGGACCAAAATCAAATACTTGCAACACTGCTGTTGTGAGGACAGGTGGAAAGTCAATGCAAGAAAGCAAAATATCTGTGGAAGTCTCTTTGCAAGGCAATCTCTAAGATGAGGAACCAAAGTGGAGCTTCCAAGCCAAATCAGAGCCAAACCATCTTTCTTCCCCTCCAGGCCTTGCAGCACCCTACAGAGCACAGTTGGAGGACCATCAGTCTGAGAGCTGAAGAGCAGAAATTGTCCAGGACAGCAATGCAGGCAATAGCACACTGCACTTGTAGGCATTGTCAGACCAGCAGTTCCCAAGCTGTGCTCAGCAGCCTGGGGACTGATCTGTGTGATGGGCAATACCACACTGACAGGTTGAGAGGCTGGCTGCTGATATGGCTGAACTAATGCAGGGGAGGCCACAGAGCAGCATGTTCCGTGACAGAGCCTTGCCCAGGCTGGGCTGGGTGACACACCAACATGCAAGGGGTGCCCAGTTCTTTAGCACCTCTTTTGGGCCCAAGCCTTGCACACTGTAAATTAATGTTACATTTATCCTGCCAGGAAAATGGCACTGCTGGTTTTGTGTCTTACCTGAAAGAGGTTTGGCTTCAATGGGCTCACATATTTCACCAATCTTCTCCATGCTATTACAGATCGTGGGTTTGTTCTCCTCATAGCTCCTAAGTGTTTGCAGAAGTCTTTTTGCATTCCGAGTGCCACTATCTTCCTTCCCTTTCTCTTTCTTCAGACTCCGTCTTGATTTCCGGATGCTCAACAGGGTTTTAATGCCTCTTTCAAAGAACCCACTGTCCCTGCTCTGCCAGTCTGAGCTGCTCAGTTCAGAAATGACCTCTATCTTTTCCTCCCCTGGACTCTTGAGTGGAGAGGCTGGTTCTGAGGTCACACTCCTTGTGTCTAACTCCATATTTCTATTTATCTGGTCCTTCAACAGGAGCTTTACCAAGCAGGTTGATGGCAATCACTGAAATGCATAAAACAGCATAATTAGAGATGTCCTTAACAGGGTATTAGTGTGTCTCCAAAGTCAGTCCTGGACTGAAAATCTGGGCCATTCCTTTCCTGTGCCTAAATACAAGGACAGAGCAAGATGTTGTAGCCTGTAGCTGCTGAAACAATTTCTCTACCCACAGACAGCAGATGCTGGCCTCACCTGGTGCTCTGGAAAGCTTCACTTAACTCCATAAAACAGGCAAGTGACAACTATTTCTCCAGCACCAAGGAATCATGAGATATCAGAGATGTTGAAATTTGTGTAAACATACCATTTCAGTGAGTAACCAGATATGGTTTTACTTTCCATTCTTCTAGGTGGATTTCCAGCCATGTAGGAATAATAATCTTCCTGAATCTCACTGGGTTGTTTCCACTTTCT
Source organism: Ammospiza caudacuta (assembly GCF_027887145.1). Classification (NCBI taxonomy): domain Eukaryota; kingdom Metazoa; phylum Chordata; class Aves; order Passeriformes; family Passerellidae; genus Ammospiza; species Ammospiza caudacuta. The sequence goes on along the minus strand of NC_080598.1, from coordinate 55,821,091 downwards.
GATGTGAATATGGCATCTTTGGGTTTTGTTGCTACTTCTGCCCTGCTCAAACCCTGCTGCTGGAGGTGGCCCAGGGGTGAGTGGTTCCCAGCAGGTGGCTGAGCTCTGCTCTAGCCCCTTCCACCAAAGCCACAGCTGTGTCTGCACTCTGAATCGTCATGGTTATAGCACAGGAGGCAGTACAAGGCAGGAAGGGTTCACATCACTCATCTTGCCTCAGAGCACTGCATCTCAGAATGCCAAGGATGGGGATCTGCAGGGTCAGACAAACTCTGCACAGGCCACAGGGGATGCTGCAGGAGATTCCAGATTTCCTGTCAGTGTTGCTGGGCTGCAGTCACAGCCTCTGCACTTGCTCAGTTCCTGCCCTGCTGCAGCCTCCCCTCTGCCCACCCTGAGGGCTGCCCAGGTGTTTGGGAAGAGGGGGGGAGAGAAGTTTTGCCTACCCTTGCTTGCAAAGTGCTCCCAGACCAGCTGATACAGCCCATTCACAGAGACATTGTACATTGCAGTGCCCTGAGAATGGAATATGTCACATTTCTCCAGAGCAGGCTTAAGGCAGCTGAGTGAACAGTTCAAATTATTAGAAATACCTATTGCTTGAGGTGACACAGGAACTGCCTGTCTTGGGTCTGTCCAGCCCACAAAAGCCAGAGACTGAAAAACAATTTTAGTCAATAGACATGTTGGGACTCTAGAAATAGATCTCATCCTTCCTCAGTTAGAGTTTTGCTCCCTTGTGCATGGGTGTTTCACAGGCTGTGAAGTGCAGGGATGACATCTTCCATGGGTTTGCTGAGCTACTCGCCCAGTGGGGCCCAGACCCTGCCTCACACACTCTCACAGGAGGGAGTGTTTAACCATTCACTGCCTTGCTCAGGAGCTCACCATCACAGCCCATACAGAGGGTGGGAGGAAGAGGAGGGCACCCCATGCCCAGGGATTGCAATGAAAGGAGGCTGAGATCCCAGCTCAGACTCTGCAGGGGGGTTCTGCAGACAGAGCAGAGCAGCAGCAATGCTCAAAGGGGTGAATGACACAGTGGAGAGAGCCAGGGGAAAAGGAATAAAAGGTGTGAGCCCACGAGAAAGGAAAGGAATACATACCCCAGGACTGACAGAAGTGATCCCCTCAGCAGCCAGCTGGGATAGCACAGGTGTGATCCACAGAACCTGGGAGCAGCTCCGTGCTGCGGGAAATCCAGTGAGCAGCGCTGCAGGACAGAGCTCCGGGCCAGCTCAGCTGACTGGGGCACCATCCCTCACACAGAGGGGCTCCCTCTGGGAATGGTGCTGCTCTCCATCCTCCTTTACCCTCTGAAAAAGGCTGTTAAAAGTGGAAAAAAAGTCTGTCTGCTCCTGCCCAAGAGCTCCAGCACCTTCACTTGTTTGATCTCTGGAAAGGACTCAGCACTGTTTCACTTTCACTACACTGAGCATTTAAAAGAAGAGGTGGGGAAAAAAAAATCCAGATTAATTATTACCCTACAAGGTGAGACAGGGCCTCGAGCCAGAGGTTCTACACTGGGGTGAGCTGCTGCCTTGAGATGGCCTGGGGCAATGAAGACAAGGAGGATTTCAGGATGAAGTTCTGTCCTGATGGGCTGAAGCCCCACATTATCTGGGTAGGGGGGTTCAAAGCAGCTCCAGAGCTGCTGTGTGGGATGGCTGCATTTCACCCCTTTCTGCAGGTCTGAGTTTGTGCAGGTCACGGGTGGTTTGGTCCATGGGTGGTAATGATTGCCAGAGCTGAGTGAGGGACAGGGAGTAATGTGTCCCCTGGTTAAATATTATATATTCACATCCTCCCTTTGCCCTGTGGGCACTTATTTCCAGGGGTTGCTAGCCCTGGATCTCTCCATTCTCAGAGCATTTGGGAACTTTAGAGGGAACTCAAAGCAAAAGAGCACAAAAAAAAGGGCCTTGAAGGTTTAAACAACATTAAACACAGTCACTTGGTTTGTCACTGAGTTGTGTAGAATGATTTAACCCTGGGGCTCCTTTAGTGCCAAGACAGAGGCAAGTCAGGCTGCCAGGTGTCTAAGGTCCCAGGGTAAAGCAAGAGACATATATCAGGAGGTGTCACCATGCCATGAGCAGTGTGCACTTCTTTGCTTTAGAAGCTTGCCAGCATGCCACCTGTCCCTGTGATAAGGGACATCAAAGAGATTAGTGATGGATAGATGCAATAAATGGCATTTGGTACTTTGTGCTGTGCAGAGGAAAACAGAGGGAGGGAATGGAGGATAACAGTCTCCTCTACCTCTGGGAGAGACTGGGTGCTCAGGAGATGGAAAGTTGTGGGGTGGGAATAATTATGATCATATTAAACAGGGAAGCATGGCAGCATGGACTTGGTGTGAAATTGCCCTGATGGTGAGATGGGACTGGGCAGAGGATCGTTTGTGGCTGCCCCATGGTGCAGGGGGAGTCCTGCCTGAAGCCTCCCTCAGCCAGGGAGTGCAGTGCTGAGCTTTCTGTCCTTGGGCTCTTCAAAGTCATGTGTAAGCCAGAGACTGCCCTGTTGTACTGGGGAAAACCATTACTGATAATGCTCCTGCCACCTGGCAGGCTGACAATGTGAACAAAGGAATGAGCTGTTTATTCAGACACAGGTTGAGGGGTGGAAATCCCCTTTGGACACAAAGTCCAACCAAACCTCTTTCCATCTAGGTTTTAATTGCCTCATTCACAAAATATTTACGTGGTGTTGGTTTGTACAGACAGGCTCACTGTGACTGGTGTGCTGCTGGGCCTCTCTGGGGGCTGTCAACTACCCCAAGACACAGCTAGCACCAGAGCCTGCTGGGATGTCAGACAGAACCCTGAAGGAGCTCTGAGTCTCACAGTCTAGGTCACCTCTTTCCCTACAAGCCTTTCTGGTGCTCTGTCCTTGCAGCAGCTCTCAAGGAATGCTCCTGTTCCTGGAAACGCCAACAGGGCAATGCTGTTTCCAGGTGTCTGTCCACAGGAGGTCATGGGAAATGAAAAATGTACTAGGTTTTGCAGTTGTTTTCCATTTTTCTTCAATTATGGCAGCGTTCTGTCAAGTTGTAGGTGCATTAAAATCTGCAGGGGTGTTGCTGTCTAACAGCTCCCTAATGCCCTGCACTCACAAAACTTGGCGAGGCTTTCAACTGCTGCTTTGCCTCCTGACCCTTTGGAATATTTGGTTTGGGGTTTATTTGATCCCTCATCTTTTCTCTGTGTATTTTGCTCATATTTATTTTCTTCTTTCTCATTTCTTTTCCTGCAGTAACACCCATGGAGCAGTGTAGGATTCCAGAGGTGCAGTGTTCCTTGGCAGAGGTGAGGGGCAGGGAGAGTGGTTTGGGGAGTCCTACAATTCCCTCCATAGCACTGAGGTTTTCATCAGCTCCAAAGACCAGGAGAAAAACATATTGCTGAGGCTCCAGGGGAACACTGACATGATGCATGGTCAGAAAGCTGTGCCAGATGCCCCCTCACAGCCTCAGCAACCCAACTGGTACAGCCCTGGTGGGGCATGCTGTGGCCCACTCTCTTTCTGCAGGTTTCTCACTTGAAATCTCACCCTGTGTGGGTGGAGGAGACCCCAGAGCTGCAGTGATTTATTGCAGCAGTGAGGTTTGATATTTTTAACAGCATGGGCAATGATGGATAAGGCAAAGACATGCTTGGAGGCTGCACATGCCTATGCAGCCATTTCCTCCTGAGGGGTGGTTTGCAAGGAAATGAGAGATATTGTTTCACCTGAAATATTTTTCTTTCTACTTTTAGGTTGAGGGAGGTTTGAGCCTTAAGCTGAAAAGTCCATTTGCAGGAAAGAAGCTGGTTGTGATTTAGAGGCTGGTTTTTACAGAAGGGATGCTGGCCCCCAGGTTTCGGTGGAAGAATTTGGGAGGTTCATTTCTGCAAAACACAGGAGTGTTACCACATCTGGGAGAGGATGTGGTCCAGACCTAAGGATCATGTCCTACACTGTTTCTGTGTAGCCATGGGAGGAGAACCACTTGAACTAGTACATATCACACCAGGGAAGAAAATGACAAGTGCTCACCTTTGCAGAAAGGTGGCCCAGGAGGATTTTCCATGAGGACTGCCACTGCTGTGGAAGTCCATCCTAGGTGCTTTTGAAGGTTAGACATCAAAGTTTTCCTTCCTCTCCTCCTTGAAAAGGTGTGGAACAGGCCTGTTCAAGCAGGATCTCTCACACTGGTTTTCTTCTTTTGAAGTGAAATTGTTTTAACACCTTCAGCAAGCCACCAGCCCCGTGTGCTGTGCCAGCTGTGCTGAAGCATGCCAGGACTCATGTGAGCCCAACAGGAGCGGTAGGGCTGGGAGACAGGCTTTGCCACTCATTCTTGCTGCAACAGCCCCACAAGCACGTTCTGCCAGCAGGCACAGAGCAGCCCCCACTGGCTCCAGAACTGTGTGGTACAGCCAGGGCTGGGGCAGTGCCTGTGAGCTCCTCCAGCCTGGCAGCAGCTCTGCTCCTGGGGATGCTCAGCTGGTCCTGTGGTGAGCATTTCCTTCTGCTTTGTTCGTGACTGCTGTGAGCTGCTGGGTAGATGGATGGGAATTGCTAATAGCTGGCTGTGCGGGTTTGCACTGGTTTGCAGCGGGCATCAGCAAGGCCAGGTGGAGTCCATCAGCTCAGCCTGGAGACTGAAATGTCTCAGCTCATTGGCTTCAGGTGGAAGCTGCTGCTGTGTCCTACTGAGCAGGGTGCCCTCATCCCTCTCATCACAGGAGCTGCCAAACCAGAACTCAAAGAGCAGAATTTCTTTGTGCATGGCACTGACAGTGGATTATCTGTGATTGTGCTTCTGCTCTTACTTCACCCTACGCTTTGCCAAAGCACCAGCCTTCTGCCACGGCTTTTCACTGTGGTGTGACTGCCCTGGCAGCAGTGGGAAGGAGTCTGATGTCCAAAGGGCAGGGGGTAACCAGCCCCATCTCCTGGAGATGGGGCATTGATTTAACAGTGAGAATTTCCCCTAGGAGCTGGGTAGGGCTGAATGTTCCCGGTGGATTGCAGCCTTTGAGCAGGAATAAAGCCCTGCTGAGCAATTCAAGGAAAGTTACACTACTCTGTCATTTAAATTAGGTGACTAAGAGCAGACCACTTCTGGAGCCAAGGCACCTGCCTGCTGTGCCTGTCACCACAGCTAGATGTCTGCTGTTGAAAATGTGTCATTGAGGCCAAGGACTGAGCTGGAGCTCAGCACTGCCTCTGCTGCAGATGACAGGGAGCATAAAGCAGGAGCTTGTGCTTCTCCTTTGAGGGATTTTGCTTTACTACACCAAAATTTCCACTCTACAGTGCTCCAAAACTTTATCAAAGCCAGGTTAGCAGTTGTTTGCCACATTGCTGCAGAACATTGTAATGCACAAGAACCTTGAGAAAAATCAATGGAGCTTTGGGAGAAACCTCTTTGGTATTTTCCCAGCTGAACTTTCTCCAGGTTAACCCCAGGCTTGGTTTGACAGAGGGAGGAAAGGTGCAGGTTCTTATCTGAATAACACTTTGAGTCCCTGGCTTTCTTCCAGTGCTGAAGGGTTCTTGTATCACACCTTTTTATAGCCCTCACAGTGTGAGCTTTGGTGCCCATAGCAATGCCCCAGGGAAGGGAGGAGCAACTTTTACTGAACATCTCCCTGGATGAAGCTTGACCTCTGGAAATCTGAATTTTCTTTACCTTTCGTGGATGGGGAAAACTGAGAACTAGTGCTTTATTTAAATATATACTTCTGTACCATTTTTTTTAAATTAGTGTTTTTGAAGTTGCATTGAAGATGTTGTCACTGTAATCATTATATTTCTATAGAGATTATAATGACTCCTTTTGAAGAGTTAGTCTCAGTCAGTCAGTGCTTAATTCACATATCAATGACTCCATAAACCCTAAATCCATAAATCTGCTGAAACTGCTCAAATCTATTGTGCTAATGAATGCTTACAGGGGCTCATCATTGCAGAGATAATTCACTTAAGGAGCTGCCCTGTGAGAGTGGGTGGTCAGTGATGGCAGAGGGGCCTCATCTCTGTGAGGCAGCTGAAGGTTTTATAACCCAGCCATGCTCAGAGTGAGCATTAGAGCCCAGACACTCTTTTTGGCAGATACTCTCCAGACTATTTCATGTGCAGTCCATCAGTCTGACCTTCAGAATGTTTCCCATCATGGAGAGAGCTGGGCATCATTTCTGTGTGATGGTGGGGTGGGTGGAAACCTGTTGGTGCAGAAATCATGATGTCATTTTGTTCAGAGTGAACTAGTTAAGCCATAGCTGGTTATTAAGCCAACAAAGGCAGTAGCTCCCAACCAGTTATTAGAGTGTTTGCAAACCCTTGCTCCTGCTGCTGCAAAACACTGGGCACCTCTTCTGGCTTACTGGAATCTGTCTAATGACGCTATTGTAAACCAGTCCTAGGAGCTTGTCCTTTATTTTAATAAATGCATAATCTGCATGGAAAACTGGAGACCAGTAGAAAACAGTGCCAGAATCCCCTGGAGCAGCAGGAGTGTGGGCTGCTGCCAAGGAAATAGGTAGGAAACTGCATGTCCTCGTGGCAGTCAAGTGATGCAGGTGTATAATTTGAGTAGCCCCAAAGCACTTGGCCCTGACAGGTGTCAATCCTGCTTGTTCTTTCAAGGGAGCCAGTTCACTGGCAGTGGTTTTCTTCCCCAGTCCAAGGGAATTTATATAGCCATGTTTTGAAACCTTTAGGTGTGGGGGCCTATAATGGATCCCTAATTGCAGCAGCATAGCAGGTGCTGCTGCAAAAACACCATCTTCTTTTTTGTAGGTTCTTATTTGGTTTAAAACAGTGACAGGAACACTGAGCATTGCTTATATGTGCTTATATGCTTATATTACTTATATGTGGAGGGGACTGTGCCCCCCTCCTTGTGGCTCCTGCAGAAATGGGTGCAAGGGCAGTGTATGGCTGCCAGTGCCAGCCAGATGCCGTGTCTCCATCGAGTCCCAGCTGCAGGGACACAGGGGAAGCCCACTCGTGTGCAGGCACCCCCGTGGGGACTGGCTGGCTTTCTGGGGCCATGGGCCACCCTGCTGCCGAACAGGGGCTGGCTGCTTGTGGGTTGCGCGGCCGCCAGCACTGCCCTCCCTTGCTGTGCTTCACGGCCGCGCCTCGCCCACGGGCTCCCGCACATCTGCTCTCGCTGGGCAGCAGCAGCAGCAGCCCGGTTCCTCCAGCATCACTGCCGTGGCAAACACCCTGCAAACCGCTGAGCCGGCCCTGCCTCCACATCCCCGGCCGTGCCCGCCTTTCCTCCGGGAGCGGCCCCGGCAGCAGCGGTGCCCCGGCCGCTGAGCCCCGCAGGTGGCGCCGGCCGTCACACCGAACCGGGCTCCGGCCATGGCTTCCCGTGCGGCCCTTTAAGAAAGCCTATACATCCCATTTCCCCGGGGAAAAAAACAAGAAGGCAAGTGGAGCAGATGTAATTGTGCAGTGCTGGGCTGACTGTGTGAGTGTGTCAGCGGGAGGCTGGGCTCTATCCTGGGTGAAACAAGGAGAAGCTGCCGGGAGCGCGCTTGCCTCCGCCGCGGGGTTGGTGCCGCCGGGAGGGCAGAGCTCCCGCTGGGATGTGTGGGTGTCCCGGCTCCCAGGGCGCTCCTGCAAAAACCTCGCAGTGCTGCAGCCAGAACCTGAAAGTAAAAAATTCGCTTAATTGCCTTTATCTGTTTCAGCATCAAAAATCAGTGAGGCATTGTTGGACCTGGGGAGACAAAACCGACTTTCTTCCAACTTGGGAAACAAAGGCTTCAGATTTACTGTGTTTCCCTCCCTCCACATGCCACTACATCACACAAATGCACGCTGTAGTTGTAACCTGTCTGCGTGTGCTTGCAGAGAGATTGCTGTGTTCACACACGTGTCTATGCAGGAGACAGCAAAGGACCCCAGGATATCCCATATCCCTTCATTCCAACTCTTGTGGTGAACATTTCACCCTCCTGTAGTGTTTCTCTCTGCTTCTTTCCTTCTGCAATGTTCTAGTTCCAGCAAAGTGAGGATTAAAGCACAAAATATTTTTTAATTTTACTCTCTGTATAGTGCTCATGAGACAACTTTACTTCTGCGTCTGAGAGTCACTGAAGGTCAGTCTGACTTTGCCCAACAAATCTAGCAGGAATGGAAGCAAACCACAATACAAACTTAAGACTCAACTTTTCTCTGTGGAAAAGGGATGAAATCCAGCACTTGCAGAGGCACAAGGGTCAAAGGTAGAGGTTGCAGAGACCCACATTCCTGAGGGACCTGACAGCTCAAACCCTACTGCTCTCCTAGTCCTCATGTCCAGCAGTGCCTTGGACCACTCTGCTGAGGTGGGGTCAAACTTCAAGGCAACACAGCCGTGGCTTTATCCCTGAGCCCGCAGAAAAGTCTGCCAGGCAATGTTTGTGAGGTTCCTGCAGTGGCACAGATGAGATTGAGCAATTGGCATCATCTGCACCACCTCCTAGCTGGGCAAACCCTGCCAGCTTCTCTTTCACCAGCAGATGTAGCTTAATTTGACCTAATGTTACTGACTCTGTTTTGAGGACATGACATGCCCTACAAGTCACAGCACAGCCTTGGTATGCAGAAAACTCCAGTTCCCATCCCTCCTAGGGCTGAGCCAAACTCGCCTCTGCAGAGCCAAGGGTGTGCTGGAAGTCTGGGGTGAGTTGGAAAGCTGGAAGATGGATGGAGCTCTCAGTGCTGTGTCAATGCAGCCCCCACAGCTGTGCCACCACGGAGCTGGGCTCTCCAGGGAGCTCTGTTCCCACTGCCTGGGCAGTGACGTGGAGCCAGCCCTGCAGTTTGCAGTGGTGCCTGTGTCCCTGCTGAGCACGTTGCTGTGGGCACAGCACCCATACCACCCCAGGGTGGGGTCCCCAGCCCAGAGCCTGGGACTCTTGGCTGCTTCTCAATGCTGCCAGTGTCACGCGGCTTTTCCACTGCCACCACAGGAAAGAAAGAATAATTTAAAAAATAATTTTGAGCTCATCAGAGGGGAGTGAGTTGAGCTCTCTGTCTGTTTTCATGGAGCCCCACATGAGTTCCTGGCTCCTGGTGGCTGTCAGCAGCATCCCTTCCCAGAGGGAGATGTTCTCCTTTCTCCCTGCAGGGAAGCAGCAGCTCCTTCCTGAGCACCCAGCTGCTTCAAGCACTCATCCCACGCTCTGAGCAGCACTGCAGGGCTCTGCCCATGCAGATGGACACCTTGGAGCTGGGCAGTCCCAGAGAGAGCTGCAGCGCCCATGCCAGGCTGGTGCCATGCCTAGGGACATCCCTCTTACCTGATTTCCCAGACCACACTGAGGAATCTGATGGGTGAAAGAGAGAAATCAATTTATGATTCAACTAAATTTTAAAATTTTCAATGTTTTGTATTGTTTTATTGTTTTGTTTTGGTTCTTTTAAAGTGTTTTAAATGAAATCTTGCCTGATCTTTCCTGCCCCTCTCCACTTTCTGCTTTCATTCTATGGTTAGAACTGGCCAGCAGGAGGTGGCAGGTGATGCCTGGTGTCCTCTCTGGTGTCCCCCTTTATGCAAGCACACCTTGGCAGCCAGACCCTCACCCAGATACGTACAAAGTTGCCCAGCCCAGTCAGAGGTGGCTGCCTGGCCTTGCACCAGGGACTGCTTTGTTGGCTCCAAAGGGACACTGGCACCATCCTCCCATGGCAGTGCCTGGCACGCATGCTGGAACCACAGAGCTTTGCTCTGAGTCAGGCTGCAGTCCTCTCTCAGGCAGGAATTTGGATTTTGGTCCATATCTAGCAGTTCTCCAGAACAGCAAACATAGATGTGTTTAAATTAACCAGATTCCAAGGGCATTGACTCTTCTGCATTGTTTTCTAATCAGCCATTTGAGACACATTTTCTTGGAAGGTGTGAATGAGGATGAGAGATGATGACACTAAGGTGTGTAAATCCTCCCTCTCTACAATTGCAAAATAGCAACGGGAGCAGTAAATCACATTTTAAATCCTAGCACAAATATCTTCCGCAGCCTGCTAAAAAAATCAAAGGATAAACAATGAAGCCAAATTTGTATTGCTTCTGTGGCTATGGCACATTTTGTGTCCCACATTTTAATTGCCTCTCTGGCCTCATCTGCTAGACTGATGTTTAGAAAACTTGGCTTTGTTGTGATTATCTTTGTACCACATCACAGAGAAATGTCAGTCATCTCCTCTTCTTTGACCTATTAAACACTTGTCTCTAATATCTTATTGACTTTTATCAGATTGAAAGAATATAACAAATGAGCCTTTTTGATTTTCCTTACTTGATTTCTCTGTTCCTTCCCTATTAGGCTTTTGTTGTTTTTTTCACCATCATATTCTGTCACACAATTCCCACTCCACTCAAGATGCAGTTGTGCGCTCTGAGTTACTCAGTGTAGTTTGGCTTCAGATTTACTACACACTGCATCACCTTGTACAACCCATGGTGCTACAACACTGAGCTGAGATGGAAATAATCTCCTGCCCTGACTCAGGTCATTTTGTGCAAGCCAGTAATTGCACTGGTGTAATTTATTGAATCACCTCCATGCCTTCAGCAGCACTGATACATGGGGATGGTCCTCATCCCTGTGAGCAGCCTTTCCAAAGTCTGACTGGTTCTGCTTCAGCTTGATGCTTCCTAAGAATTTTTTATATCTTTGAGGAGCAGGTGGCATGAAATTAGTATGGATTTGCCTCATGCTCAGCAGCTTTGGTGGGAGCACAGCTGCCAGACACTGGGCACTTTTGGGAAGTCCTGTTATAGATCACTGAGTCAGGCTTCCACATGTTGTGGAGTCCAGTGGCAACAGAAGAAGTGAAATAGATGTGTAAAACCTGACCTTGAAAAGCCAAGCATCAGAATACATTGTAGAAAGTTAGAACTGCATATTTACCTGCTGTGTTGTCTATCAACAACTGAGGAGCACATCTGGGTGGCCAGTGCACCTGACAGCATTTGAATACAATGGTCAATAGCCAAGATCTCTCAGTAAGATAAAAAGCAGGACTTGGCCATGGTTGTAGAGCAGGACAAATTAATGCATCCTGTTTGGTTGTGGTCACAAGCCAGCTGCTGAGTCACAGCCCATATCACATCCTTGAGCTTTACTGACCCGGACTGTGGACAGATAAGCAGGATAAAGCCACGTAAGGCAAATAGTGAAAGAACCATTACTTGGGACAAAGGTCTGTGCCCTGTTTTTCTGGTTAACATAGAGGTTTTAAAGAAAATAGGGTGTGAAACTAGTGCAGGTACAGTGCTTCTTCTTTGGAGGTGGAGCTGACTCTTGGTGAAGGCGAACCCTGGATTCAATGTTTTTTTACAAGGGATATAAGGTCTGGACCAAGATCTGACAGTGCTGATTGTGTCACGCTGCCCACCTCTGCTGCGAGAATAGCGAGTTCCCAGACCCCTCCCACGTCTCCCAGGATGTGCACAGCCCCTGCCAGGAACCCTTCCCCATCGCCGCCGCGTGTGGAGCAAACACGGGGCAGTGTTGGCACACGCAGCAGCCGCGGGCACGAGTGGCTCCTGCGGCGCCAGGGGCTCCGGGCTGTGCCAGCAGGCGGTGCCAGGGGCTCCGGGCTGTGCCAGCAGGCGGTGCCAGGGGCTCCGGGCTGTGCCAGCGGGCAGCGCCAGCAGAGGCTGCGCTCAGCTCAATCCGCTCCCTTTCGTAGGCGCTCAGGAGCCTTGTTGTGCCTCAACACACCAATCCTACGCAGGTTCCCAAAGAGGTGTAGGAAGTTGGCAGTCACATCCTGCCCCCAACCTCCTCCCTGCAGCCCCTCTCCTTTCATACATGCTCCATCACTGGATTTTCCCTGGGAGAGGCTACAGCACCCGTGTTTCTTGGAATTGAGTGGCTTTAAATCTCAAAACAGAAAGCAAAGTGCACTAAATTTAGGGAGACTTTTTGCCCTACTTCCAGGAATATTTAACACACCACATGTGAGAGGCAAAGGCTTTCTTGTGTTCAGGCTGAACCAGGGCTTATTTGACATGGTTACTGGTATGGACAGCTAATTCCCTGCTTCCCAGCATCCCTCTGGTGGCCCCCACATCTGCTCCCCTGGAGGGCCCACACTCTGCTAGGGGGGCTAGAGATGATGGAGAGCAGAAGAGGCAGCACTGAGTGGGGGGAAGAGACAGGAATGTAATACATTTTGTGAAGGAAAACAAGTAAAGACAACAGAGGAAAAAAAGGAAAATAGCTGTCAGAAATAAAAACCCTTTCAGCAGAGGAATGAAGACAGATGGGAAGGCAAAGAGAAACAGTGAACAAAGAGAGAAATGCAGAGAAGTCAAGGAGAGGTTGGGGGAAGGCTGTGCAATCATTTGGCACCAGCTCCTTGCATTAGTTCCCTGAATATTGTGTGAAGCGGGGGTAGAGAACTGCAGATCACTGGAGTGTAGCACCACAATATCGTGGGCTGGCCACTAAATTACCATTCAGAGAGTCTCTTGGCTTAGCCTCGCTGCTGCCATGAGAAGGAGCAGGATGTAAGCTGAAAAACAGATCTATGGAAAATAGGGCTGAGGCTAGAAATTCCATTATATTCTTGGCACTTTGACATTTTTCCTCCCCTTTTGTGAAATCTCAAGGGAGCGCTGCCTACTCTTGCAATAATAATAATTAAAAAAAAAAGGTAGCATATGAGTTGGCATGGTAACTTCATCTGCTAAGTAACTAACACGTAGGATTTACTTCTTGATCTAGAATAATAATGTCAACAGCCCCCAGGAAGATGCTTCCTTGTGACTGACTGCCTATTGTCACCTGGATTTCATGCTTCGCTCACACTCGGTGCCCTTGGTGAGACTCGCTGTGGTGCAGGGACAGACCTGTGCTGCTCTGACACCAGACACACATTTGCTGCCTTCCTATGTTACACCCTTCAGTCCAGCAGTATTTGGACATGTCCACATGCTGGTTTACATTTAATCACTGTTATTCTTATTCCTGAAAGGCCAAAACGTTTCAAATGTGCCCATGCTGGGACCATTGGGCTGCTGCCGAACATGGGCACCAGTAGCTCCCAGTAACTCCTGCTTCTGAGCCTTCCCTGCCCATGGGAACAGGCCAGGAGGTTCCAGTGCTCCTGCTGAGCCTCCCTGGGCAGGACAGACGTCCTCAGAGTGATACTGGCCAAACAATTCTTCCTTTAGTGCCTCCAGATGGGGCATGTGCACTGCTATCCTGGAGAGCCGAGGTATGGAGAGCTCAGTGGAAGCAGCAGCAACACAGGGAACAGAAGAAGTGGAAAACACTTCTTGTTGCCAGTTTCAAAAGATGGGGAAAAAAAAAAAGGAAAAGAAAAAGAAAAAGAGAAAGAGAAAGCAGCCTGATACTTTATTTTGTCCATGTTTATGGCTGAGGATTAGCTGTATGGCTGGACTCCACACACCTGTGCCCCTCTGCTACTTCACCCAGGGCAGGTTCTCCCAGACAAACATGTATAAAATGCCCAGTGCAAAGAAAAAGGGTTGCCTGTGAGGAGTGGGAGTGGTGAGACCCTGGACCAAAATGGAATTGCTCCTTTCCTTTCTGTGTCTTTATGTCCCTGCAGATGGCTTTCCTTCTGGGCTGGTGAGGGGACTGTGACCATCCTGGCCCAGGAGCTGGTCAGCTGCAGTTGTCCTCATCAGGGCCCAGGGAAGAAAGGTAAGGGCCAAGGTATCATCCAATGCAAAGAGAAAACTTTGCATTCTGTGGCATGGCTGCTCCTGGGAGCCGCCTTCTCTTCTCACTTCTTGTTTTAGATTCCTGCATCCTTCAGCTCTTCCTTTTCATGGGTCCCACGTAGTTTATTTTTGTCCCAATGTACAGACACTGTCATACTGGTGTAAAGACGACTTGGATCAGGGTGGCTTGATTTTAAAAACCACAAATCTGGCAATACCACTCCTGGCCATAGGTCCATCCAGCCCAGCATCCTGTTTCTGAAGGGCATCATAAATGGGTGTGCAGAGAAAAGCAAGAAGAAAACAGATACATCAGATACTCCTGCAGCCTCCAACCATTTTCAGCTTAGGGCTTCCTGAGCTAAACATGGTTTGCAGTGTGCATGTAGCAACATTCTTTAGTTTCCTTTCCCAGGAACTTCTCCTGCTTCCTCCTGAATGCATGCAGACTTTTAGCATGCAAAACATCATCAGCAAGGGGTCACATAAGGCCATCTGCTCTCTGAAGAACAACTTGCTTTTGCTTGTTTTGAAGCTGGGCTTCACTATGAAGCAGCCTTCAATTTCTGCCCCTAATTCCTGTACTGGAAGAGACAGAGAATATTTCCTTCAGTGTACAGGAGAAAATGGTTTCAAAAGACACCTATAAAATACTGTGTGGCCTGAACAGTGAGCTGTACTGCCCCAGTGCCACTGATTTCAGTTAAGTGCAGCCAAGCAGCACCAAGCAGGTCGCATGCCAGCCCTATGTGCTCTCCACAGCCTCTGCAGGCTCCATCCTTGGTGATAAATTAACACAACTGCAAAAAAGACAAGTTGTAGGATATCCAAACCCTTTCTGGGTCAGAGTTTGTCCAGTTGTTCCAACATATCAGCTGTTACAACATAAGATAAAACCTTCCTGCACTCCTTACCTCACTTACAGCCTGGTCTGCCACTGCCTTAGCACAGCTGCACGTTACCAACAGTGGGCTGGCTCTGTAGTCCCAAAGAGAGCATGGTGAGTGCAGAGATACCTGAATGAGTTTTGAATGAGGGAACTCTGTTCCTATTAGCAGTGGCCAGCAGCCAACCCCACCAGGCTGCAGTGTCCTTGAGCCCCTGGGTTTCTGCCTGGCACAGCTCCCAATGCACCTGGGTTGGGGAGCTGCTTCCCAGGGGATTCCACTGATGCCAGCTCTGCTCTGCCCTTTCAGGGCTGGTCCAGACTCAGTGGGTCCTCGTCCACACACCATCACTGAGGGTCTGCTGCAGGGTAATTCACCCTCAGCCTCCTGTTGGGGAGGGTGGCTTCACCCATTTAGACATTTGGTGTTTTCCAAATGTGGGCCCATGCCTCTCTGCAAGCATCTTTTAAATGTGAGGGATGTCTGGTTTAAAGATTTTTGTAGCACACAAAGCAATTTAAAACAGCTGAGTGCTAACCTCCTCAAAGGAAAATTTATAAATATTTGCATCCAGCTCTCAGTGGCACAATAAAAATATATTGTACTTTAGATAAATGCTTTGCCTAGAGGAGTCCCAATAAAGTCAATGATCTTTTTTGTTTGTTTGTTTGCTTTAAGTGAGCAACAAGCTCTAAGGCCCTTTATTTCCTTCACTGATCAGTGATTTAGAAATATTCCTCAGTGCAATCTCTTCCCTGTAGAGCTCCCTTTATTCTTTCTATCCGTGCTGGAGAAACAGGCTATCAAAAGCCAACAGCAGATACCTTATAAACATTTTACTTATTTTTTATAGTATCTGAAGCAAGTGTGAGGCAGACAGGGCTCTCTGAGAGTTGTTTCAAGGTTTCCAGAAGAGCTTTGTGAATGCAGGATGATGGGGCTGTGTTTATACCCTGTGTGGGTGGCAAACCCTCGGGTACCTGGCTCCTCCCCAGCGGGGTGTGTGAGGTGCTCCTGCCCTGCGATGGAGCAGTGACACACGGCCAGCAGAGCGAGGGTCCAGCAGCATCCCTGTGGGAAGTGGTGAGCACAAGTGGGGAATGGCCGTGGGACACTGCTGACAGGCTGGCACGGATTCGGTACCCTGGAGAGCAACGTGGGCCTGGAACAGAGAGGTGGAGAGCGTGCTTTGTGTTGCTTGGTGAGGATCACGCTGTAACCAAGGAAAACAGCCATGACTTGTTTGTACGGGGCCGCCCCGCGCTCCGTGCGATCCCGGCGCCGTGCTGGGCTCGGCGTGTCACCGCAGGCACCACGCACCCTCACCGGTGACTCAGGGATGCTGGGGGAGGCAAACAAAAGGAAGCTCGACTCTGTTCCGTGATTTTTTTCCCTTCCACAAGGCAGGAAAGAGGCCGCAGGCAAGGAGGCTGTGCCCAAAGCCCCAGCGCTGCCGAGGGAGGGGGTCAGGGAGGTGTCAGACCCTGGGGATGGAGACGGGCTGCTGGTGGGTTGTTCTGGCGGGCACTTCTGCTGTGCAGGTACCCTGTGAAACAGCTCTGCCAAGGGGCTGTACACCTCGTTTTGTCTGAGCAAGAAATCATCCTTCTCTTTGTATGGGGCACCTGTAAAAAACCAGAGTGTAACTGGTAGTGGGCAGCAAAGAGCCCCACTGAGCAGGAGTCATTAAAGCCACATTATTTTTGGAGGGTGAGAAGTGATATAGAGCAGGTGAAATCCCTTCACAATTTTTTTTGTGTGGTGTCACTAAGAGCACCTTAAAGTTATTATTTAATTGGTGCTAATGATAAGTAAATACTCCTGATCAGCTGATGGTTTACAACTGAAACATGTGAGCCAACAAAAATCTTAAACTATGGTGGATGGCGGCACTGCTATTTTTGCCACAGCTATGCACAATAATTTATAAAGCAAACCAACAGAGAGGCATCTCTGATTATTTTGTACTCTGTGATAGAGTAAGAGTGAGGTGAATTGTGATGCTGCTTATTGTCTTGTAGGTGATGCTCCTTGGACGTTCTGGAGATCAGAGTAATTCTTCTCTGACCCTCTGTAAGGGCAGGAGGAGCCAGAGGGAAGGAGAACTGAAGCTAAATGCTGTGGGGGAGATGTGTGCATAAAGATGCTGAAAGCTCTGGTGTGAAAGGGCAGCTGGAAGCGAGGACCTTGGGGTGAGAAAACACGAATTTCTATTTTGCTTTTGTTAGGGGCATGAGGATGTTGAAATGTCAGGCTGTGAATGTTTTGGTGCCGGTTCACTCACATGAAAATGAATTTGCTGTAGAATTTTGCTTACTACTGCCTATATACTTACTTTGGAGTTCATTTCAGAGTGACTACTTCTTCTGTTCCTCAAGCCAAATGTTTTGCCAAAGATGCTCAGAATGTTCTGTGAATGAGCCCAAGGAACAGATTTCCTGGCTGATAGAAACTAGCAAGGCTCCTCCAAAGTCGGGCAATATTGGGAGACAATAATTTTGGACTGCTACTAAAAAGCTTACAGATCTGTAAACTAGTGCTCTAAGTTGTCTAGCAATATTATTTTGTGAAGTTATATAAGTTTGCAACAGAAAATGTTTTGAAAATTGGCTCTCTTTTCTTTCCTAATGCTATACCAGGAGGCAGAAGTCAAAGCAACATCAATGTTCCAATTCAAAGGCAAAAAGGTGGGTGTTTTAGGATTATATTGAACACTTTACAGACAGATAAAATTAGGCCTTTTCTTAGGCCATATGAACAGCTGAAACCCTTTTTATTATGATATAATCAACACTGAGTGTCATGAGATTGGACACAGAATTGAGGCATCTCAAACCCAAAAGCTGTAATAAGGAGGCTGTATCAGCCCTCAAAGTTCAGGCAGCATGTAAGAGCTTTGCTGATACTGAAGGGATCACCTTACTTGACATCAGTTTGGTTCTGATGCTCCTGCTGAGCTCCAGCCCACCCCCTGGTCATCCTGACCCATATCTCACCTGCCAGATGTAGGGTGCAGAGCTTCTCCCTACCAGGCAGTCCTACTGTGGACAAATGCTTTTCATTTTCTCAACCTGTTCCAGCATAAAATCATTGATGTCTTTGCTTTTATATTGCAGGGATGACAGTAGGCTGGTTTGCACTTGGGGTTTGCCTATAACAGGGTTTGTTCAGAGACCTTTTTGCCCAAGTTTTGTAGGACACACCCAAGACGATTCTTCACTCCGCTGCTGCTGGTACAGCTGCACGTGGACTTGTGTACTGTAAGATCTGAGCAGTTTTTGTTGTGCCTGACCACTTTATTCTGAACATCTGCAGCAGGCATTCATGGATGGTAAAAGCTGTTTCACTGCTGTTGGCTGGATTTACCTTTCCTCTAACACTCCAACCTCTGCTTAGTGCACTACTGCTAAAGAGCTGCAGCTTAGTGCTGGAATTCCACTACTGATAGTGGGGGGAAAAAAAACAACCAAAACTGCTATCTGCAGTGGATGAAGCTACCAGATTTAGGAAAACTGCTGCAAAGCTAAGTAAATGCATCAGAAACTCTCAAAAATGCTGTTTCTAGGAGGTCCTTTGAGGACAAACTGACTTTTTTCCCCTCTGATTTTAAGATTTTGTTTGCTGCTGGCTGGTTTCAAACTAGGTTGTTGGTATGCTGTTGCATCCTGTTTATCACTCAGGACATAAATGTTGTTAGATAAGCCCAGATCACTGTTCCAAACCTGGAACTGCAGTTTCCATGAGAAAGACCAATTCCTTCCAAGGAGTGAGTATTGGTTCCAGCACAGGGAAGGAGAAGCATTTGGTCTTGTTACACAGTAGTAGCACTGAACATTTCTAGATGTCTGCATGGTTCCTCTAGATTTAGGTAACTAAATATTTCTAGCTTATCACAAATCTTCAGCCTGAAAGAGAGAAATGGGGAATATAGGAGAGGTCTATGAAATCACAGGAGGCAATGGGAGAGTTGAATGTGTGAGGGTCATACCCTTTCTCTTGTCAGTGTGAGAACTGAAGACCATCAAGTGTAATTAACAGGAGGTTGCCTCAGAATGCAAAAGAGGTTAATTGTTTTCCACACAGTTGATCTGTGAATTGCGTTGCCAAGGGATGTAGATGACAGAATTTTACGGGGACTCACAAAGTGAGTAGGTAGTCAAGGAAAATTAAAATCCACTGAAGGCAATTAAATGAGAGGGTGGTTTTCTGGCTCAGTGAAACCTTAAATCCTAGGTGTTTGGGGTGGGAAATGAGAGTGGGACATCCTTGGGGGGGAATAAATCACTCTGTGCATGCTCCATACCTGTTTTCTTTCCCTAAACATCTCTTGTTGGCTGCTGTTGGAGCCAGGACATTGGGCTGGATGGACCTTCCCTGTGACTGCTCTGGTGTCAGACAACATCTGCCATGTGAAGTCTCTGTCTGCCCTGTCAAAGACTTTCTGAGAGCCAATATGAAATGGTCACATGATAGCTGCTGTTCTTCCATTTGTTTAGATGTGGAAAATATGGTCAATGGAAGAATAGGACAAAACCCAAGTTGCATTGGAAGCTTGTTCTTGACAGTGTTGTAGGCTTTGCTTAGTGCTGGTTTGCCAGAAGGATTGCCTTCGAACAGGCAACAGCACACTTTCATTCTGATTGTTGCTGTAGATTAAACATACTGAGGAAATTTTGAATTTCCCCATCCTTGGGGTAGATTCCTTTCTCAGGTTCAGCTGAGGAGATAAATCTTATTTCAAAGATTTCTTTACAAAGCTGCTGAGAGAAAATGGCAGGAGTGTAATGGTGGGTTGCTGTCTAGGTCTGTACTTTGTTGGCAATCACTTTGAAATCCTCTGAGGTGATATTTGCTCATAATATAAGATTCTACCTTTATGATGATAAAAATGAATTTTGATTCAAGTAATATCTATTCAACATAATGAATTAAAAGGTCTGCTTAAAGTATTCTTTGTCCTTCACAGATAGAGTATTTCCATGTCAGTGATGATTGAGTCACTGTGGTTGCAGCTTGGGGTTTGGGAAGGATACCACACACTGCTTTGTGCTTGCCATCTCATGTTCCTGGGCAAAGCTGTCAATAACATTTAGCTTTTTCTCTAGCTGATCTTTTGCAGCTTCAATCAGGAACATACTTTTCATCAGTCTTTTTCTTCTCTCTGCTAATAGTGATGGAGTTCAGAGCAGCCTGTTTATTTTCATGAGAACTTCTGCTATGGTATTTTGACTTAATTTTTGCTTTTTTATCTCCTGTCCTCAGGAAATCACAAAACTCTGCAATATTCACATGCATGTGCCTGGCATACATTATTGAGAACTGGTTCCCTTGTGGATCAGTTGTCTGAGGTCTGGAATTCAAGTTTTCTTGTGCATCTTAGAAGTTTTATTTATTTGCTTTTTGCACAATTACTTGGAGGGCAGGGGAAGCATTTGGGTTCCTGGCTACACTGTCCAGAGCTGCCTTGTGCATTTATGCAAGCTCTTTGTAACAATAAGAATTTTTCTAGTGATACATATTTCACTTTTAATTTTTCTTGGGGAGAAAAGTGAGAAGTTGCCAGTGATTCCCATTGCTGTTGCTGGTGCCTATTGATGTTGCTCGGTTCATTGCTATCTGTCTTCACTCGTGCAGTCACCTTGTCTGTGGAAGGTGTTGGAACCTCGCTGTGACAAAGTCTTGGATGACATGACAGCACTTGTGTCCATTTTATGTCTGCACCCTTCTTGTTTATGGGTCCTGCTGCATGATTCCAACAACATGGTCCATGTCAAGGGTCTTGCACCTATTGCTGGTCTTTGTATCTTGGTGTCACTCAGAGGCAGGGCAGTGTCCCCTCTTCCTCCAGCCAGGGTGCCTCATAGGTTCATCCCTTCCTTGCTCCTCAGTGTGGTGTAACCTGTCCCTGGCTGTGCTCCCTGGTGCTGAGCAGGTCACTGCTCTCTCCACCTTGCTGGGGACTCAAGCTGGATTTCCAGCTGATGTTCCTGAAGGTTCATAGTGGAAACCAATCTGCAATCAGTCTGTGTCTCCAGGCCTGCTTTTTTTCATCATACTGGCTTCTGTTTAGGATCAGTCAGTGGGGGACCACTAACTGGTTCAAGGATCATAAATAGCCATCAGAATGCTTTTTTCTCCATCTAAGAGGTACCTTCTGACAGGCTGAGTTGTCAGCCTTGTCCTCCACCTAGAGCCCCCAATCCTCATCTGCATTTCTAGGCCTGAGAAATTAGTTTTGCCCAGCCTGTATACTTGTACTTCCTAAAGCCCTGCCACTGCCAGGTCAGAAATCCCCCTGGTGCTGTGCACTGTGAGTACATTGAGAAGAGGGTGAGGCATTGTGTACTGCAATGGGTTGAAGTTTAAGTCCCATGTACTCCTTTCTCCTATGCTTATTGTAAGAGAAGTAGCAAAGAATGTGCAAACTTAAGGAGAAATGGGCACTCAGTCATCTTTGTGTGAAGATGGTACAAAAATTTTGTCTCTTGTTTTTACAGTAGCAATTCAGCTCTTGTCTGCCCTGTTTGTTTTTTGTTCACTAGAGAATTAATACTATTATGACAGTGCAAGTAAAAACTGATGAATTCCAACTTGAATTGCTTTTCCTACAAAATGTTTTAAGCAATCTGTATTTAGCTAACATTTATCTAACTCCACCCCCAACCAACAGTTGGAAGAAAAAAATCTTTACAGTTCAACACCTCCTCCTCTCCCTATTTCACTAGAAGCTGCAAAACCTCCCACTCTACTTCTCTAGATCTTCTGAGGAGACCTCTGCCAAAACACAACTTGATGTTGGATTCTTTTTTTTAAGTATGAAAAGCAGAAAATAAAATACTTCCAGCTTCTCATACACAAAGAATCAGAACAGGGCATGAGTCCAGCTTGTTTCCCTGCCTATATTTCCTGAATGTGTACTCTCCCAGAGGCAACCAAGGCTCTCTGCTACAGCTCTATCCACCAGCCTTGCTGCAGCTCTCTGTATCAAGCTATCTCCAATGTGACCCTATTCTTTAGGGTGGGCATCAAAATTGGGACTTTCCCAGGCTTCTGAATGTTTGGCACAAAGGAGATACTGCCTTTGTGAGCCTGAGACAAACTCCTCAGTGGTGACACCAGCCTACAGCAAAGATTCTGCTTCTTCCTTGCAGGCATTGTTTCTACACAGGCACTGACCATTTCTCGTGCAATCTGTGGATGTAGAGGGTTTTTTTGAAGTAGAGCATGGACAGGTTTCCCAAGGCTTTCCCAGGAGGTGGCAGGCAGGGAGCATCTACCCCACAATCTCCTGACAGGATCAGGGAGAGGCTGTGCTGGAGTGAAATGGGCTGTGCCCAGGGCTTGGGAGAAGGCCTCCTGTTCCACTGTGTGAAGGAAATGGAAGAGGCTCCCAGCCCAGGCTCCCATTCCAGGCTCCAGGCCAGCCTGAGGGCGAGGTCCCAGCTGGGACAATTGAACGAGCCCTGTGTGATGTCCCTGCCTGCTGTGGGGCTGTGCCAGGGTCCCTGGGCAGTGTGCAGGGCAGCAGCAGGAAATTGGAATGGCAGTCTTTTTAAAAGTTCTTTTGCCTGTCTGGAAAGTCTTTTTCCTTAAAACCTGCTGATCAATTGGGAAAGGAAACTTCACTGCAGGCTCCTAACCCCTAATAGCATCCAAGCTCTCTATTTTTCTACCACACATGAGAAGTTTAGCCAAATCTGTTCCAATAGACATGTAGGCAGTGGCAGCTCCAAGAAGACCTTGTCTTTTTTTTTTTTTTTTTTAGTCCACAAGTTTCTTCACCTATAAGACCACAGTTTCTAGGAAGGCTGTTATCTCTTTCCAGACTTTACCTGCCACAAATGAGCAACAGCTCCGGTGTCTCACTGACATTGCACAACCTGTCTCTGCTCAGCCAAAGCTACAGGTACAGTCTGGGACAGCTCAAAGCAGATTTGCCTGGGAGGTGGGCTCACCCACACCTTGTATCCGGTCTCTAGACATCCTGAAGGATGTCATAGGATGCATTCTTGCATGGGCAATCTCTGAGTAACTCCTATGAATTGGCTTTACAAGCTCATTGTCTTGCTACTGTTGCCTCAAAGGGCAGCTGCAACCATAGTTTGACTGATGGTCAAGAAATACCAATATTTCCAGTTACCTCTTAACAAAGTGCTGTGAATTCAGCAGTCTCTTATGAGACACTCATCAGGTGCTGCAAAGTAAAATGAAATCTTCAGTATCTGGTAAGCAGGGGAATGCAGAGACCTGAATTCAGCACATGTCCAATTCACTGGAAAATGAAATGTCAGCATCCCCTGCTCTTCCAATTTCTCCTCAAACACCCTTTGATCCCACTATGTGAAACCTGCTTCAAGCTTGACTTCTTTTGCAACCTCTCCACAAACAATAGTGCAACCTGACAGACATCTCACACCCAGGGATGTCCCAGGACAGCTCAGATGCCACTCTAATGCCTCCAGGCTAAACACACAAATCTGTACATAAATATCATTACTTTAGGAAGCATATGTGAAACCCCTCCCATCACTGATAGCTTACACCATCACAAAGGCTGCACAAAGAGCCCCTCTCCAGAAATGCTTTCTGTGAGTTTGCAGGTTGGAGGTGGTGGCTGCTGCTTTCCTGAGTTGATTGTTCTCTGGAAATCACCTTGGTAACTACATTAGAACAACAGTAACTGGAGACCTGTCCTTTCTGAGCAGCTTGTAGAGTAAAACTTGACAGCTTGCAAGTTAAATATTGGGTTTCCTGATCTATCCTGCCTGCTGGGAAATAGAGGGAGAGATAGGACACTGAGTCTGTGCATGGCCTGGGATCATCCTGCCTACTATTGGTCACCAAACTGAGGTCTTCAAAGCAGGAGCAGGGTTCCTTGTACAGCTGGTTAAGAGAGAGGGATCCCCCTCTGCTCAGCCCTAGCTCTGGCTGTGGTGCCCCGCTCAGCCCCCATTCTGAACCACCCAAAGCAGTTGAGGGAAGACAGGATTTCTGCACATCCACCTTCCCTGGGAGCAGCCTGGAGGTGATGGATGAGTGTGTGGCTGCATTTCTCACCACACTGCCCATGTTGTGCTGTGAATTGAATTGCCATTAACCTCTGCCCTGTTAACTGCTGCTCCTTTATCTTAATTACGCACACAGGAGCTGCTGGTGCCTTACAGAGCTGTACACAGTGCTGACAGAGCATGGGGCTGCTGTGCACCCCAGCTGGCCTGAAACCAGAGGGAAGCCCTTCTGAAACAAAATCAAGCCCTTTAAAAGCAGAAGGGACTAGAAAGCTCTGAGAAGTAACCAAGCTGTCTGGCTTTGATGGGAGATTTTATCCTGGACCAAAGGAGAAACTTTATCAAAATTTTTAATAATCCCCACCAGCAGTGGAACATTTGCTGGGAAGATAGTGTTCCATGAGCACATTATGTGCTTTGTCAGTTCTTGGTTGCTTAATTTTAATATTTTATTGAGTAACTCAGATTCTCCCCTCTTCTGCCTTTAGGGTGATGTACTGTGAAGGCTGCATGATGTGGAGACAGATGGAGGGAGGGGAACTTCTGTCTTACCGTGTCATTCTTCACCTCTTGACTTTCTCTTTTCAAGAAAAAAAACAGTTTAAAACAAAAAATGCTGCTTAGTGCTTTTTGTCAGAAACACCAGTATAAAACCTTGTTCTTTTTTAAAACTTCTTGTCAGCTGAAATTGTCATCTTGACCTTGCCACCTCCAGTCAGGCTCCTGGAGTCAAATGGGTGACCTGGCTTTGCCTCAGGCCAGGTTTGGGCACCAATGAGCATCAGGGGATGTGGATGATGTCTGCAGAGGTGACAGAGATGTATGCTGACACCACTCCATGTTCCTAGAGAATCCAAGTGTGAGAAGGGCTCAGGACTGGAAAGCACAAGGGCAGGCAGTGGGTGTGTGGTGCCAGGTGGTGCAGGGGAAGCAGCTCAGGGATAATTAACCTTATGCAATGAGGCTGAAAGGCAATGCACAGAAAACTGCTGAGGGGAAAGAGTCTTTCCCTGCTCTATGGGTTGGGGAAATCATTATCTCAGCACTGTGGGGGCAAGTCTGAGGGCTGAGCAGGTAGGCTGCTGCCCCTCTTCCCTGCTGCCAGGTTCAGGCTAGATGACAGGGGAATCCATTTGAAAGCATTTTTATTTTCTTCCATGTACTTGAGAATACATAACTGATGCTGAATTCTAAAGGTTTCCACACAAGTTGCTCTCACTGAAGCACAACTTCTGAGATTCAGTTGCAGTGTGGGAAGGCAGTTTCCTGGGATTTGCTGGTAAAGTCAGCAGTCACTGGAATGGCAGACCTAAGCAGTGCTGCTGTGTGGCTGAGCTGGGACAGGCTGGGTGACCACAGCTCCTGGCACATTGTCACACTGCTCTGTCCCCGTCCTGCGGCCTGGGGGAGTTTAGGGCAATGCTCCCTTCCCTGCTGACATTCCAGCTGGGTGCAGATGGCACCAACTTGTCCTCTGGTTAACAGGGAAGGTCATGTCTGGGCTCTGTTTCAGGCTCTCTGCAATTCCCAGTTGCTTTAGCAAATGGAACAGCTTGAGAATGATGTTTCCATTACAACTTGGGCTGCTAAAATAGCTGTTTCCTGATGGCCAGTGGAGGCAGGGCAGCAAGTTGGGGATTAATCCACAGTGTTTGAGAGGGTTACATTTTATATTTTTTATTATTTTATTTTATATTTTACTCTATTTGAAGTTTTTTTCTGCAGTCTCCTGACATTTTGTACGTGCTGTTACAGGAATATGACAGAGCATTTTAATATTAATGGCAGACTTGGAATGGAGATGTATGACTGGTCATGGCTCGTACACAAGCAAAGCTGGTTCAAAAAACCCCAGAGGTAAATCAAGCGTGTGAAATTTGAGATTTTGTAAAAAATTTGGCTGAGTTTGCAAACAGTATATCTAGCTCTATAAAGACTTAAGGGTTTTTTTTGGTTGTCAAAATAGCTCAACCAGATGGCAATAGGCTATTTTTGAACTTCAGTTACATAATTTTGCTAAATATTTTTCCTTTCTCCTCCAATTCAAAATTATCTGTAACTCAGACTGTATTGGTGCTGTGTATGGCAATCTCCTGACAGAAAGGCATTCCTAACGTGTTCCCTGTGTTTGGGGGCAGCCAGGGCCAGGCTGCCTGTGAGGGGAGAGGAGCCAGGAGCTGAGATGGCCCCAGCTGGGATGTGGCCTCCCCAAAGTGGTTCCCCAAGGACCCAAAAGAGGGACAGATGGTTGTGGCACCCATGGGCAGACCCAAGCACAGCAACACCAAGGAGGCCAGGTAGGCAGAGTGGGGTTCCAGGTGAGGAAATTAAGGGTCAGGAAGGAGTTTTGGTGCCCAGGGAGGAGGTGCAGGGACCATTCAAATTATCTAAGGGGAGCAGCAATGCTTGGGAGAAGAGGAGGTGATAGACTTGCAGTTAAAAAGGTCCCAGAGGGGTCAGTAAATTTAACCAAAGCAGAGGGACACTGAACTGGGGGAAGGCATGAAGCTGTTTGTGCTCCTCACACCATTCTCCTGCACCAGAGTATGATGGGTTGTAGAAGAAAAATTATTTTGTTCCTGTAGTTTTAGCCATCCATTGCCACAACTGGAATGGTGAGAAGGGAAGAAACTGCCCTTTTTAAATCTTGAAGTGACAGGACTGCAAAGCTCCAACTGGAGCAAGCCTTGCCTGAGAGCATAAGGGCCTGCTGACAAGGTAGAAATCACGCTTCTCTGAAAACAATGTAAATAGCTTTAAAGAGCTTTTTTCCTTTTTGAGAGACCTCAATTTGAAAATTCAATTGCATTTTAAAGGAGAAGCTTAAAACGAGTTTCAATAAACACCAGTTAAGGACTGTTTTCTGAATTTTGCTTTAATAATGTAAAAAAAATAATTAATGTTGCCAGCATTCTATTACTCCATAAAAATAACCAGAACTCATGATAAAACAAATAAAAATTGTAACTGTTTTTCCCTCTTCCTATTAACATTTTCCTGATTTTCCTGTGGACTTGGTCATATGCATGTATTTGTCATGTGTTCCCAGTTCACCACAGAGAACACCAAATCACTCCTAGCACTAGACCAAGTTGGAAAAAGTACTAATAGATGATTTTCCACCAGAAAAATTAAATTTTTGCAGGAACAGAATTTTTTTAATTATTATATCTTGATAATCTTACTGATATTACTTGAATTAAATTGCTGAGGATAGACAAGAGGTCAGAAGGGCTTTGTTCTCAAATTTGGCTTTTATATCAAAACAGATGCCTTAAAATTCTTTCTTGAGAATTTGACTCACATTTTTGATTGAAATCTGGCCTGTTTTTGAGATTTTTAAATAGGATGTTTGCTGTGAAGAAGAATTTTGGTTTCCTGCCCAGTACTGACAAGGTGTCAGGTGTCTCAATTGCAACTTCTTCACTGCAGTGCTCCTGTATCATCCCCTTGTGATGGCTCCTGGTCATGGCAGTACAAGCCCTGTTGGTCTTTGGATGAGTGAGCAGGGGCCTCCTTTAAGGCATGGGCTCAGTCTCAATTTCTCCCCCTCTCTGGGGGCCCTACGAGGTTGCCATTACCTTCTGTGTACTTGTGAGTTTTAGCCCTGCCTTGAGTGCTCCTGACACTGATCTGCACTGTGGTAACACCTTGATAGGGCCAAGAGCTCCAGGACACCAACCACCTTCTGTGAAGAGCTCAGGGAGGGAAGTCTCCTGAAGTTATTTGTAGCAAGGGGGAAGACAGCCCTTTCTTTTCGTTATTTCTTTAATTTTTCTTTCCTTTTTCTTCAAGCGAACCAAAATAAGTGCTTCTATACACAAATATTTCTGCAGTATCACCACACAGAAGGAGAGGGATGGGTGGCTCAACCCAGCCTACTTAGCCCAAAAGAATAACAATTTTTTTGGGTTGTTCTAATTTCTTAAAATATTTTGATTTGGGATTAAAGCCAAAAACCCTCAGCTATTTTCTCAGCCCTAATTTGAGCTCACAGGAGTGGGGTGTTGCCTCTGTCTACTGGAAAGAGAGATGATTCATCAACCTACAGAAGTCTCATTGCTCAAATCTCCTCAAAACATGTCTCTGCTGTCACCCACGTGTAACATTACCCCACAGCACACATCCTGTGTGGATCTGCCAGTCTCTCAGGGTTGTCTGCCTCCTTCCTATCTGTGGCACTACTGCCCCTGTGCATGTTGGGCAGTGTTTGTGTTTGCACCCCATGAGAGCTGAGGGCATGGCAAAGTGACTACAGCTGGGAAAGTCCTGTCTGGATCTCTGGCTCTGTCCTCTCTCCTCTTCCATCATTGTCTGTAGTTTCATGGCTGTGCTGGCTGCTGGCTCGCATCTCACAGGAGCACAGATACAGACCCTCTGCAGCTGACTTGGCTCCAAAAGTTGCCCCAAATCCATGGCAGCCACACCTGCAGGGATTTCCCACTAGAAAGGAGGCAGCTAGCCCTGGTCCCACTGCTGGCACACCACAGCTGCAGAACCAGCTGAGGCAAAGTGGCTTTGCTGCTTTTCCAGCTCTCCTTCCTCCTTTGAGCCAGCTGGAAAGTGAACCAGCTATAGGAGCTGCCTGTAGACAATGTCCCTAGGCTGTAATTCAGAAGGGCCAGGATGTTCAAATAAATGAATACCTGACTTGTCTGAGCCTTGACAAGGTGGGAATTGCTAATTACTCTGAGGAGAGAGCCCTCAGAAATGCACTGGCTGTGAGTTAACAGGGTGCAGAACCTTTTTCCTCCAGGCCTACAAAGTTTCTTCAGTCTCATGGATATGGGCTGGGTCTCCTGACACCTCACAAATATGCCATTTTCCAAGGCCACTGGTATGCTCAGAGCTGGTCTGGAATTACCCAGGAATAGCTTTTTCCATAGCAGTTACCTGGTTTTATGTATGAGACATTTTATTCTGTGTTGAATGTCCTATTTTGTTTTAACATAAGACACTTGAGATGAGTTGAGATATTTAAGAATGGGGATTGCACTTACAAGTAGCACCCTTCTTGAATCTGAATTGTCTTTCAAGTGTAGGCATGGCCCAAAAATCAGGCTAGGAGCCAGTGGGGATGGTTGCCCCAGAGGGAAGCTTTTGCTGTAGCAGGACTGAGCTGTGCTGGTGGGGTTGGATCAGTGGTGTTTGCTGTCAGAGGGAGAAATAGAGGCTTTCATTCACAGTGATGGTAAAGGAGAAGTCTTTCACCAGCTTCAGGGCTATGCCAGTTTTTTTCAGAAGCCTTTTTTTTAGCTCTGTCAGGGCTTACTGATGAGAAGATGAGCTCAGTGCAGTGATTTACTGAAGCAGTTACAGGTAGAGCATGGCTGGTTGCTCCTGGTCTCAAGTCCATCACTCAGATGTCCTGGACAGTGACAAACTTGTGTTAGACCTGGTCTGAAATAAAGCTGATGCAGCTGGAGAGCTGTTCTGGCCCTGTACCTACAAACTGGGAATGCAATTCCCCTGGCACAGACACACTCACAGGTTTGGGCTGGTAGATGACTTTTCTATTTTTTATCAAGGGGAGGCTCTTAATTATTTTTTTGTGTGTACATTTAAACCTCTAGGTGAGAGGAGAAGACTTCTTATTTTTCAGCTGTGAGAAAGGGGATACTCTCTCCTTGGTAAGCATGTCTGTGGCAGCAGCAATCAATATCTGTCTCTGTCAGGTCAGCAGCAAAACAAGAGACTGAGCTGTGCCATGAAGACAATGGCTGGAAAGGTGCTGAGACTAAATGTGGACTGTATTCTGTCCCCTCCCAAACACAGGAGCTGTCAGTCAGTCCTTTGTGGAGAGGTATGGCCAGAAAGCATCACAGATTTGCAGTCCTAGGAAGGGACAGAGCAGAGGAGAGACCCAGGATCTGTATTAATGATGGCCCCAGGGGGTTGCTGGGTCCTCATTAGAGCAAGTGCTGATATTCTCATGCTTATGGTGATGTCTGCTCTTTCATTCCTCCATCAGCAACACCTCCCACACCAGCTGAGCTCAGTGTCCTGGAGAAGGGAGTGCTTATAAGTGAGGTCAAGGTAATTTCAAGAGATGCTAAAAGAAAAAGTAAAGGCAGGCTGGCAGCCAGGAAAGGAAAATTGGCCCCATTGTTAAAGGAAGAAAAGAACATCAGAGAGCTTTTAAAATGTCGGGAATGGAGTATTGCTGTTTGCTCTTTGCTTATTGAGTAGAATTGGAGGGACATTTGCCTTAAATATACCTTCCATAGCAATACACAGAAACATGCTTTTTAGTGTACTTTAAACACAAGTTGTAATAGTCTCTGGATAAAAAGGCAGTCATTATTTCTTCGAGCACACTCTCTACTGACGACCAAATGTTCCAGTGTGGCAGACTGGTGGCTTTAAAAATAGCTGTTCACTCCCAAGGCTCTGAGCATGGCTGGGAGGTAAATTAAATGTTTGACTGTGAGAAGTCATTGATGTGGTCCAAGAGCTGCAGCCAGCAAATCCTCATTTCACTGAAGCCAGTGGAAACACAAGGCAGTGAGAAAAGGTTGCAGAAAGAGAGAGGGTTTGGGCGTCTTCAGGAAGCTCCAGGTCTTTTGGGAGCTGTTTTAAAAATCATTACTTACTGAACTGTTAAAAATCCCAGAAAACTGGGTGGAAGGGCACTGTCAAGATGCCATCTTGGATGTCATGGCTGTGCCATTTCTTAAAGTACTTGTCCAATTTCTTGTTAAATATCCAGAGACATAGACCCCACATGCCTCTGCTCAGCAGCTCCAGCTGCACCAACCCAAAGCTCTGCTGGGTTTTGTGTGAATCTGCCCTGTTGTAACTTGAGAACATTATTTTTGTCCTATCCACAGCTGTAATGGGGGGAAATGTATTTTTTTCTTTTCTTCACGTCCTTTGAATTCTTCTTCCCTTCTCCAGAAGAACATACCCACCTCTTCTGACCTTCCCAAGGTCAAGTTGTGGTTTTGGGCCCTTGCTCACCCCAGCTGTTGTCTCCTCTGAACTCCCTCCAGTGAATTAAAGACCTTAAAATGCCTCCCAGCTGAATGCAGTAGTTGAAGCTAAAATTTTACTGATGTTAAACAGACTTGAATTACTTCATGTGTCTTATCAGCTGCAATCCTGTTTGTATGTCACAGTACAGCATCTGGCTTTTTTACAACAGCAATGTTGATTTGCAGTCAAGGTGTGACCCATTAAAACCTTCAGGTCCTTTCCTACCCAGCTGATACCAAAGTAGCTTCTTATCTCCCATAAGCAGGAAAGCCTGTTCCTTCCTCTAGCTGAGAGTTCAAATTTGTCCTTTTTTTCAGAATATTTATCTTTCTAATGATTTTCAGGGGGTAACTTAACACTCATTTATGATCCAGCACGGATTTGCCTGTCCCATGCTGGAGCTATTTGCAGATATAATAAGGATCTTTTCTATCCCAGCTCCCCACTACTCCCACCCTGTGCCCTGGACATGGCACTCCAGCATCAGTTTGTTCTTCATCCTGGATTTGATACACATATATTTTCCAATGGAAACATACTTGTGAAGTAACTGTGAAAAAAGGGAGGGCACTCACTGGAAAGTTTCATTTTTGGCAAAACAGCAATTTCATGAAAAATTTCAGGAAATGTGAAACTATTGATTTTTGTCTCCAGTTGTCAATTTTCAAAATAAAAAATTATTCTTTTTTTTTTTTTCCTTTCACTCAAGTTTTTCTTTTCCACTCCCTACCCTCATCACCACCTCCTCTCAACTTTTCCTCCATATGCTTGCCAGGGAAAGTACAATGTTCAGATATTTTTTCCAAATCTTCCTTTTTCCACTGTCTAACCTTTCAAGACTTCAATTTGAAAAAGTTAAAGAATGGGAAAAAAACCCTGCGTAAACAAAATTTGCTGATTTTTCTAGGGCATGTGTGGAGCCACTCTTGTGCAGGGGCACAAGGAGGAGAATCCTAGTTAGGAAAAACTAACATTAATGTCACTCAGTAGCCAAGAGCAAGCACCAGGGAAGAAGGGAAAGCACTGAAAAAGCTAAAGGCATTAAAAGGCTGGAAAAAGGAGATGTTCTGCTCTGAGTTGGCAATGCCTAAACACATTCACCATCTGAAAAGGGTTTATAATCTCCCTTCTTCCTGCCTTCCTTTGCCCTGGGCAGGTTTTTCTGATGGGCTGTATCTCCTCAGTCTGGTTCTGCTTCTCATGGGGTGTCACAGGCAGGTCTGAGGCCCTCTGTTGCTTTCTGTCCCATCTCTGTAGGACTAGATATATCCTTTTCATAGCATAGCAGCAGTAAGAATTTTCAGTGACCATACCACAGGATCAAAGCCAATCCTTTTTTTTTTTTCCTTCCTTAACATTTCATGCAAAGAGCCAAGAAAGAACTGATTACGAAAGTACAAGGGATAAACTCTTCCATAAATTAAAAAAACAGCACTATTACTTTTGGAGAGGGCACAAATTGTGACTCAGAGCAGGACTGCTGACTGGAGTTCAGCTGGCCAATGTGTCATCCCAGAGAGCAGCAAGGCTGCTTCTCTCATCTGCTGGATAATCCCTCTCTCTGCTGAAGGCAGTAATTAAGGGCCATGTTTTCAGCAGCCCTACAAAAATAGGTTTGTTTGACTGCAGGAACTGGACAAATTGCAGCATATGTAGGTAGCACCATGGCACAAATACTGATTTTCCACATGCACTCAGAGACACTGAGGGCTTATTCTGGGTGAGCCATTGCAGATGTGGCTGGAGCTGCCTGCATGCCCTGCTCCAGAGACTGCAGCTGTGCCTACAGCCCACATCCCACAGGGAGCACTCACCACACTTCCCTGGCTCCAAGGATGACTGGAGGGGGTGGCAAGATTTCAAGACCCTCTTGCCACATTGAGACAGGAAGAAATTCATTACAGTGAGCATGGTGAGGCCCTGGCACAGGTTACCCAGAGAAGCTGTCATGTCCCATCCCTGGAAATGTTCAAGGACAACCTGGATGGGCCTTGGAGCAACCTGGCTTACTGGAAGGGGTCCCTGGCTATGGCAGGGGTTGAAGCAAGATGATCTCTAAGACCTCTTCCCACCCAAACTGTTTTGTGATTCTATAATTCTTCGTGTCTTGGACACAAGGCAGCTGTTTCTTCCCACTCTCCCATTATTTCAGCCTTGACTGTGACTGGAAACCAGAAGAGGTTGCTCAGGGAGGTGGTGGTGTTTCCATCCATGGAGATGTTCAGGCCCTGAGTAACACACTTTCAGTGCCCTGGCTGTGGCTGTTGCCCTGCTGAAGGCTCACTGCCAGATCTGTGGCTGTTCCCAGGGCTTATCAGACAGTGAAGATCATAAGCTCTGGGCTTTTCTGACAATACACAACTTGAGTTTCCACTACCTTTTCTTTTCAAACAAACTGATGCATTTTATGATGGCTGTTGATAAACCGCACTTATTTCAGAGTTGTTGGAAATGCCCTGGTGATTTTTCTTCATGTCACTGTTAGAAATAATTTGTTTTCATTTTCTAGGTAAGCAAGCACAAACGTGACTCTCCCATCTCTGTCTTCAGATTTGGAATAATCAAGTTCATTACTGACATTCTTTGTAACACTTGGTATTTTCAGCCTAAAGACATTCTGACCTCGAAGGCTCTGAACACACAAGGACAGTGGAGAGACTGCTCCATTCTCAGGTAGACCCTGGTGAAGGCACAGTTAAAAACAAAAACTTTAAATATTCGGCTTCACTTAACTATCTCAACAACCATCTGTTTATCACATGGAAAAATTTTTGTAAAGTTCCTTAAAGGTTTGCCCAATGTTTTGGGCATATTTCTCTTTTTTTCTTGCTGAATGAAGACCTCATCCTCTCTCTTCTCAGTCTGATGGAGCTGGAGATTTGGGATAGATACTCATATACTAATTGTGCAAGACAACATTTACTGAATAACCTGCAGCAGAAAGGGAAGTGATCGCAGACATCTTTATTGTCTGCTATTAATTGGAATACCTGTTGCACAGACCTGTTGGTACCACTGGATGTAGCAGTGAAAGATGAAATCATGGTAATTGCAATCTCCCCTCAAGCTATCATTTAATTTACATTTTAATTAATTTATGTTGAAGCAATTAAAGGCATGAAGGAAAGAACGTGCCAGTGTCAATTAAGGACTGTGAGTCAAAGAGGAGAGTTTGGTTCAAGACAAAGTTAATTTAAAAAGAATACTTTGTAATTTACAGTTCTGTCTATGTGACTTTTCTAAGTTCTTTGGAAGCTTGAATAAAAGAAAAGAAAGTTCTAGAATCTTGGCCATTTTGAGACATCAGTGGCTTCCTTTGTTTTCAAATGGGGAAACTGAAGCAGAGAGCATTTGAACATCAGTTCTTTGAGCCCAAGGATAAAAACCACAGCAGAGCTGGAAATCAGATCCTGAGCTGTAGAGCAATCCAGGTATCTTCCTTATAAGAGCATTCTTCCAACTGGCACACAAAAAGGAATTATGAAAGACATGTTTTTGTGAGTAGGGTGATGTCTTTGCTGCACAGATCTCATAACCTGGCCTTTGGCTGCTCAGCCATTTGGTGTTCTCAGAAAATGGCTGTTAATAATGACAGCCTTGCTAGGTCTTGTGACTTCAATATTCATTGTTTTCTTAAAATCTCAGGTCTTGGATGTAGAAGCTGCATTTCTTTTTAAATGAAACTTAAAAGAACTTAAATGTATCTTTGAATCACACCCAGTGTAGCATATCTTGACTTTTCCAAGCCACCTCCACCGTTCTGAAGGACAGATTTGGGACTTTCAGTGTCACTGCTGTTGCACATCAAATGGGAATGAGGCTGGAGGTGCTGAGCTGCTCTGAGCAGTTGGCAAGAAGTGGCTGCCCCTCAAACAGGGGGACAGCAATGCTGACTTCAGCTGTTTGGGCAATAAATTGGTTCAGCTCTGAGTGCCAAAGTGGGAAAAGAAAGCAGCTGGGTTTGCTGTAATGGGAAATACAAACATCTGAGAATTAGGTGCTTTCACAGCAGCAGCAAATGCAGGAAACTGCTTACACTGATGAGGAGACTCAGTCACCAGGAGGTATCAGGCTAAATCTGTGCTGAGGTGCAGCAAAGATATGACAGGAGATTTATGGCCTTTTCATAGGGAGTTGTCTGTTCCCCTGTTACACTCCTATAAATTGTATAAGGGAAGGCACAGGGCAGAGAGTTTTCTGTTTGCTTGATACAGACAGGGATAGCACACAGCCCAGCCTTGGAGGTGATGAAGAGAGAGGTCTGATCCCCAGGGAGCACTGGTCTCCATGAGGGAAGACACAGCTGGGCTGGAGGAATCCAGGGAGAAAAGCCATCTTTGCAGCAGCAGTCTGAACTGAAAAAATAATTTACGTCTATGCTGATTAATTGTGATTTTTTCTATACTGAAGGGCTTTCTGTTCTCTTCTGCTCACAAAACCTGGCTCTCAAATTTTGTGTATTTGTAGAGCTCAGGGTGGGGGAAAGGGCAGGGTGGGTCCCTCCAAGATTTATCTGACTCATGCCTATCATGAGAGGCACTGACACCAGTGGAGACAGGTCTGACAGGGGTGGCCAGGAGCCCCATGAGCAACCAGGCTACAAGGACACTTCTGCCACCAGCATGGACATGGTCAGAGCTGGCTTGGACACCCTGTGTGTGCGTGCTTGCCTGGACACAAAAACTCCAGCCTCTGGGGAAGGCAGCATGTTCATGCCCTCACAGGGGGCTTGCAGAGCCATGGGTGTAGGAGCTAACCCACTTTTCCCAGTGTTCCTCCCTGCACTGTACCTGCAGGGAGCACGTCTCCATCCTTCCCTGCTGCTCCTCGTTGTGGCAATTGCACTGGAACTCAGAAGGATGGTTTGTCTCATTTCTTTAACCTTTCACCATTGTAGAAGGAACTTTTGAAAACAGCTTTTTGCATTTTAGTAGGGCTTGTAATTCTTCTGCTCCTTTTGCCATGCCTTTTTCAGTGCATGCGACGGGCCATGACCAAGGCTGCAAAAGAGCAGCTTCTCTTTTGCTTCTCTCCCCCCCTTGGTGCAAACAGGAGGGGGAGAGAAGCAAACAGGAGGGGCAGGCTGCAAGTTCTCCACCAGAGTTTGTTCCCTGCCTCCTTGCAGAGCCTCAGGGATGGTGCATCCCTGC
Organism: Ammospiza caudacuta; assembly: GCF_027887145.1. Classification (NCBI taxonomy): domain Eukaryota; kingdom Metazoa; phylum Chordata; class Aves; order Passeriformes; family Passerellidae; genus Ammospiza; species Ammospiza caudacuta. Next base: position 55,785,381 of record NC_080598.1, on the reverse strand, counting down.
CGAGCCACTGCCTGGATGAGGCCGCTCTGGCTGCTGTGAGCCTCCATCCCAGGAGCATTTCCACACCATTATAGCCAGAGATTGGGGCATTCCCAACCAGCCCTGGGCTGGGGAGAGGCTGTGCTTTACCTTCCCAGCCCTGCAAAAAGCTGCTGAAAGTAGGAGACTCCTGGCTGGGGAGGGATGGGGACAGGAGCAGCTCCCTGCGTCCCTTGGCTGGTGGCAGCACTGGAAACAGAGCCCATGGTGGCTGAGCTAGGGACACGTGGCACCAGCTGCTGGGGGGACAGTGAGGGAACCGCAAGGAGCAACCAGGGAGACGATTGTCTTTGTCCTGCAGGGAGGAGGTCGAGTGGAAAAAACCACGAGAGATGGGATGAAAATCAGCAAGGAGAACAAGGTCCGTGGGCCAAATCTGCCGCAGCTGCCAATGTCATCAACGCAGGGCTGGCGGGAGCCACCCTTTCCAAACACGGCAGAGGACGTTGGATGCTCTCCCAGAAGCACTGCTGCAAACCCACCCAGAATGCTCAAGACACAGGCAAAGAGAAATATTATTCTCATCTTTTAAAAATACAAAGTCTGATAAGATATCAAGGAAATGGTGCCGGTTCAGCCCTGCTCCCACAGATGGGGGATGCAGAACGTTACCCCAGCCTGGGGATAGAGACTCAGATGTTGCACTGAGTGTGGCAGGGCAGTGCCCAGGACTGAAGGGATGCTCTGTGAGAGTGAAGGCAGAGTGGGAGGCCCTTGGATCGTCCTCCTGCAGAAGCAGAGCTGTGGCCTGGCCTTGCCACAGTGACCGTGAGCTGTGTGGGAGACAGGCCTGGCCTTGGGGCAGTGACCGTGAGCTGTGTGGTGAACAGGCCTGGCCTTGCCACAGTAACTGTGAGCTGTGTGGTGGCCCGGCCTGGCCTTGCCACAGTGACCTTGAGCTGTGTGGGAGACAGGCCTGGCCTCACCACAGTGACTGTGGCCTTGCCACAGTGACCATGAGCTGCCTGGTGGCCAGGCCTGGCCTCGCCGTGGTGACCAGGCCTGGCCTCGCCGTGGTGACCATGAGCTGCCTGGTGGGTCTGGGCAGCTCTTCCTGCCAGCCAAGCACCCCCTCCTGACACAGCTCAGGTCCTCACCCTGTCCCCTGAGACAGCCCCAGGACCCTCCTGCCAGGGAGAAGCTCAGCTCCCACATCAAGGCAAGCCAGACATGGGAACTGAGCATTGGCTTGCAGTATCCCTCAGTTCACCCCTGGGTTTTAAGCCACAAAAAGCGCTGCACTGCCAGGCCCTGAGCTGCAGGAGATATTCCCAGACTTTCCTCCTCCCATGCTGTCCTGCCCATCACTTCCAAGCTGCCTGTGGAGAGATCCCTGTGTTTCCCAAGCTCCAGATGTTGTAAGCACTGACACTTGTTCAAATCTCTCCCTGCAGATCATTAACATGGGAGAGCAGTTTTGTGAGGAGAGGTGAAAATTTTATTAATGTTCTTTTCATGTGGAATTTATACTTCTTCTCCATAGTGTGAGTGATGAAAGAAAACAGCTGTGTCAATAGTCCATAATGGGAGGGGAAAAGAATTGTTAACAGCCATATTGGCTCTTAGAGAATGTTCACAGGCTTTGTTAGAAGCTGGCTGCACAGCATTAAAGTATTGAGGGGGTGAGGGGTACAGGTGTGCTCAGAGCATCCCCCAGCCACTGCAAGGCACATGTGAAACTGAGCTGCAGGAGAGTCCTAAAAGGTGAGGCCAAAGTGTCAATGAAGATCAGAGATCAGATGCCAACCAAGATTTCCTGACTGGGAGTTGTGGAATGCAAAAGGTGCTCATCCATGCTGCTGAGAAAGTGTTGCTTATGGAGGAAAAGGAGCAGATCAGGGCAGATGTCACTGAAGGAAGAAAGACAAATGTCTGGGGAAATCTCATGCAGGAGGTTTATCCTTGTGCTGGCCAGAAGGTTCTGGACAATAAGTACCAGAACAGATGTAAAGAGCAGGGGCTGCTTGGTCCTGCAGGGACTACAGCCTGCAAAAGGGAGCTGAATTCATATTCCCTGCAATTTCTTTGTACAAGTTGAGGAGGATTTTGAAAATAACTGTATTTTTTTTTTCCTTTCACATTTTTCAGCTCCATATTTACCCATTTTCCCTGAAATGCTTATTACCCTTGCAGTAGATATTCCTTTTTATTTACTCCTCCTACAATTCCAGAGGAATAAGAATTGCTTACATTAGAGTTCAGCTTGTTTTTTCACTGCTTTCTTTAGCTGAGAAACCTTAGAAGCACTTTCCTAAGTGAAATACTGAAGCTTCACATTTTAGGTAAGTTGGCAGGTGTCACAGAAAGTTTTATTCTGAAATGTAGTGACATCAAATTAAAAACATCATCTCTCTGACATCTAAATGAATGCTTTTCCATGCAATATCCAATGTGATTATTCCAGAGAGGGTAGAGAGAAAACATTTCTATGTTCTTTTCATTTTTTGTGAAAATCCCTCATGACCCTAATGCCACAAGTTTTCCATGTAGTTTTCTTCATATCTTATACAGTGAGATATGCATAAGATATCTTAAACATCCAAAATCTCAAAAAATTAATGGTTCTTCCTCTAGAAACCTCTGGTTTTTCCCACTGACTTCAAAGAGAATAGCCTCGTGTCACCTGGCATATCACCAGGGTCAGGGAATGAGCAAACAAGGTGGAAGGAAGCCTTCCCTGCCCACAGGTACATCTGAAAACTTTGTTTTGTGTGTCCTGTATATTTAATGGAGCAACTTGGAGTTTCAGAGTTATTTGTTGTGATAGTTAAGCTGCTCAATGCTCCTTTGGGCAAGTGCACAGCATTTCTCCTTCATCTGGGAGGAAGGCAGGAGCCCTTCAGAGCAGAATGGCAGAAATTAAGAGGCTCGTCAAAGATGGCACTTGATTAGCAACCCCTTAATGCCCTATCCTCTGCATTTGATGTGGGCAATCAGGAGAAGGTGTTGCCAAGGCTACAAGATATTGTCAGTCTGCCTTCCAGGTCCTCTGTGGCTTCTCTGCTCCCCCTAATTGTGCCCACACGTTCTGTTTAAATACCATCTGCCTCAGCTGCAATTTGCACAAGTGTCTCAAGGGGCTTTGCTCCTGATTCTCCCATAATCTGCCCTTTGTGTGCTAACCCTGCACAAGATGGTCTTGTTACAGGGAAAATACACTTGTCTTCGAAGAATGATAAAATAAGGATGTGAAGTAACAAAAGGCAAGAAGGTCAAATCTGAGATCAGTGTTGCCTGAGCCAGATTCCCTTACAGATAATTCCTGAAAACATCTTGGGATCAATCAGCAAAGCAAGAATTTGTCATAACCTCTGAAAGAGTTGATAGAAGACCCAGTCTTTATTGAAGATCTATCTGCTGTCCATTACTGCTTATATTCTACAAAAACCCCAACTGGTACCAGCAGGATCGTCAAATGGGGAGTAATGACTTTGCACAGTGACCCAGAGCAGCAATGTGGATCCAACCAGGTTTGAAACTGGTTGAGTTTCACAGGTTAGATGCTGATCTCTTTCTGCTTTCAATTTCTCTTTCCAAACAGACTTTTCCACTTTTGTCTATTTTATATAAAATTCATTTAAGGTGCACTGGCGGGGTTGGTGCTGACATATAACATCCCTTATACAACCAGTCTGATCCCAACACCACTGGAAAATTATTTAAAAGTAGGACTAGTCCTTCCCAGCAGACACACAGTAAGATATTTTTCAGTGTCTTACCAATACCTATGCATTTCTTGTAGAATACAGGAAGAGTGTGTAATAGCTAAATAAGTAGAATTTATTAATAAATTCAGGTTCCTCCTTCTTGCTCTTATACTCCTGCAGGAGGTTAAGCAATACTTTTGCTGAGAGCATTGTCTTTGGAAAGGCCCACCAGCATTCTGCTCTGGGCTGTCCTGCTAAGGCTCCCCTTTATTCAAGCTGCTTGACTGAAGCTTCTGATTATAGGACCCCTTTCTTCTTTTTGTTTAGTTGTAGTCTTTTCCTGTTTGGACTAAAATGTAACATTAAGAGCATTCTGACTGAGAAAAGTCAGAATAGATTTACTGTATACCTAAAAATGTTAGCCTAAAGTAGCAGTTTCTGAGAAGAAAGCAGAAGAAAGCATAAAGAATGGCAGGAAAGAATGTGAAAGAATGGCAGGAGTGATTTGAAATTTGATGGGTATCTTGTATCAAGATGGTATTCCTCTGTAAAAAATTCCCCTAAATGAAGGCAAATGAGTGAACATTCAAATATTCACAGCTTGCACAGGAAAAGCTTTCCTGTATTTCACAGGTGATTTCTTCAAGCCTCTCCATTCCACAAGCTCTGTGCACTGCAGGGAAGGCTGCCTCAAAGCAGTGCTGCAGTCTCAGTTCCTCACAATCATTTCTGCACATCACCACAGCTCTGGGTCCAGTCTGGAGCTTCCCTCAAGATCGAGGAGGAGCAGATGTTTTCTTCAAACAGAGCCAGCAAACAGATTTTTCACTTCATCTTATATTGCTTTGTGTCCTGCAAACCAAGTGCTGTGCCTTGTGTCAAGTCAAGGAGGAGTGGTTAGGGAAAAATTGGAGCTGCAAGGCTTCTCTTCTGAATGTGACTCTGTCAGCCTGGCAGAAAGTCCAAGAGGCAGAGTCTTCCCTGCCTCTTGGACTTTCTCACTGGTGATTTCATGGGTCAAGGCAGGAACCCTGGAAAGGGAGCACATCTCCTCTTACCTTTGGGTAATGCCTTTATTTGTTCCTGATGTCTGTGCACATTCAGTTGGGTCCCTGATTTATCAGGTGCCTTCATTCCTGTGTGCCCTGGGATTATCTCAGCTAAGAAGGTGGGAGAATGGTGAGAAGGAGTAATAATGGACAACAGGCACTGTGAGAAGGAATAGAGATGAGCAGGAGGAGACTCTGTCACAGTCATCTGCATGGCTGAGGGGAAGAGGGTGTCAGATCTGAGCAGGAGTTTCTGAATTCCTTGCTTTTTGGTGTGGGACTGTAGGTTCAGAGTGAGACAGAGAATAAAATGGCCTTTGTTCACTGTCCTGGTTTAGGGCAAATTTTGAGTCACCCTAGGAAAATCACAAGAGGGTCTTCAGCTACAAGGAAGACAGAATAGTTAGAGAGTTGGTTATTCAGGAATAAAAGAGTACAGAGATCGGGGCTGCATGAACCTTTTACTGACACCTTTAACGAGCACAGGGGGATTGCCTTTTCAGGGGTGTTAAGTGTTTATCGGTGCATTGGCCAACAAGTCTTGAGCTGGGTGGAGAAGTGCAAACTAGGGAGGAAAGGGGGGTATACAGGCCAGAAAGCTGGACACCCTTGCTGAGCACATTCAGGAATTGTCTCCCGACTTCCTTCTGGAATCCAGGCCCAGATCTGTCTCTGTGTGTGGAGGCGGAAACTGTTCAGAGCACACTGAGAGCTGTGATTGGCTCTGGGTTCCCTAAAGCTCTCACAGCAGTGGGGCAGCTGGTGGTGTGCTCCTACAGACCTCTCCCCTCCTGGAAGACTGGAGAGTCTTCCCAGGTGGAGGTGACACCTCTGTCCCCTTCAGCACATGCCACGAGGGGACTGACAGCAAACGGGACTGGCCACGAGTGACCCAAGTTAGCAGGAGTCAGATGCTGGAGAGATGAGTACAGGGTGGTTTGATGCACACCCAGAGCATAGGGATTTCTGTACTGGTGGATTCTGCTGGGTGTGCTAAAAGGTCAGCAAAGTTCCAAGCCAACCAGCCAATAGCTATTTTTGGCTCCCATTTTGCAAACACTACATCATAAACAAAGAGTTATTTTGGTCCGTCGGGATTGCTCTGATAACTTTGCTCAGTACAATGTTAAATAACCAAACCCCACAGGAATAACAGCACTGTTTTATAATCCCATATTATCAGATATATAGAGGCACACAGGGGTGGGTGGGTGGAGGGGAGAGCTTAAATCTTTTAACAAGTACAAAGGAATATTTATGTTATTCATATCATCACAGTCCACATATTGCAATGATTTGGAGTATTGTGTAGGTGTGCACAGAGGTGTGGATTTTTAAACAAGCGGGTATTTGTGCCAAAAGGAGAAAATAGCAATAGCTATTGTCATCCACCACTTCTTAGTAATGCCAGTGCACAGTGTGGCTGGTGTGACAGGGAGCAACTGAGGCACCTGTAGAGCCCCACTCCCACACTCTGTCACCATGGCTTCCTCCACATCTGTGCTGTGGAAACACCTCCCTTACCCATGGAATTCTGGTGGAAGTGAAGCGTCTTGATTTGTGAGTCATTGGCAGCACAGCTACAGCAACAACCATGGAGAGAAAGTCTCACCTGCTTTCCTTCTATGCTTTATGTCACACAAGACCCAAATAGAATCAGAGTTGCCATTTGTATGGACTCAGGGAAGACAGCCCATACACAAAGACCTTGAAAATGTCCCCACAGAAGACAGATAAAGGAAAGACAAAAAAGTCTTGTATTGTCCAGTTTATCGCTGGTGAGGTTAAGCACAGAGACCTCAAAGACCATCTGCTCCATCTTATCAGATCCAGCATACTTTAAAAAATATTTCTATTTAGGTGTCAAAGAAACGCCTGCATTTTCAAGCACAACCTTCATGGCAGGTGATCACTACATGGAAAAAATCTACTCCAAAGAGTCCAGATGGCATCAGTGAGAAACTGACCTCCTGTAGAAACAGAAAGGGGATCCCCTGAGAGCTGGACACTTCGGAACCACCCTCCTCTGACCACCTGCCAACAGTGTCAGGGAGGTTGGTGCTGGATAAGTCACTAAGCCAAGACATCCTGAACACCAGGCTGGGACAATGGTTAATCATTTTATCAAGCCCACCTTCCCAACCCAAAGAAGGTTAAAGAAGGCTCCCTTCTGTCTTGTCTTATCTCATCAGCAGTGGATGGTTATGGAAAAGAGAAAAACTCATCTCAGGTGTGTGCAGTGAAAAGGCTCAAGGTAGCAATCACATAGATTGTTATAAAGAGATGACACATAAGGAAAAAAAGACACAGTCATGTGGTAATTCTGTCCTTTAAGGTGTTCAAGATTCAATGGGACACAGCCATGAGCAGCCTGCTCTACCACCAAAGGTAGTCATGCTTGGAGCAGGGTTGGACCAAATAAAGTCTATAGATGCCTCCCAATCTAAATTATTTTGCAGTTTTTTTGAGTTGAAAAAGGTCACTCATCCTGCCTGAGTGGCTCAGTGTTGTCCCCAAGAGGCAGCATCAGGATAAAGCCATTGCTTTCAGACCCAGGGGCTCAGCTGCTTGGTGCACACACTGGAATGTGAGGAAGCCTCAGGAGTTTTCTTGTCTGCCTGAGGGATCTGACCACATTTTCTGCCTCAGATTGCTCTGTAAAGCACTAGGGAGTTGCAAGGCTGCAGTTTACTTTCTATACCTTAAAAAGCAAAAAACCTTCCTCACTTTGCACGCAGCAAACAGCTGTTCATCTGCAAAAGGAAAAGAAAGACCCCATGTGCTGCTGCTCAGGGCAGCCAGCTGGCAGGTAAATGTGGATTAAAATATATTGTGCAGTGAGGACTCACTAGAGCAAAGGTTGAAATCCTGGAGTCTCACTTCTCCTTGTCCCCAAATCTCTCTAGACAGCAGTCCCTGAGCTTTGTGTTTTCCAGCTGACCTGGTGGGGGGAGGCCCTGGGATGCCTTTCCCTGCAGGGCTGCCCCCTCTAAGTGGGGAAGGCTGAGGCAGCCCCAAGAAGGCTCCTGGTTGCAAGAGCTGAGCAGAAGCAAACACCCCCTGACACCAGTGTAAGTCATTGGGAGAGGCTGGACCAGAACCACCTCTTTCCTCAGGATTTCCTGTAGCACAACTTGAGCTTCCTGGTGTGTATGAGGCTGCCTGTGAGAGTCCTGCTTCCCAGGCACTGCATCTTCCCCTGTGCCTCCTGGGCAGCTGCTGTGAGCCCTCTGGTGAGGCTGCAGGATGCACAGGAGCCTGGCCCCAAGGCTGGCCCCCATGTTGATTTAGCACAGAGGCACTCAGGGACTGGCCCAGCGTCAGAGTGAGCCTGAAATGGTGACAGAACAGGAACTTCCAAGGCAGTATCACCAACTAGGTGTTTTTGCTCTTTAGATCACATTATCTCTCTGGAAATCTAGCAACTGGAGTCATGAGACTACCAGAGAATTGCAGTTTGGGAATTTTCTAAAGCTGGTTCTCAGCTGTTTGTGCAGTAATGACTGAATTTGAAGTACCTGTCTGTTGCAGTGTGTTGTAAACTTCCTTCCCCAGGTGTGCCTATACCTCTCTCCCTTCCCCCTTGCCCCCATGCTGAGTGAGTCCTGTCAATCAGGCTTAACATTCCAGCAAGGTGTCGTGTGGTTGGTCAAGTTCAAAGGATGCCCAGGGGTCATTGGCCTGTCTGGGTGTCATCTTCCCCTGAGACCCCACCCCTCTCACCTGATTGGTGGCTCACCTGTACCCGCCCCCTGTCCCTGAGCTTAAAAGGTGAACCAGACGATGCTGTTGGGATTCTGTTGGAGCAGTTGCTCGCGTTCAGACCTCTGTAACCATGGAATAAACCTCTGGACATTAAACCCTCCAGCAGAAACCATCTCCTTTTTCTCTTCACCATTGCCTGAAGCCATTCCTCCTGAGGTAAACAGGGTTCCTAACAAGCCTGGACTTGTTCAGTGCCCAGCTGCAATCTCCAGCAAGCCAAGGTATCTCTGGGGTGATACACTGCAGTTGCTGCCTTTGGCCCAGCAGCGAGGGTCAGACTGGCCCAGGCACAATCTAACTGGTAATACTGGGAGCCGTATTCCAATACCTGTCCTGTACCCCTGCTGTAAAAAGCAGTCAGGGAACCCAGATCAACTTGCACTTTTTTTTAAGTCTTTAAGTCTTGCACTTTTGAGGCAAAATTATAGAACTTTCTAACACCTGGAGTTGACAGTCCTATGGCTCAAAGGTCCTTGTGCCTAGACCATCCAGTCTTTGGAAATATCTCCACAGATACAGGTGTCTTCAATTTGGAATGTATTTTGAAAAATCTGTTCCAATTTCTTGAAACAGGCACTTGTTATCTTGAACATTCACATTCCTGAGCACTGGCCCCTGTTGAGGTATTCATGTGTTTTTTGTCTGTGTCACTCAGTCAGAAGGAAGATAATATATGCAGTTGCATATTTGGGTTGTTCATCTTTTGGAGTGCTGAACAGGCTTCCTAAATGGTGCTTCTATGCTTTGTTCAACTTTCAAAATGAATATCCCAAAGAGGTCTGCATTTTCTGGCTCAGAAAGGCTTTCAAAAACAATGAATCAAAAGGGGCATGATTTTCAAAGAACTTGTATGGGGAATTTATGTCTTTGCTTCTTCCACGATGAAAATCCTTATGTAGCCTAATAATTTATTTAGATGTTTGCCTTTAAAACTTAGCTTGTGACTTCTCATGGGAAACTTAGGATGGGTAGATGTAAACCAACCTATGATAAATGGAATGGATAAGACTTCAGGAAGAGAAATCCAAAGGACATACTCTTAATGGTAGAGTTAAGCTGAGCTCAAGCCCAGTGTTACCATTTCGCTCATCTGTGCACACAAGACCCTCTGGCATGAGTTCCATGGCACTGCCAGCCAGATGAGCTGACACGATAGGAGCAGAGTCAGATTGCAGAGAAGAGTCAGGCTCAGAAACCTTCCTTGGACCACTCCTAGAGTCAGATTGCAGAGAAGAGTCAGGCTCAGAAACCTTCCTTGGACCACTCCTAGAATTTTCCACCTGTGCCAAGAAAGACAGAGATTCTCCCAGAATTGTTCAAGGGAAAGAGCAGGATCCATTGATTTGGGGCAGCACAAGAGGCTCATTACCTCATGTTCACACCTAGCGTTGCTACCCCACAGGTAGTGATGGACATCCAGTGCAGATGATGTGAAAGCAAATCCTGAACAACTCTGCTGGGATGGAGAGAGGGGAAAAAGTTAACCTGCTGCTGAGAAACAGTGCCATGTGTATTCCTGATCAGTTTACATTGAAATGGCTGCTGAGAGGTTATTTTGGTGAAAAAGGCAAGAGCTCATTGTGTCCCTTGCTCTGCTCTCCTCTCCACATGGGTGGAGTGTCACTGCAATCAGCTGGAACCTTTCCACATACAGCAAACGGCAGGATTAGCAGTGATGTTTTCCAAATATTCCTCGTACTCAACTTATGAACCAAAATGCTCCATTGGGCTGTAATCACTAGTAGGATTGCTTTAGTTTATAGTTTCTATGGTGAGCAGTGTTTCTGGAAGCTGGGCTGGGTACATTTTTTTCTCTCCAGCTGGAAACCTTGTGTTGAAGAAAGTGGAGATTGTTAGATGTTTTGAAACGTGTTCTTCTGCAAAAGAAGTTCCCTTTTGAACAACTGAAAATAAAAATTAATTTGCGTGATGCTACAGGCTGCAGGCTAAATCGCATGGCTGAGTGATTATTTAGGAAGACATAGAGTTGCTAAAACTAGATCCAAGTTCAGAAAACAACCTGACATTGCCGGAGTTTGCAGATCAGAGAGTCATCACAGAGCAGAGGAATTGAGGAGCTGGTGGCACCACACAGGATGCTGGGCAGTGCTGGCACTGAATGCCATACAATGCAAATCCCAGTATTAAGCACAGAATCATAGAACAACCAGAGTTGGAAGAGCCTCATCAGGATCATAGTGTCCATCTCCTGGTTCTGCACAGAACAGCCCCAAGAATCACCATGGCCCTGAGAGAGTTGCCCAAAAATCTTCTGAAACTGTGAGGCTTGGGACCATGACCACTTTCCTGGGCCCCCTGTTCCAGTGCCCAACCACCCTCTGGGTGAAGAATCTTTTCCTAATATCCAACCTAAACCTCCCTTGACACAGCTTCAGGCCATTCCCTCGGGTCCTGTCACTGCTTACCAGAGAGAAGAGATCTGTGCCAGCCTCTCTGCTTTCCCCTGTGAGGATGCTGCAGACCATGGTGAGGTACATATGGCCAGAAAAAGGCCAATAATTCAGCTGGAAGGTGTAGGTTTGGTGGCATGCAGGGAGGGCTGAGCCCTGGCATCTGCTCAGGACAGGCAGCAAGGTTATTGCCAGCAGCAGGTCTTGGCAAACATCACTGCAGCCACAGGTTTGGCTCCTCAGCACTCTGAGCTGCTCATGTCCAACAGAGGCAGCTGTGTCCTGGAGAGGAGAGATGGGTGTGTAGTAACATCAGGAGACTGCTGGTAGGAACGTAGAATATTTGAGCTATTTCACTCTTGGTGTATAAAGCTCTGTGTGTCAGCACCAGAAATGCAACACAAAAGCAAATGTCAAAAGGAGAAGTCTCAAGAACTGAAGAGTAACAGTGTCTGAGAACTCCATGGATGTTTCTACCCATTAGTTTGGAGATGTAATCCATAAATCATGCCATCCTCACCAGTATGTTTTATGCAAACTGTTACAGTCACCAGGAGCTGCAAGTGTAAACACTATTGTTAAACTCATATTCTTACATCATGTGTGATTCCTGTCCAATTTACTAAGCAGCAGTGTACAGTGTCACATTGTGTGGGCATTATTTTGTAGTCTTTTGTAATTTTTAACATTTCTGAAATGCTAGGCATATAAATTGCTGCTTTTTAGTTTGGGATGAAAAGGGAAAAATCAATAGGGGTGTCACTTGAACCATCATGTCATCTCAGTGCTAAATTCTTAATAGGGAAACACTTGAAAACTGCTCAGCAACCTTCCTCTTGCCCAAGAAGAGGCAGCCAAAACCTGCCTGTCTGTGGAGGCACTGTCTCCTGACAAACCCCACTGATGAGTAAGTTTGTCAATCCCACGGGTGTAAGTCAGGTGTGAAAATGCAGAACACTGCTGAGGAAAGGTAAATACTCTCATGGCAGCAGAGATGGAGGGGTTCACAGTGTGGGGACTGACCACAGAAATCTTGTGTAACCTCAGCTCAGAGGGATAAGTGGCTATGCCTATGTTTGTGGGGGAACAAGAACCAGAACAGAACTCTAGAGTCTCCTACAACCCAGCAACAGACACTTCTCCCCCTTGGTTAATCCATCTTCTTGTAAATCATTTATGGATGTTTTGAGGCTGCTTATGAAGTTCAGAGGCATTAGGCTGGAGAAGAGAGTGCAGAGAGGCATGGCATGTGCTGTCAGCCCCCTGGGGTATGTCCATCTGCTCTCGTGCGCTAACGAAGACCCGCTGTGTGCTGCCTTCCAGGAAGCTCCACTCTGCAGGGTCTTTTGCATTAATCTTTAATATGCACTCTGTGTGCTAGTCTTGTAGGAATTCAGACAGAAACTAGGTTGCTTAGCAAAGATGGGGCTTATTAGCTGTCTTCTTCTCCAGACTGTGGGCCAAATCCACCAGGCTCTGGCACAAAAGAGGCCAGCTTGGACTAACATTCCCTTTTGCAATATTCTCCATTTTCCAGTTGGAGAGGGAAACATGTCAGCACCCCATTCTGTGGATTTTAATCCTTCCTTTGGTTGATCTACCTGATCTCTCCAAGAAGACACTTGAGGAAAGTCCTCAGTGGAGGGCTAGCAAAACTGCCAAGAAATGCACACCAAATGAACAAGGCCACAAGCACCTCAAAAGTAAGATCCAGTTACAGTTCAAATATCCAAATTCAGGGTATTGCCCATGTAGAATCAGGTCTACAAACTTACAGGAATTACCCCTGTACATACCTGATCTCTGTAGAACATCAAGTTCAAAGTTCATGAGCACAGCTTCACCAGACCTAGCCCAGCAGCATGGACACTGTGGGGCTGGTTTATGCCTTTGGGATAAAAGCTGAGTGTGTGTTAGCTGCTTTCACAGTAGACACTGCAAATTCCTGTCCTGTCTTGTATACTTTGTGCAGGCAATTTTGCTTTGAGTTGGTAACAAACCACAACTCAGAGGATAATGGTATCCTCTGGAGCAGAGCTGATGGTCACCCTAGGAAAGTTTAATATTTGATATTTGGCACCATGTGCTCTGTGCCAGTCAGTGTCATTCATTTTGTGTGTGTTTAACTCATGTAAATTCACTACTCTGCAGTGGTACAGTATTTACAAACCTACCTGGGGTGAGACAACCCTTACAGCATATGCTGCTACAGAAGCTCTGTGGCTTCTGAGCACTCCAGGCAGGGTCACACAATAGTGAGAGCTCCATTCTGCTCTGGTGTAAGGCATGGGCCTTACCCTGCCATCTACAGCCATGCATCTGCTGAGGGTTCACATCATCTTGTGTTCAAGGCACAAAATCGTTGCCTGTGGATTTTTCTTTCTAAGAGTAGTTCCACAAGCAGGAAATTTTGTTAAAATGCAGCAGCATCTGGTTCTGATTTTGGGAATCAGCCATTTATCCAGTTTTCTATGAGTAAGACTCAAGAAGTCAAATGATTTCAGAGACAGAGCTGGTGGATCAGGTTGATTTACATCTCAAGATGATCTTCAATCTCTCCTTTGGCCACCAGATGTTACAGAACAAGACAAGAGAGAATTTCCGGAACTAATGCAGTATTACCTGTCCCTTCTCATGTAACCTACAACCACTTATGCATTAAGACTGTGTAAGATCCCATCATGGTGTTTTCCCAAGCCTGTAGATGTTTTCTGATCAGATATATATGCTGGATTTAGCCAAATCCCCACTTAAGTGCTGTGCTCTATGTATCTAGGTCATTTGCACAACATTCTTATTGCAAATCTGGAACAACAAGAACAGCTCTTGGCAGAGTTCTGCGTGGCAGAAACACTTTATGTCTTCAAATAAATACATGGAAGCTTTTCTGGATAGAAAGGGGAAAATAAAAGGCAACAAAAGAACAAATTTGTTAGTTTGTCCATAGTTTTCCTGTCAACTCAAGGGTAACCAGGAGAGATAACTGGAGAGACTCAGAGCTGCTGCTGTCACTCTGCTTGTAGGCAATGTGTTGTGCAGTTCTTGGGCCATTTCACCTGCCTCCTCTTGTCTCAGTCCACTCTTGGTTTGGCCCTGGGCACCAACAGTGGTGAATGCAGCAAAACTCTGCTGGTTTTGTCTTTGCCAGAGCCAGCTCACCCACAGAGCTGTGCTCCTGTGTGGAGCAGGGCTGGTGGCAGAGGGGAGAGGGGAAATATGCAAAAGGTGCCCCAAAGAGGGGCAAACTCGAGCCTCAGGCAGGGTAAGGACCGGGCACATCTCTGCAGGCAGCTCCTGCTAATCTCCCCCAAGAGAGGTGGGGAGATCAGCAAAGCCAAGGCACCGTGCTCCTAAAGCACCTCCAGTACAAAACAACCAAAAGGTACTTGCTGCCCCAAAGGGTTTGAAGACAAATCACTTGGAAGGAAAGCTTTGGCTTGGTTTCATTAATGCTTATCAGGACCTGAGCCAGGTTGTGGCAAAATCACAACAGGTGTGGGTTATTTGTGAATTGAATCAGTGCTTTCCTGTTTGTTGGGATGAGAGGCAGCCACCTAAGCAGGGTAGTTTGCTGGGTTGTTCACAGAGTGAGCAGCACTCCCACCCAAGCACGCTGAGGCTCTGCCCATGAGAAGGGCACGCATCACTGTTAGAAGCCTGAAAATCTTTGGAGAATGCAGTGAAAAGTGAACAGACTCAGTGAACTGCCTTTGCTTGGGATAGCAGCTTAGTGTGATAAGCACCATATCTTGCCCTGCTTATTTCAACAAATTACTGAGCATTTCTATAAAGCAGAGCTTAAAATTCTCTCATTTTATTCCATCTTTCTTCCCCTTGACACCCAAACTCATCCCTCAGCTGCAGTGAAACTTGAGCAATGGCAGCAATTTGAAAGGATTGTTATCTGTGGATCTTCAAGTAGGGCTTATACCCACACAGGAAAACTGACATTCTTTAATAGCTTCTTTTTCACAAAATGCATATGAAAACCATGCAGATGATTTCTAGCAGGACAGTGGTTCACGCTGAGCCAGCAAATAATTCTCTAGTCTTATTTTGAATCAATATTGGAACAAGTTTTAGCTCTGCATGTACAAACTGGGCCAAAACAAAATGGGTGGGGAAAAAGACACAAGGCCCTTTGTCCTCTCTGGAATTTGTTTAAAACCTCAGGGATGAATAAGGCATTTTATTTAACCCATCTGGCTATAAATAGGCAGCAGCACCTTAGCCTCTGTGTGAACTAGGGAATTCAGACTGCCTCCTCAGCTATGCTTGAGGGCACAGCTTCAGCCTCAGATGTGTCCCTGCACTAAAGGGTCACTAAAGGCAACTGAGGGCACTGGGTGTGGTTCACAGGGAGACCTTGGGCTAGAAAGAAGGTGCTGAGGCCAGCAGGAGTCAAAAGGCTGCTTTGCTTTTGGTTGCTTGGTGCTTCAAGCACCAAGTCTTCCTGGCATTTAACATTCCAAAACCCATCTTAATTTTTTTTCATGTTCCTACTGGAGAAGAATTGGTTTCAGCACTGTGGGAGTGACTGTTCATCCCTGTGGTACCTCGAGGGTTTCATGATGGAAAAAGCACCAAGTCTTGTTCTTCCCCCTGTGCAGACCCTTCAGAGGAGTGGACTTAGCTCCCACCCTGCCAAGGGATGCCAAGCCAGCAGCTCCACACCCCACCCCTGGGCCACATTAACCAAAACCAGGATGGACAGAAACACTTGAGATTTAGAGAAACAGATCCCAGCCCTTGGGCTCATGAGGAGGGGGAGATCCCAGACACATTGTGTGTCCTGCTGGGGGACAGGAGTGCTGGCATCTGGTCACAGCCACTGAGAATCAAAGAAACAGCCATGCTGCTCCCAGAGCCATGCACCCCACAGCTGCGTGGAGACCTTTATTGTGTCCAGTTCACTTTGTCCTGCCTCAGCTGTGAATTCTGGGGGAAAAGCCATTTGCTTCCCACCACACTTCTGAGCTAGGCATTATAGACCAGGAACAGTGGAACAGCAGCTGAGCTGCTGGCTGTCATGCCATGTTCAGTTTATGTTGTTCCATCTCCGTGTTTTTGGTTGCACTTCTGTACTTGCCAGATTTCACCAGCCTGAATGTGGACACACAAGGCTGCCAAGGGAGGGCTGAGCTGATGAAAAAGGTGCCTGTGCTGTTTCTTCTTGTTCAAGTCATCATCAGTGAATAGCTGACAGCAACAATAGGTTATTTTTAGGTTTCCAGTGCCGGAAATCTGGAGCTTTCTCCTGATCCTGAGTCTGGCTGTTTGTCCCAACAGCATCCCAGTCCCAAGGGTTTTCATGGCTTCATCTCCTGCTGAATAGTGATGTGTGGGGGTACAGCTGTCAGGGCTGTGGAGGACACGTGGGTATGTGACAATATCCAACCTATGTTTCACAAATTAAATGACTAATTCATAAAGAGAATTTGTCACACTGCAGGAGCCACACTGAAGCTGAATGCTGGCTTGATTGCAAACATCCATTTAATGGCTGGACTCACTGCAATCGTGGGCATTTTAAAAAGATTTTCTTTGGTGTGTGGGCACAAATCCTCAGGCAGGATGAAATGATCCTTGGCCTTTCTGGTGTAAGGTCTGGGATCTGAAAGCTGAGTGTGAGCCCCTGGTCCATGTCCCTACCTCCCTGGAGAGCCCTGCTTCTCCACTCCTGCCATCAGACTCAGGGAAGGTCTCTGGGAGGGAGGTCTGCTAAGGTTAGATGTGAAATTTTGGGCTTTTAATGGCAGAAAGGTGGGAGAAAATTAAGGAAAATATTTTACCAGTGTTCTTAGAGGAAAACTGAAACTTTTCAACATTTCAAATATATCTCTCTTTTATTTTTTTGAGAGAGAGAGAGATAGAAAGCAAAAAAAAAAATTGTTAAAATCCTAATTTTCCAGAACTGAGTGAATTTAAACCATGGAAAGTTAGTGTCTCTGGAACAGAAGCCATGTGTTTTAAAAGACAGAGGGAAGAAGGGTGTCTTGCTCTAATTTGTGGTGGAAGCTGTGCATAGGACACAAGCTTTTATAACATGGAAGTGAGGGATGTGCTGTTTGCTATGGGAGTCATGGCCCTCTGAGACTGCCAGGCATCACCTTTCTCCCAAAAGGATTCACAAAAATACTGGATTTTTTAAAAATAAAGAAATAGGAAAAAAAAAAGGTCAAAATAAAAATTAATGTTGATTTAATTTAATGTTGCATTTTTCAGTTTAACATGATTTAAAAAGTCAGGTTTTGTCTCTTAGTCATTTAAAAAGATCTAATTCCACTGAAAATGTTATTTGCTTCTTTAGACAGGAGTGTTAAGCAAAACACATCTAAAAGAAAAATACTAAGCAGATGTCTGATTAAAAATAAATGAAAATATCTCAAGTCAATGGGATAACCTGCACATCCAAAATACAAATGTTAGAAGAAAGACAACAGTGTTCCCACACTTGTCCTATTTGATTAATTGCTAATACACTCCCCTTGCCTTCAGGCTCAAGGAAAGAAAACAGCCAGGACTCTGCAAAGATTTCACAGCAACATAAATTCAGCAGCAGTTGAAACTGCATCCTCTGGAGCCCTCAGGTAGCACCTGTTGCATCCTTTGTGCTGCACACCACGCAGCAAGAGCCCAGGCGGAGGGACAGCTCCCAGGGAGGTGAGCAGTGTCAGTCCTGTGCCAACCCACCCTCCCAGTAATGTATGCTGGCCATGAGATTTTCCATGCATGGTGCATGGAAACTCCAGTGCTGAGTGACACTAAGCATCAGGTGTGCCAGCAGTGCCAGAGCTGGCTCACTGCCCCAGCCTGGGATCCAGCAAATTCCCCTGGCCATGCAGCCACTGCCCAGCAGGCACAGCCCTGCAGTGGCAGGGAACTGCCTCTGCCCTGCAGCAATGCCTTTGCCAGGGGATTTACCCATCTCAGAGAGCAGCAGCTGCTGCTGAGCTGGGTAAGTAAGACATAGCTTCACCCTCCAGTTATCTGATCCTTTGTTTTATAGCAATTTGATGTTTTGGGAAAAAATTGGTTGTTCACTGGCAGACTATCTCTGCCTCTCATCTTCGCTGCTACATGACCCTGCTCTCTTTGCACAGGGTGTAGGTTTCCAGTAATGTGAGTTCCTGCTGGGCTCCACAATTGCCTTTGCAGAAAACATTAAAAATGTGCATAGCATAGAAAGGTGAATGAAGATGAGCCACTGGCTCACTGGTAGCACAGCAAGGCAGGGCACCAGCAGGGTGAGCAGGGCAGAGAGCAAATCCTCAAACAGGAACAGGGAGTGTTGAGCTGCCTGGTCAAGGAAGGGGTCGAAGAAGAGATGGCTATGGCAGCTGTCCCTGATGTAAATCTGAATTTGTCTGTGCAGGAGCATGTGGTTTGGAGGGCCTGGGTGAGGATTTGCATGCCATGGAGCAAAGGCTTCATTCCCTGTATTAGTGGTAGGACATGCACCACCACCTCTAACCCTTTCCATGTTCAAACAAAGACACTGTGGATACACTGCTTCTTCCAATCAGTTCAGTATAGGCATTTAATAGGCTAAATGGTGAAATACATCTACAGGACATACATTAGTCGAGTATTATGTACAGGTGGCATTTTACAAAATTAGAAAGAACTGAAATAGAGCAAAGTTCAACAATGTCTTACTCCATAAAACTTCCTTTCTGCACTACATTAAATATTCTACAAGCTAGACTAGAAAAATATGACTGAATGTCTTTTTTTTTCTTTTTAGTTTCTACAAAGCTTTTAATCCAGAAAAAAATACAAAACAACTATTGAGTTTATTAGAGAGACAACACTTGCACACAGACAAAGTAAGTGGACATTCATAGACCTGCAAGTTGAATAAATAGGGTTTGTTTGTATAAAACAATTTTCTCTCTATCTTGCTTTCCTGTTTTAGGGCCTCTGGCCCATGGTCAGAAAAATAAAAATGGGAGGAGGAGTTTGGCTTTGCACGGTTCTTAAACTGAGGCCACACAGCTTTAGGAGAAAGCTTTAGTTTGAAGCAACCATTTGGTTCAGGTAAAATACTTCAGGGGAGCAGCACAAAAGAGGGAAAAGGAGAGAGAGGAGTAATTAGGCTGGAAGAAGGAAATCTGGGATTTCTATACCAGCTGCAGCTTTAAGTACAAGGATGAAAAAAAGCAGTGGTGCCTGCGTGGCGTCTTTTCAGGGTGTATGTAGAATTTAGTTGTTTCTTTGGGAAACATATTTAGGGAAGTGCCATTGACCTCAGGTGGAAATAGGATAAGGGCCATCCAGAGCAGGAAGGGAGGGAGCGTCTGAAAGCAGATAGAGAGCACAGAAAATTGGGGGAAGTGTTTCAAACAACTGGTTTTCCTTTTATAAAGCAAAAAGCAAATTAAGTGATACATCTAACGTCATTCCTCACAGAGCTGGGCAGATGCAGATTGGAAGGAAATCACACAGCTAAAAATATGTCGTCACTGCTGTTGTTTTCTCCCCAGAGCTTTGTAAAACTTCTTGACAGTCGATGCAAAAGCAGCATTTAAAGAGCATCTCCCATCAGCCTGGCTGCCTCGCCAGCACAGCTCTCCCCTGCCACGGTGGGTCCGAGCTGGGGACCCTCTCCCCTCACTGCTCCCGTGCCAACACGGAGCTCCAGCTTTGTTGGCTTTACCAGTAAAATGAGGGGGTGACAGGGATAGCAGCCAGATATAAGATGTGCTCTTGAAACCTTCAGTTAGTCTGGTGAAATTCGGTGCTCTGACCAGAATCCCACTCACCCAACGAAGTAATTCTAACAGTGTAGGCAAGAAAGTCTACATCAAGAAGGCAAAACAGATTGTTATATAGATTGAGAGAGCAAAGTTTAACTTAAGTATCACATTATACTGTACTACACTGCTTATAAAAAGGGTCCTAGATCCCAAACACCCCAAATAATGAGTTATAGTTTTGTACATAAATTAATGTTGCTTTGAAGTAAAATAGTCTCTTTCCTTTGTAATAAACATTCATTGCACAGAATTCTTTGTAAGTAAATATATTAAATTTGGTTGCTAAGAAGGTAAAAACTTATTAATACATCTGGCCAGTAAATTTTATCAACCATCACACATTTAAAAGTTGTTGTTAGCGAAAATTATTACTGGAGAAAAGAAAGCACTTGGAAGTCAACTTAGGAGTTAATGCTGGAAGAAATCCTATTATTTCACTCCACCTACAGCAAGCAGCTTCTTCTGGATGCAACATTAATTGGAAGTACAGACCCCATCCAGCCCTGCAGAGATGGAAAAAGCCATCTTTACAGCTTCCAGGACACTCATCACTGATAGTCAAATCCCTCTGAGAACAGGCAGTATCCACCCCCACCAGCCCATCCAACAGGTCTTGTTCCAGGCTGAGACTGGTGCTTCTCCTGGGACAGTGGAGGGAGTCTCTGGGAGGTCCCTGTGCAGGAAGGGATTCACTCCTGTCAAAATGACCCCCAAATTCCCAAGGAAAATCCACTGGAGGGCAGAGGTGTCCAGACACAGCTTGTCCTACCATGAGCTCTGGGCTCCAGGAGGTGACGGTGCCACTAAAGCTGAGGAGGCCATGCTGCAGGTGAGGAGGACACCCCTTGGCACACGTTTTCCTGCCAGCAGAGCCAACCTGGCCAGGAGGGAGGCAGGTATTTGTCCTTCCCACCACACCCCTCCCACTGCAGCTGGCTCAGGGGAAACCTGGAGCCAGGCAAAATGGAGCACAGGTTTGGGATGTGCTGTGGAGCTCCTGCCACCTACGCCCTACCACCACCCTGCTCAGGGCAAGGGAGGAGCAGCTGTGCCCCTGCACCTACACCAAACATACCAAAGGAGTAACGTCACAACAATCTCTGATAACGAGGTGGGACAAAGCCAGCCCTGGGGGAAGCAGGAGCCATCTCACCAGCTTTAGGGGTGATAAGTGCACACCACACCACGGCTGGACCTGGCCTGAAGAGCAAATGGACAGCACGATCCACCCCACCAAGCCCACCACAGACAGCCTCAGCCACAAACACCAGCGACCAGCTCATCCACCAGCTAAGGAACAGCGAGAAAGCGCTTCCAAAAGGCATCAGCCTTGCTGAAAAGGCAGCTAAGGAAAGGCTGGTTCATCCAAATATGCACAGGTTAGCCAAAGGGAGAGAACTGCTCTGGGCTGCCCCAGGAGGCAAACCTTGCCCTTGCGTCTCTATACAAAAGCTAAAAAATCAACTGGTGACGTTATATTACATCTATTGTCCGTAATATCACAGTGCTAGTTTGAAATGGCTAAAAAAAGAAAGGTTTTAGATTTAAGACATTCCTCCTGTAGAAATGCAACCCCTTTGTCCTGATGTTGACACCTGAAAGCAGCCTTTCTTGAAAAAGATAAAACCAATGAAATGCACTAATTAAAATTAGGAGCATCTTTTCCTTGACAGCCTTGTATTTCCTAACACATCCCATTGTTTCCCAAGGGGAAATTAAACAAATAATATGAATCCCAGCCTGAAAATCAAAATGTTAGAAGAACAGTTCTAAAGCCCAGATGCTTCTTACCAGGTACTAACTAAATAAAACCCTTGCAGATTTAAATACAGATTACTTTGACATGTCTTCAGAGTGTGTTAGCTTTCCAACAACATTCACAATGAAGTTTCACTTCTGAGGCCATGGAGCTCCTACTCATTCTCTTCAGTTCTGCTTTCCAGAGTATCTGTACTGTCTTCCACATCTTGAGCTGGGTGTGCTAAAGTATCTGCAAAGAAACAGCTCATCAGCACTTATTTCCCCATATAGGTGCAGCCTTTGTTTGATTACCTGCTGTACCTGGCAGTTAATCTGATACAAGAAATCTTCTCTGCTTGCAAACCAGTAGTTAAACCTGGGGTGAGGAATTCTGAGTGCATCACAGTCTGACTTTGCAGAGTGCCTGAGACCTCGGGTAAGGTATTAGTGAGATGAGATGACCCCTATGGACAGCCACTGTCATGGGAAGGCCACCCAGTCTTGGAAATCTGCTCAAGCTGTGAGGCCTGAAGACATAATGAGTTTAAATCAAGGCACAGAACCAACAGAGAAACCACAATATATAACCTGAAATTCAGGAAAGATTTGGCTCATATTTACTTGTGAATGATCATACCCTGTGGTTGTCACCACCCAGAAATGCCAACTGGAATAGCAGGTGATTTTACACTTCAAGACCTTTTGTCATCACCCCTTGGAAGGGAAGGGAAGGTGCATCTTGCACCCTGTCCTGGCTGCTGTGTCTGGGGGTTTGGGTGGCAAATGCTGGTGCACTGAAATGGAAACCAGGTCACTCTATAAGAGAAAAGGACAGCACTGAGATGAAAAAAAAAAGGAAATAAATAGGCCAGTTTCTCATTGGAGCACTTCCTGTGCAAGCTACACTTAGACAAGGTCTTACTTTACCTGTACTTACCCCACAGTGACACTGCCAGCCAGGGGTACATATTTGTGAGCTGCTGCTGCACTCACACATTCCTGGGACAGCAGGATGCTTTGAAAACGTGCAGCTGTCAGACATTTCACTTCTAGGCTAGGAGACAGGGATGGATACATGCTGCTGACCAGGATTACTGCTCCCCAGAGTGACCTGCTAACGTGCAGTGCACTGACT
Source organism: Ammospiza caudacuta (assembly GCF_027887145.1). NCBI lineage: Eukaryota > Metazoa > Chordata > Aves > Passeriformes > Passerellidae > Ammospiza > Ammospiza caudacuta. The sequence goes on along the minus strand of NC_080598.1, from coordinate 55,762,836 downwards.
GCCTGTTGGCCAAGTGAGTGACTGATGCAGATAAAAACATCACTGCTCAAAATCTACAACAAAATTTTCAGTCCACAGGACTCCTCCAGCACAGATGTTTTCTGGGCACCTTGAAGTGTTTGTCTCATTGTTAACTTCAGTGCACAGCACTGTCTGAAACAGCTATTTTCCTATGGGGAACAAGGATGAAAAATACTCATTCAGACCTTCCAGATCCATCTGCTGCTGCTGTTGCTGGACACAGACTCTTTGGTCACCATGAAGACCTTTGTCCTCCGCTGACTTGAGGTCCTCAGGAGGCCAGCGCAGCTCCCCGCTCTCCACCTCCCCGGACTCGGTGGGCTCCACCACGATGGAAGGCAGCCTTTTGGACAGCTTGGGGTACTTCTCACGGGAGTCTGGGAAGGCCTGGGGAGACATTTGGGGATGCACATCAAAGCTTTGTGCAGGGATGTTTATTCAGAGCAAGCAGAGTATGTCCTTTCTGCATTTGACATGTACTCTACATGTCTATTAAAAAAATCCTCTTCCAACTGGTGCAGATCAACAGCCCTGCACAGGGAGGATTTCAAAACCAGCTGAACCCAGCTCCTTGCTGGCCAAGCATGGTGCAGAGAGGCTGTAGGTCTCAGCACACTCCCCCCTGCACGTGTTGTCCCTTCCTGAGCAAAGAACCCACTTTGCTTGCTGGTGTGTTGAGGAGACGATTGCCCAAACTCGTGTGATCCCACAAGAGCAGTGAAAATGGAGACTTGGGAGAGAAAATTTGTTATGCTGCCAAACACTTGTGTTTCAGTTCTGGTGGGGTTTGGGGACACCAAGGTCATTGCTGTAAGGCTAAGCTAAATGGCTGCTGCAGCCCTTATGGCTGCTGTCCTGATATGATATTCCCATTTTCTTGCAGTGATAGTTTATTAAGAAGCCACCACTGTGCAGAGCTATTTTCTGCAATGTGGAACACTATTTTATGATGCATTCATGCAAAACAGGTAGCCCCAGAGAACATCTTTACACAGAGGACTGTGCCAGCTATTTATTTTCATTTGTCACATTGAAGCTGCAGATCAAACACTCCACAGTGTGTTAGAGCTTGAAGCTGAACTAGAGCTTTTTAGTGAAGGATATTGTAAACATAAAAGTGCTTTCCTGTTTTCAACATAGCTGGATCACTTAAATCTCTCAGGGCACTTTGTTTTGAATAGTTTTGGTTCTCATGGATTGTTTTAGGGTTTTTTGGAGGAAAAATCATTCCAGCTCCTCCAGGACATTACCATAAGAAACTCTGTTGTTGCTTCACTGAAACCTTTTCTCCTGGATCCTCCAACTTCCATATACCTGAACTAACAAGCTACAAATCCCTCCATGCTAGCTGAGTTTTATTTTTATTTCCTTGTGTTTAATTTCTAACAATAAAATCAAGGTGCATGTAAAGGGACTGAACCAGGACTTGAGAGCAAGAATGATCCCAGTTTAACTTCAGAGGCTGCCACAGGTTTGCTCTGGGCTGGTGGGAACCTCCCCACACATCTGCAACATGTTCACCACTGAACCAGGGTCTCTGCTATCTATACTAAGGTGAGAAATGTTGCATATTAGTGTAATGAGACACAATTAGGATTTTTTTTTTGTGAGAAAGTGCCTTCAGTAGAATTAGACCACGTGAATCACTGAAGGCAAACATTTCTGGTGCCACCCTGAGCTGCACCCACAGTTTATAACTCATCCTGACCAAGCAATGCTGCTTATGCTGCCCATCAGAAAAGAGCTGCCCAACTTCCCATGACACAGACTTCCCCTGAGCTGTTCATAATTTGGAAAGACATTTCCATGGCAGCTGTCTTGACTGGAAACCAAATATGAGACAAGGTCTCTTTGGGCAGGACAGATCCACAGACCTGCTGAGCAGCAGTGCCCTCCTCTGCAGACCCACAGTGGAGCCCGGCTCCCTCAGCCTCACGGCTCAGCTGGCACAAAAGAGCCATAAAATTGTGGGCAAATTGCTGCATTTTCTCCATGGCTGCACAGGCAGGTGACAGTGACCTCTTCCCCAGCTCTTGTGCTGCCTGCTGGGGTGGCAGAGGCTGCATGACAGCCACCCCATCCCCAAACCTGCTGGCAACCTCTGGATGGGCAATGCAATACAACAAAAATTCTGCTTTTCATCTGCTTTCTGAAGCCTTAGGAAATGACATGGAAAGATCTAAAAATGGCCTGAGGAATGATTATTACAGCTGCAAGAAAATTTAGGAAAGGCACCTGTGCGGCCTCAGCTGTGGCTATTTTTGTTTGTGTCATTCTCATATGGTCTTTTCTCACATCAACCACATAATTTTTTTTTCACCAGAGCCCAGCATTTACCATGTCCCTCCAGGAATGAGTCAGGACTGGCAGGAAGCAGAGCTGCCTGTTGGGCCTTGCTGTGTTTTTCTGCAGAAGCTGGAGCGTGTGATGAGTGGGCAGGAGACTGCAGGAAGAGAAGGACCAGTCTCCTGGACAGAGTGCTTGGAAGTTGCTGGAAGGAACCTAGTTCTCCCACTGAGTCACTGAGTTTGTGCTACATCTCATCTCTGTTTGATTTTTTTTTTTTTTTTTTTGCCTCAGGTGGCTATCACTAAAATGTGGGTGGTAACACCTTCTCCCAGAGGGGAAAGGTAAAGGAGCTGGGGGAAAACTCTGGAGCATATCATCAGAGAGACCAGAGAACAGCCCTGCATGCACAGGTGAAGTCAGGGCTGGGACAGAGTTTGGGCAGCATACACTAATACAACACTGAGAACCTGGAATTTGGTGAAGAAGAGGAAAAAGAATATTGAAAATGTGCTCCTTGAGTGAGCAGCATCCATCCTGTGCAGCCTCTGAGGTACAGCAAAGCCCATGTGCTCTTTAAAGGCACAAAGCCTTTCACCACATGAACGAGTGATCCAAAAGGAATTTGCAAATTTCTGTTCTGACTTCCCTGGTTTCCAAATGCCAGATTTTCACCTGCAAGAGGCTGCTCCTGGAGTAGCCCTCTGAGTCTGCTCACACCATTACACATTGTGTTGAGAGGCAGCTCAGGTCCACCAGGACACATTATGTGGTTGGTCCCTGGTAGTGACACAGAGTCATGAGCACAAGCACAGAGCACAAACTGTGATGTGGGGGCTGCCACAAGGGGGGCTTGGGACATCGTGATCCCTCCTGCTGCAATGGGTGGTGCTTGAGGGGGAGTGTGGAACTGCCTGGGCACAGAAAATGCTCCTGCACCTGCCAGCAAACGGCCCTGCCCAGTGGTGCTGCTGTGATGCCCCAGCCATTTCTGTGAACTAGCCAATCATTTCAAATGGTCTCTGTTCTAAAAAGGGAGCTCCCTCTGAGCCTAAGGGAGCTCAGTTCATTTCAAGGGTGGCTGTGTAAAAGCTTGGCACAGTCCTGGCTGGATGCCTCTGTTGCACAGTAGTTGCTCAGATCTGAACTCCTGGTGACAAACAGCCTCTGTGCCTGCATCCCTGCAGGATCTGGGCACTGCTGTCACTGTGCCCTGCAGACCTGGCACCCCACTGAACACTTCAGCCCAACTCTTAACTTGTAATAATAGAACCTGTGTAGGATCAAACACGTATTGTAGGGCTTGTTCTTCTGGCAGCAGTGCTCTGCAATTCAACACCTAGCCTAAGGACAGTTACTGGCTGCATTAAATGGCTTTTGACAAACAACTCAAGACACTTCTCAGTTCAGCTGAAGTTACCTGGCTGGAGGGGCCTCCTTCCTCCTCAGGAGTCTGGCCGAGCGCAAATTCCTCCATCACCGGCTCGCGGGTGTTCATCACCTCTGTCATGCTGGGAACAGTAAAACAGAATGGGACTCTGAGCTTTGGCCCCAGAGCTAATTTAACAAAAATTATTGGCTTTTCATATTGGTTAAAATAATTGTGTTACACTTTCCTTCCTGAGCTGTCCAAAAAATATTTCCTTGGCCTCCAAGCTAACTGTAGCTGCTGCATGTTGTGATGCTGAGCAGGGCATCGACCCCAGCTGCCCCTGGAACAGCAGAGAGGACCCCCACAGAGTCCCAGAGGCATCAGCTGGAAACTGGAGTCCTCCAATGTTATCAGCAATCAGTTTATTACTGATATATGAGCTCAGAAATTGCATCTGTGGACCAAAAAAAGTAACTGGTGGAAATATCAGCCTTGAATTAAATTCTGATTCTGATTCTTCGTAATGTCTTCAATATTTGCTCTTCCAGATGTCTCTTCCATTTAGTCATGAGCCAGCACTTCTTTTTAAGCTGTTAATTCCAGACACACCAGCTGTATTGGTGTCTAAGAACCAGATTTTCAGCAGTCTTTACTCGCCTGAGTGTTTGGAGAGGTGTCGAGTGGGACTTCCAAATGCATCAGGGACTGTGTGGCACCTAAATCTCATTTAAATCTGGGACTTAGGCACCTAAGGTGCCTGGGTGCCCATTGAGCATCACCCTGTGCCACCTGGCACCACAGGCAGAGGCGCTGGCCACAGGGTTGGCCTGGTTCTGCCAGGCACGGCAGCATTCCAGAGCAGAGCCAGAGCAGAGCAGAGCCAGAGCCAGAGCCAAAGCCAAAGCTAGAGCAGAACCAGAGCCAGAGCAGAGCCAGAGCAGAGCCAGAGCCAGAGCAGTGCCAGAGCAGTGCCAGAGCAGAGGCAGAGCAGAAACAGAGCCAGAGCAGAGCAGAGCCAGAGCCAGAGCCAGAGCAGAGGCAGAGCCAGTGCAGAGCCAGAGGCAGAGCCAGAGCAGAGGCAGAGCCAGAGAAGAACCAGAGCCAGAGCCAGAGCCAGAGCCAGAGCCAGAGCCAGAGCAGAGCCAGAGCCAGAGCCAGAGCCAGAGCCAGAGCCAGAGCCAGAGCCAGAGCCAGAGAAGAACCAGAGCCAGAGCCAGAGCCAGAGCCAGAGCCAGAGCCAGAGCCAGAGCCAGAGCCAGAGCAGAGCCAGAGAAGAACCAGAGCCAGAGCCAGAGCAGAGCCAGAGCAGAGGCAGAACCAGAGCCAGAGCCAGAGCCAGAGCCAGAGCCAGAGCAGAGCCAGAGCCAGAGCCAGAGCCAGAGCCAGAGCCAGAGAAGAACCAGAGCCAGAGCAGAGCCAGAGCCAGAGCAGAGGCAGAACCAGAGCCAGAGCCAGAGCAGAGCCAGAGCCAGAGCCAGAGCCAGAGCCAGAGCCAGAGCCAGAGAAGAACCAGAGCCAGAGCCAGAGCCAGAGCCAGAGCCAGAGCAGAGCCAGAGCCAGAGCCAGAGCCAGAGAAGAACCAGAGCCAGAGCCAGAGCAGAGGCAGAACCAGAGCAAAGCCAGAGCCAGAGCAGAGCCAGAGCAGAGGCAGAACCAGAGCAAAGCCAGAGCCAGAGCCAGAGCAGAACCAGAGCAGAAACAGAGCCAGAGCCAGAGCAGAGCCAGAGCAGAGGCAGAGTAGAGCCATCACAGCCCTCACTGCACAACTCGGCCCAGCCCGTGTCCAGGCAGCTGCATGTTGGGATTTTCCTCCATTTGCCATTTATAAATACAGCATTCCACTGAAAAATCTGATGATGCCCAAAGTCTCCAGAAGGCATATTAAGTGTGTAGGGACACACAGAGCCACTCTGAGCTGAAGGGGCCATGTTCATTTTAAATGTTAATACATCAGCCCTGGAGAGATCTGGCATGGGGCTTTCCCTCTCTTCATCAGGTAGTGCAGTTGGTGGCTGCTGGAGCCTCCTGCAGCACACACAGTGTAGGCACCATCCATCAGGCTGCCCTGCCACCTGCCACAGCAAACACTCCTTCAGGCATGACTGAATGCTGCCATTAATTCTGGCCCTGCTGCATACACAAAAGCCTTCTTTGTAACTGCTGCACCTTCTGAGAAATGCCAACTACAACATCTTAAGGACAACTTGTTTCAGGCTTACATTACCAATTATTGGACAGAACTAAATTTTACAATATCTGCAATTACTACGAGACCCTTCACAATGACTTTAATTAGCTGAAGCACGGAGCAGCATGATAGTGCAGAGACTTTCACTCCCACTGCATCACATTTAAGAAAAAGCATGGCAGAACTGTGGGACACTTGGCTCAGCTTTGGACCAGGACCCTATTCATCAGCACAGGGAAAAGCCCTGAAGGGTCAGCCTTGGACCCAACCAACACTGAATTAATTCACACACTTCCTGGTGCATGCATGGAACAGGAAAGTGCAACCAGGCTCTGAAACCCAGCAAAAGGCTGAACCAAACCCCTGATCTGAGCACCCTGCAGCTTACACAGCCTGAATCCTCCCAGAGCCATGGCATAGTAAAAGAGGGACAGGTTCTGCCTGCTAGGAAGAGTGTTTTGAGCTGCCAGCCCTTGCTTGGACCTGTGCCACTCCCCAGGGACAGCACAAACCACCCCATCAGTACAATACAGAGGCATGTTTGTGGACACATGCTTTTACTCCTGCAGCATCCAGCAGGCCATACCACTGGGCACCTATGGACAACAGCACTGAGGGAGCAGCAGCCTGGAAATGGCAGACCCCTCCCAGCAGTGATAACTGTGGGCCCTGCTCACAGCTGTTCCTGCCACCTTAGACAGCACTCAAAAGAACAGAGATGTGCCCCTGGACCAAAAGGAAAGTAGCACTCCCTCTGATATCACCTCCCTCTGATCACTCCCGGTGATTATTCCATCCCTGCCTTTTTTCCCCACTCTGGCCCCAGACCCTTCCTTGTTCCCAGAGGGGCCTTTTCACCCCTCCTGCTGCCCCTCTGGTAATAGCAGGACCATGCTCTCCCAGCCCAGCTCTTTGGGAAGAGCTGCTTTGCAGGGCTTTTACACCCTGTGTCAGCCAGAGCCAGCTGTGAGCCTGGAGGAGCACTGGGCCCACCACTCTGAGCATGTCCAAGATGAACATCTCTCTCCTGGCATCCTTTTTGGGGTTCAGCACCCTAAGCCCAGCTATCCTGGATTGCAGGGAAAAGGAAATGAGAAAGTGTGTGTCTAGATGGAAATAATCTTAGAGGCTTTGCATGGGGTCAGTATTTATGAAGTTTCAGTCTTGGCAACCAGAAAAGCCTTACCCACTGCTGTGTGTCCTGGGGGTTGGTCCCTGCTAGCCAGCAGCAGAATCCTGCACTCACTCATAGCTGACTGGTTTATTTTAGCAGCCATTCAATACATTGCAAATGTTTAAATATTTCTCTGTCCTCATTCCATGGGAAATTTGAGATATACATCCACACATGCACTGTCAAATGTGTCATATGAGCTCCAAGATGTTAAGACCTCACGAAATTCTATTATTGAGCAATAATGGGCTCCGTGCTTCCCTAAGACCACATTATACCCTGCAGATTATTTGTAAATGACAAAGACAAATGATTTGGGCTAGAAAAATGGTGACAGTCCTGCCAGTGTTACAGCAGATGCCTCAGTGAATCAGCTCCCAAGCTGTTGAAGCCCAGGCCATTTCAGAAAATCTGTGCAACTTAAGGCTTTGATTGAATAGGACAGCAGAAGTGATTGTACTTGATGTGTTTCAGAATAGAACATGGGGCCATGCAATTGCCAAAATAATTAGGCTTTAACTGGAATAGATTAATTATTCCCAGTCTTCACTCTGAAACAGTGAAGGAAAGCAGAAGGATCTATATGGGCTGTGAAAGCAGTGATGTTTCTAACGAGCTTAACTAGCTCTTTAACAGAAGCGTAACTAGATGTAAAATAATTGAGAATGCCACTGCAAATCAGTTCCTGAAACTTCAAAATCACCTGTAGGACATCACTGAGTTGTTTATAAAGCCTTATAAACTGAACAACAGGCTTGGTGATGCTGCTTAGGGCTTTTCAAACTGTGATAACATTTATGCACAATTTTTTGCTTTTCAGTGTTGATGGAAAATATTAAGCCACTTTTAGCACTGCTTTTACATGAGATGTACTGACTGACATACAACAGAAAAGTGGCTGATTCAAACAATTACAAGAACTACAGCTCTTCAATTCAGTCTTGCATTCATTTTATGTATGGTAGATGCTGGTATCACCAGTGACATACAGTAGCCATAGTGATGCAAAACAAGGCAATAAATAGCATTTACAAACAAAGGATAAATTCTGTTCTGGTGGATGAGTCATCTACTCTGAACCTTAAAATTCTTGTGTCAGTGAATTAAGAGATACATTACTTCCCCTAGTTTTAATTAAGCATAAATATACCAATGGGGAAGGGAGGGGGAAGTGAAATCTGTTCTTGCTTTTCTGTGAGAAAACTACATTTAGAGAAGATTATCTTAAATGCAGTGCTAAAGTGCTACAGTCCCAGGATCACCCTATGCTGATCTTTTTTCCAGGGGCACGGAGCAAAAGCACAGATCACTTTGTGCTGCTTGTGATGGCACTAACAAGGTCAGTAACATACAGAGCAATATTTAGCCTGACAAGTGCTAAACCACCTCCCATGGGAAAGGCCTCAGAAACAATGCACACTTTTATTTTAGGTTTTGAACAGAGGGCAAAACTGACCTGTGAAATTCATGGGGAAAAAACAGTATCTGAATGCAGACCACCTTCAGGACTCAAAAATGTGCAGCACTCATGGAAAATAGGCAGGTCACATGATGCAAGGAAGTATTTCCTTAAGGACAGGGGCACAAACACATTGTATGGGACAAGCTGAGCTGTGGTTAGGGAGAGCTGTTACCGAAGCAGGGATCAGTCTGGGGGATTCTCAGGCATGCAGTGAACTGAGGCCTGATCCTGCTCTCCCTCCCCAGCCAGGACAGCAGCACAGGGGACTCCAGCCAGAGCAGGAGGCTCTGGGGAGGATAAGCAGCAAGCACAGGGCAGTGACAAAGAGAGCACGTTACCTTCAATCACATCCACGGTGTCACTTCCAAAAACTGTCCTTGCCACAGGCGCCTGCACTGCTGAGGGAGAGTGGTGCAGACTCAGTCAGAGCCTAGAAGTGCCTGGAAGAGATAACAGAGCAGAGTCAGAGCTGGTGACCAGAGGGACAACGCTGGCAGGCACTGGTGTGAAAGAGTCCTGCTGAAAGCTTGCTGCAGAAAGCCCCACTGTGAGGGTCTGTACCATTTTCTGTGCAAGGTGGGATTTGATCTTCACGGAGCACCTTGTGAATTACTGAGGCAATTAATGTACCAAAGCCACCCAAAGCTAACTGAAACACCTCACAGTCCGACTCTTTGTGATGCTAAACCTTATTCCTTAGTCTGAGTTACACAAAAACTGCAGAAACTGGGATACTCTGAAATCCTCCCATACAGAAATTGTATTGATTGTTGGAAAATTGGAAAACAAAAAATGTATTCCCTTATTTGGCAGGATCAGTTTGTTTAGTGAGAGACAGTTCTACTGATCAATACACAAAGAAGACAACATGCTCAGAGAAGGATCCATTAACATTGCATTACTGCACAGTTCTTTTGGAAGTCAAGGGGAAGTGATTTTTTTGAAAAATCTACTCCAATTTGAAGGTAATATGTTGACTGCTATCAAGACAGGGAGCCTACTGAGCAGGAGTGAGGATCCCACCATTTCAAAGAGTGAATCACTGATTTCTGATGACTTCTCTGTCAGAAAGCCTTAGCTGATGAGCCTCAGGAGTTACAGTGCGTAAATATAGTCAGTATCTAGGCCAGAGATGATTTTCTGAGAAATTTGTTTAGCTCTACAGCTTTCCAAATATATATTCATGCCAGCCACAGCTATTTCCTTGGATGGGAAAATGGTGTTTTCAGTGAAGTGAATGGCATTAGTATATATATTTTATATCCTCCAGTGGTTTGGATTCCAGCCCAAATGATTAAACAAATCTACCTGCTCTGGAAGCCTTCCTACCAAAATTTATTACACTGGATTAACTGCACACTGATTTTATTCAAAAACAGTGACAGAGGGAAAATTGTGTATTGCATTCTGGAGTTTCTTCTCGTGCCACAGGCCATGCTTATTGAAAATCAGGGAAGCAGGAAATCACTTCTCTATCCCCAGGATTCAATCCAGAAGGTTTAATTCTTGTCTGGCAATTCTCCTTGCTAACCAATGACCAAACCAACATCAGGGAGGCTAATGTTTAGTCCCTTAAAAATTCATGACTACACTCAGTGTTTGTCTCATAAAAACAAGGGAGCATCTGATACCATGCTATCCAATGGTCTGGGAAGATTTTTATCCCACTACCCATTACAAAGCTGCTGCTATTAAACCTACAAAAATTCAGCTTGAATTTGTCCACCTTCAATATCTCCTTCAGAAAAGACTGGATGTAATAAGAACAATTATTTCAGAGTAATTATTACACTGCCAATGAGAGGCAAAAGGGTGTAGGAGATAAGGAACCAGACACCACATGGTCAGTGGTTGGAATCCAAGCCAGGCCACTTCCTATTCAGAGTTATCTTCAGATGACTGGCTAGTGCTATACAAGGACCCATGCAGTACTGCATTAATTAAACCCACATCCACTGCTTTCCAGTCTCAGCAAAGGACTTCAGGATTTAACTGACCCAAGCCCAATCCCTCTCTGGTGTTTTGAGCAACTCTGTCCTATGGTGCATGCAGTGTTGGACAGGGGATGTCAGCCCCTGCTGCTCAGCTACTTGAAACCTGGAATAAAAACAATTCACTTCAGGACCACAGCATGGAAAATGTCCCTTCTCCCAGTATCACAGCCATATTCCAGTACAGAACTACCAGAATGCATTTATTCTCTGAAGAGAAAATATTCACTTTACCTGCCTAATAGATGTGATTACCTTCTGCGGCTGACAAACATAAACTAAACCCCTTCCTTTGTGATACTGCCTAATCTTTTAGAAACAAGGCACAGCTACTGAGACCTTGCAAAGGGCTTTTACTGCAATGGAAACCATCTGGAAATTACCCAAGTAAAGCCTTTTCTCTGGTTATCTCTTCTTGTCCCTTCTACCGACGTTTGCTGCTTTCCAGCCTGGAGCCCATTTGCTCAATGCACCCTCTTCCAACCCACCCATCTTCTGCTGCCAGAATAACTTGCCTTCCTTTGCCTCAGCTTGATAACCAACTTCTCTGGCTGCAGGAGCACCAACACAGCTGTGCTGTCATTAATAGGAACTGAGTCAAGTCCCAAGTCTCCAAGACCAGTGGTACTGCCTTGGCCACCCCTGGTCTGGGCTTGCAGAGCCTGGCTATACCTCCCAGCAAAGAGCAATGAATTTAGGTATTACTCCAATGAGCTGATCATGTCTTGCCTTTTTAGGAGCCATAGCATGAAGCAAGGAAGTCCTGAGATGTTCCCAGTTTTCACTAGTGAGACCAAGGAATGCTTCAGTGGTGGCTCCTTTGCCCAGAGCCAGGGCCCTCAGCTCACACAAGGGGATGAGTCTCCACCTGTGCTGGTGGCATGGGTCACAAGCCCAGGCACTGAAAGGTGCTCTCTGGGCTTTTCTCCCACGTTGGAAAACATCTGGAGCAAACCGCATTTTTGGAGCTTCTACAACATGAGGACACAGCCTGTCCCAGTGGGGTGGCCTCACCACCCCTGGGAGAGTAACTGGCACCAGAGCAGATGTGGGATATTGGGCAGCAGCTCTGGTCAGCTGCAGTGCATGGGAAGCCCAGCCTGGCTGTCTCTCCCGAGTCTGCTCTCCATGGGGGCAGAGGACTCCACCAGGCACAGCAGCAGAGTCCTCTCCTTGGGAAAAATCCACTGTGAATTGCAAAGTAGATGTTTTTAAAGCAAGTGTGCTTTAAAACAGAAACAGGAACTGGGCCACAGGCTGCAATCCTAGCAGCCCACTTGATAAAGGAGCATGTCTCAGAGGCTCCGAGCCCCAAACTTTTCTCCCACCAGCAGCAGCACCTCCAAAATCAGGGCACTTCTATTTAGAGATTCCTCCTACTCTGGAACATCACCCCTTCTCCCTGAGCTGCCCCAGTGCTGGAGACAACCGGGTGGCAAAGTGAGACCTGACCTCAGGATGCCAGGGCTGCTGCTAGATTAGCAGAGACTGCAGGACACCCTCTTCCCTTCCCAGGCTTCCCAAAGTAATCATTTCCCACTGAGCACTCATGGAAATATTGTGATAACAGCCTAACAATACCACATTGAAGGTGCACCTTCTAACAAAGCGTAGATATGAGGCAGAAATTGGCCTTGAACTCCACTTGCAAATCTATCATTTTTCTGGCACGGCAGAAACAGGAGCCCTCCCCTCCTTATTTCAATGGGTCAATGCCAAGGGCTTTTCCAGCCCTGTACTTAAATTGTGCTGGATGGACATCCCCAAGGTGGCTCTGGAGCTCAGCCTCGTGGCACCAGGACAGAGCTCTGGGTGTAATCACAGCACAAACACGGCTCCCACTGATTCAGACACGCCACAAACAAACCAGGAGCTCAGCCTTGGGTGGCCGCCCCACCTCCCGCCTCACCCCACCACAGCCCCTGATAAATGCAAACTTCTCTTCATTCAAGGACTCCAGCCTTTGTGTGTGCTACAAAAAGAAACCCCTACTATTGATTACAAGGAGAATTGGGACAGGCAGTGCATAAGAATGGCGAGAGGTGGGAGAAGCAATGGTCTGCTGCTTGCATTTTGCACAGTGGAAAATTTCGATGGGTCACAGGAAACCCTGCTCAGCAAGTCCCAATAAACAAACAGGTCAAAGGAGGTTTTTCCACCCAGAAGAAGAAAGGGTGCCTTATTGAGGCCACTCTGCTGCAGTAGAGCAGGCTGTCAGTTCAGCCAAGGTGGAGGAGTGGGCCCTCCATGACAGAGCTACAGTTGTGGTGGTGGATGAAGCCATGAAGGGGCTGCTCACATGGTACAAGAAGGGGCATGTCCCTGCAAGGAATGACAGCTGGCATTTTCCATGGCCAGGTGCTTCTGTAGATCCAATTCCTCCGTATCTCAGTCTTTTGTTAGTCCTAGGAGGATGGAACTATAGCTGAGAGCCACCCAAGTAGCTTGGGCCATCCACAAGCAGGACCATGCCCAGTAGTCTACCAGGGTGGGACAGTGACTTCAGCATCGTGGTACAACCCAAAACAAGCACTGACATCAGTGACACCCCACTGCCTTATTTGTCTGACTGCACCTCAGCTCAGCTTTTGGATACTGCAGGTAGGAACTTGGACAGTCTTTGTTTCCCCTGGTTGCACATTTATAATGAATGCACTTCAAGAAGTGTTGTGGATTCCACGGGACTAGCAAAATGTAAATCACCGCATGGACCGCCGAAGATAAATGTATGAACTCCTGTTTAAACCTCCCACTTCTTTTTGGATGCAAATCTCTTTCCTAAGCAACTGAGAGAAGTGCAATATGTGTCAGAGTCTGGAGATTAGAGATCTGTTCTGTTCCCTCGTTTCAGAAGCTCTTGTCTTCGGCCACCCACGCAGTACTTGAGCTCTGCTCTCCGCAGGCCAAAGCTGCCTTCCTCTCCCCGGCAGCGTGTGCTCCACAGAAGATGTCGATCTCTCTCAGGAACCAGCGAGATGAAACGGCTCTCCAAGTGCAGGAGCTGAGGCATTTCAGCATGAGACACAGCACGTAGTTTGGGAGAGAGAAAAGGGGTAGGAGGCTGCTATTTCCAGACCGTGCTGCCTCTCACCGCTAACTTTGTGGCAAGCTGCAGTTTTTACTGTTCCTGCTCCAAAGAAACTACTGGGGTAAGTATCACCCCTGGGAATTTCTCAGACACTCATCTGTGGACTCCCAACACTACAAAACACAGGCTTGCAAAGGGCCAGTGCTGGCACATGACTCCAACTCAGCCTCCTCGGCTCCTGGTGTTGCACAATCACCATTGGGGAGCCACAGTTCTTCTGACATCCCCAGATCCTGGAGCGCCATGGCTACGCATAAACCTCAACTTCCAGCTTACTGTAGCTGCCCAAGCTCCTGCTGGCCCTCTTGGCAAAAAGGAGCTAAAAACTAGATTCATAAATGGTCAAATAAGACGTAAAAAGAACTAAAATGTTCCTGTGTTTAACTATCACAATTTTCAAAGCAAACTCATGATTTGCAGATGATTCAACTCAAAGTTTTTTCAAATTATTTTTGCTGTGCTGCTTGCTATGGGTGCTTCCTTGGTGGATTCTTCCTGTTGCTTTTTCTTTTCCCCTGGCTGCTTTAAAGCAGCTCATTTATTTCAGCTCTTTGATCTCAGCTCTAAACTACCTGAGCTTCCTCACGGAAGATGCCACAAGGGACAGGTATGGCAGGAGGGGCTGGGGCAGCCAGACAGGATGCCTGGAGATGGGGACGGGGAGCAGCCAGCCAGGAAGCATGCGCAGAGCAGCGGAGGGAGGAAGAGCTAGAGCAGATGGGAAGAATGACTAAGCCAGCTCCTCTGAATGCTGGTAGACCTCGACATCGTGGAAATCTCCACAGAGCCCTCATGGAACTGTGTGCCAAGAGAAAGTTTGGATTTATTTTTTTAACATCAGATTCGGCAGCTAATTGATGTGAGAGGAGCTCATTAGGAAAACACCCCATCAAAATTAGAGATAAGCCTCAACAAGCTGTTAAATGTTTTAGAGGTATCTCTTCTGGTACTTGCTGTGCAAATACTCTCATCTGAGAACTTGCTTTTGGGATCAGAAACACCTGTATTAAGCAGCGTGATTTTGCATAGGCTTTAATTTCCCACAACCTTACAAAGCCAGCACCTTACAAATAACTATATTGTTCATTTTAACTCCAAGCAACCCTTACTAAAGGCTTTTAGAAGGAAATAGTTTTGTTTCTGGGATCTGCTCTGGAAAATGATGATTCTCTCATCCCTAATATTTCACGCCACAGTTGTCCCTCACCTTGCAGCACCCATGGGAATCAGTGACAGATTAAAATTGGCTTCCTGTGCTTCTTTCTACCATTCCCTAGGTATTTTTGGATAGTTCTGAATTCAAGCAAGGGAGTGAAGGAAAAACATCTTAGAGCATCAACATAGAGTACACGATTCTCAGATGGAAATGTCATGGGAAATGGGTTGCAAAATGTTTGATGTCTTTTTGGCACTGTGAAAGAATACTCTGGATAGTCTATCACTGGGCTCATTTCTAGGCAACACAGTAGGGTAGGAGGTTAGGTGCAGTCAGATAGAAAAGTATTTACTTAAGAGACAAATTAGTTATTTCCTGGTAACTTTGGGAAAATTAGAATACAGCGCTATCAGTGTTATAACCCGATATAATATTGAGCATTTAGGTAAGGAAAACAAAGCAAAAGTGGTGAGATTTTACAAAAACAAGCAAACAAAAACCCACCAGAGACTCCTAAGAGAACAAAGACAATGAAGTGGCTATTAATATTCCTTCTTGGCAATTACCAGCACAACCACAGGTGTCACGGTATCACAACCTAACACCAGAGATGCAGCTGGTTTTGTCCACAAATTAAAACTCCATCACCTCAATTGAATTTCCAAGCATGGGAAGCTGCCATAGCCCAAGATGGAGGATATGAGAACACTCTGTCCTACCACAGTAAGAATGGGGAAGATGGAGGGTGAGGACAGCACACAGCTAAAAATAAAGAAATCACTAAAAACCAAAAAATTCAGCGTGCCTTTTTTTAATGAGTCATTAACACTGAAAGCAGATATGGATTAACAAGACTGTGAGTCTTCCTGCCAACCAATTAACATTCACCTTCTGAATCTAGAGGTCTACTAAGTATTTGCACAGAGGCAGTTTATGTGTGTGCATGTTAGAGACTGAACTCAGCTGAAAATTCAGGTTACATCTTACACAAGCTGCAGTGGTCTCAATGGAGAAGCTGGACTTGGAATATTTTCTCTAATTCCTATGGGGACATGGGCACTGCGGGTAGAACACTGTGGGATCAGTCAATGCACACTGATGAGAGAGGGGGATTATCCTGCTGGACCACAGCTTCTTCCAGCACTGGCATCTGCTGTGCAGGGGACTGGTCATGCTCTCCCCAAACCACGAAGGAGAGGTGATCCCAGACCCTGAGGACTTGCAACCAAGCAGGGACAAAGACTGAGATGAGATTTGAAGGACCTGTTGGTATCAATCAGTCTACTTCATTCTAGCTGGATGTTATTGGTTGGTAGCTTTCCTGGGATTTGCAATAAAGCCTTCCCTTGAAGACTGGAAATTCAGGAAATTGATTATTTCACAGAATTTTCCAAAGAATGTGCATGTTTAAGAAGCAAAAGGAAGGGCTGTTGCTGAGGCAGATACTGGTCTCCTTGAAGTCCTGGCAGAGCTCTTCCTGCCTTGAATGGCAGAGGATCAAGGCTTCTCTGAACAACGTCTCCCAAACAGATATGGTTAAATGGGCTCAAACACAGGGGCATAATTTCAGAAATGAGAGAGAGAGATCAACTCAGGATTCAATAATCTCAGAAATGAGAGAGAGCCTGTGACACTCTGGGGCTGGTACCTGATCTATGCAAAAGCCTGTTGCTTAATACAAAGAGATCATTGTGAGAAGGGAGGGAAAGTAGTAACTATATTTGCACATTATTTCTTCTCCTAAGGCAGTGTACCAAAGACACTGGAGGAAATTCCCCCTGATTGACAAACTGTCAGGCTAGAATGGGAAAGCGACAAAACCGGGTCAAGTTATTCCCTGTTTGCTTGTTTTCTCTTTGTAATCATAATGTTGACTCTGCAAACATGTTTTTTTAATGGTGTATTAATTATCCAAATCCTGAGCTGTGAGCTGGATTCTTTTCTGGGCAAAAAATTTGTTGCTCATTAAAACTAAGAGAAGGAAAACACTGGCTTGAGCCTGGCTGTGCGTAGGCAGAATTTCCCCGTTTCACCTTCCTTCACAGGCTCCTCATAAGGAGGCATTGTGCTGTGAGCCAGGCAGGCTGCAGGGCAGGTGTGAACACCAACCCTGGATCCCTCAGTGCCATGTGAACCCACAGCCTGAAGGGCTTCATTGCTGTACTGACGGTACAACTGCAGTACAAATCTCAGTCGGGAAAAGACTAATGGAAACAAATTTCTCTCTGTGCGTTGCTTATTGTGGTTGGAGGGGTTAATGCTACGTCCAGGCTAACCCAACTCCCCTCCACAACTGAAGCCATATTCAGAGATGCACAAATACGGCTCTGTCCCAGATGAAAAGAAAATTTCTGTGGTATGTTCATTTGGCAGATGGAAAATACTCTCACCCCTTGCTCTGAGTGAAACATAGTCCTCATTTACAGAGCAAAGTAGGTTCTTTCATTCTCTAAAAGTAATCGTATGTGTGGTATTTGCTACCTGATGGGAAACGCAGGATTTCAGTGTTCACTTCAGCTCGGCTGCAAGCAAAAGCATCGTCTTAAACTTGTGCTTTGTTAGTCGCTTCCTCGCCTCAAAAGTTGTCTTGGAGAAAAAAAAGGCACAAACAAATAGCTGAGGCGATCGCAGCCCACAAACCAACAACTCCCTCAGCGCTGCGCTCATTCATCAGGATTCCTTCACACAGCCCTTTCGGCTGCCGAACGAGTTGGGAGGTGTTTTTGTAAACGAGAATCCTTTTTCTCAGTGAATTCTCCGTAACACCCTTTACTCGAACAAACAAGCATGTGGAGAAACGAGCCGCGGCACAGGCGCGCGATCCACCTCTCCCTCTCTCCCCGTTACCCCGCGGCCGCCCATGGGACTGGAGCGCTTCTCCCCGCTCCGCGCTCCCCGCACGGCCCCGCAGCGCTCCGACCCGGGCACCGCGCTCCGGGGCTCCCGTGCCCCGCACAGACCCGACCCGCACCGCACTGACCCGCACGGCACCGACCCGGCCACACCGCACCGCACAGACCCGCACATATCCGACCCGCACCACACCGACCCGACCCGCACCACACAGACCCGCACACACCCGACCCGCACGGCACCGACCCGACCCGCACCACACAGACCCGCACACACCCGACCCGCACGGCACCGACCCGACCCGCACCACACAGACCCGCACCACACAGACCCGCACACACCCGACCCGCACGGCACCGACCCGACCCGACCCGCACCGCTCTGACTCGCAGGGCACTGATCCGCACCGCACAGACCTGCAACGCTTTGATCCGTACGGTACCGACCCGACCCGACCCGACCCGACCCGACACAACCCGCACCGACCCGACACACAGACCTGCACACACCCGACCCGCACGGCACCGACACGACTCGCACGGCACGGACCCGCACACACCCGACCCGCCGCCCCTGCGCCCAGCTCCGGTCGCCGGCTCCGCCACGGGGGCGCTGCCCGGGCGCTGCTCCCGGCCGCGGCGGGGCTGCGAGCGGGGCACTCACAGGTGGCCGCTCTCCCCCTCTCCGCACCCCCGAGCCCGGCGGAGACCCCGGCCCGGCTCACCGGCGCGGCAGGCGAGGCGAGGCAGGCGGCAGCCGCCCGCCGCCCATGCACGGCGGCAGAGGGGAGCCGGCAGCTCCGTCAGCGCGTCCGCATCCTCCCGGGCCGGGCGCTGGCACCGCCGCCGCGGCACCTCCCCGCCCGCAGACCGGCCCCGCCGCCGCCAGCGCGGGGAAACCACTCCCCCGGCAGCGCCGGCGGGGCGGCGCGCAGGCACGGCCCGGCCCGGCCCGGCACGTCTCGGCCGCCCCGCGGGGAGGGGACACTGTCCGCGGACACGTGTGGCAGCGCACGGCCTCACCCAGCCCCGACCCCCGCACGGTGCCGGGGTCACACAGCGCGCCCGGCCCGGAGGGGTCGCTCCCCCGGAGCGGGTCCCCCTCCCCTTTGCTCACGGGTGTCACCAGCCCGCCCTGCAGCAGTCCTTGCTGAGAAAACGTCGAATGCGGAAAGCACAAACTTTTTGGGGTTCTTTTTGGAGACGTTCTTTTTTTGCGGGAGGCGGGTGCTCCACACCGAAGTGCGTTTCCCATCTGCATGTCCCCGCAGGAACACGCTCTGCGGCGCGCAGCATCCCACCGCCTTGTCCCGAGGGGCTGCGGAGCTGGGGCTGGCAATCTGTGCCCGGGCTGTGGTAAGGGGCTCCCCCCTGCCAGGGGCTCACTGCACCCAGGCTGTCAGGAGGCATCTGCAGCTCTGCATGTATTGGAGATGCCGGTGACAGAGGCAAAAACACAAGCAGTGGCAAAAGTCACAGTGGTGGAGCAGTGGTGGAGGAATGTGGATGTACAAAGGAGCACGGTCCTCCCCAGGGCTGGGCATCCCCCCGGGAAGCAGCTCAAACTCGGTTGATGCAACCAAGGGATGCAGGGGGGGTGCAGATCTGCCTCTCTCCCTCTGCACAGCAGCAGTGGGAGCTGTGGCTTCAGCCTGCAGATGTGCAGCCCCTGGGGTCCCCTCTTTGTCAGGCTCAAAGAAGGGACATTCACCATGGCTGCTGGAACAGGCCTTTCCTTTAGTGCCTTTTTCCCAAGACTGGTGCTTCCAGCACCAGCACGCAGGAGCACGATGGAGCACGGGAACACTGAAAGGGAGGTGGGTGTCAGCCAGGGGAGACCTTCCAGCATTTGTTTTGTGGGAGGTCCTGCAAAAGGAATGCCAGCATGCATGGATGGCACAGGTTGCATGGAATATCCAGGGGAGACACAGCTGCAGGTGCAGAGGAAGCAGTGTGTAACCTCTGCTTCAGTCTCCTCTCTCTGTCTAACATTGGGCTGGCAGGAAATAAGGAGCTCAGCCTGCATTTCAGGGTCATTCATGCTCGGCTGGAGGGGGTCAAAATGTCACCTGCTGCTGATTTAAGGGAAGAGTGGAAGATAATTCCATCAAGGCAGTGGGACAGTGGTGGCACAGCTGCAGTCAGCTCTTCATGCACCCAGGATGGTGGATGAGAAGGATCTGTGCCCGTGCCCAGGAAACCCACCTGGGAGTGAAAGCAGCTCCTTCCAAAGGATGTATAGATATATGAACACTCTACACACGGAGTGTACCTACTGGAATTTTTCCAGTGCTGGGGTTATGGGTATGGATTCCAACCCAACAGCCACCCAAGAACCAGTTTGGAGGCTCTCTTTGGAAGCTGATCTTGAACAGTGAGCTTTTATATACTTTGTGCTTTTTGCACACACTTTCTGCAAGTGTATATAAAACATAGCTATTGGTTTAATCCTATATATTCAGTGTATGTACACTTCACTGTATAGCTCAGTGCTCTGAGAATGAGCCCCACATGGCAGTGGGCTGGCCAATTGTTTCTGACAGTTTCATTCCTAGACTCCTGAGTTATTCCTGCCTGAGGACAGAACAGCTGCAAGGGGAGATTTATCCAAGAGACTAAAAGACTAAAACCAACTCCCCAGTAACACTGGGGTTGCAGGAAATCTTTAAGTAGTAGATATCCTTGTCACCCCAGGGAGATAGTGGGGTGTATGTGTACCCTCTCAGGGAGGTGTCCCATCAGGAATGCCCCTTGTGCAGTGCAGTGCTGGGTGGGACAGGGCAGGATCCAGACCTGGGGCTGGACAAGCTGTTCCCCTGTTCTCCAGAGAAACTGCTGCTACTGCTTCTGCCACCTGTATCTAAGGGCACCAAACCTTGCAGGGAGGTCAGTGGGGAGAGTGCAATCCCTCCAAGGGACTTTACCCCTGCTTTCACTTCTACTCTCCATGAGCAAGTTCCTGCCTGTGCATTTTCCCAAGCTGCTTCACCATGAGCTGCAAAGGCAAGGTGGAGAGCAGACACAGGCAGTGACTGCTGTCAAGGAAAACAATGGTTTAAAGCTATTTTGAGCTTTGTGGAAACAATTTATTTTGGCTTTGTGGCCCCAAAGAAGAGCAAGTTTCTGTCTCCACCACAGGATCTGTTTAGTCTTGAGTGGCAGATAAGCCTCAGAGGCTGCACCAAACCTCTGGGGTGTGTTGTAGGGCTCAAGATGTGTCTGTGGCATCTAGAGTAAGCATTCAGAAGCAACTAACATCTGCCTGGTGCTCTCCAAGACATCTATGGAGTTTTATTTCCAACACTTGAGGTCTCAAGAGGGAAATTCACCTTGCTCCATGGGCAAATTGATCAGACCCCAGCTGGGAAAGCAGAGGATATGGGTGGAATATCCTCTGTGTGGGCTCCTGGAAGTCCCATATTGGTAGTTTCTGAAGCCCACTGCAGTTTTTAAAATAGGCTGTATGGCAAAGGTTCTCTTGATGATGAACAGGGTAAGTGCCAGTCAACCAGTGTTATTCCTGTGTAACTGATTGGAACTACACAGACTGAATTTAATTTCATGATTAGTTATGCCAGGAGACCACAAGTATTGGATAGGTGCCTTTGTTAAATTAATCTCATGGAAATAATTACTGGCTCCAAGAGAAGGGGGTTGCATTTTCAGATCCAGATAAGACTGGTGTGGGAAGGACACTCATCCTGTACACTAAATCCAGATGAAAACCCATGGCCAAGATGCTTGGTGAGAAGTGCCCGTGCTGAGGCCAAGGATGGCACCCCATGCATGTGCCCACCTCTGGGATCTTGGGAAAGGATCTGTGCAAGCCCCCATGTGCTGGCACTGCTGCATAAGAGGTGCCCCTACCTTGAACCTTAGCCAAAATCTGACTTGTTTTTATGGCCAAAGACACACAGGCTGGAGATGCAATTTCCAGAGCTGGATGCCTGCAGCAGCACTTGCACACAGGTGTGTCCATTTTCCAATGCAGCTCTCACCTTGCTTCTTCATGGCCTGTATCCTGCTGTTTCTACATGCCTTGATAAGTCAGTGCAGAGGCAACTGCCCATCTACACAGCATCTATACAATGTGCATCGCTTACCATAAACATTTCTGCCATATATTAATAGGAACCAATTTATTTCACCTCTGTTGTAGGGAAATGTCAGAAGCAGGGACAGCTGGCTCAGCTGAAGTGAAGGAGTCAGATGAATATACATGATGCTAAGGCATTATTAACCTTGTGAATTTAATGTTGGAAATTTGACCTTTCTTCTCCCACTTTCCCCCCTTTGTGGATGGCTGTCCCTGCTGGACACACCTCTCATTGTGAACTGAGAGATGTCACACCGAGCTGTTCACTGTGCATGTCAGCACGTGAGTGCTCTGAGACAATTAATCACTCCAGTCCTGATTGCAGATTCTCAGTCCTTCAATTTTCTGGAGGCATTTGACTGAGTAATGTCCTTGCAGAGACGGGGGAAAGAAGAGTTTTCCAACTCATTTGCAGATATTTGATTATTTTAAAAGCTGTTTTTGTGAAACACCTCATAATGCATAAGGTTGCATGGCTCCATATCATGAAGAAAAACCCAGCAGCACAGCTCTTCAATCCAAACAGGAATAAACCAGCTGGCCAATGACAGGCTCAGCTCTCACACAAATCAGGCAGCAGCTAAAGGGATCAATTCTCACCTGGTACAAGGGTGTTTGGGTCAGGGAATCTGGTCATGCTGGGGCTCTCTTTGAAGCAGAGGAGCTGAGGAGTGTTAAGCTGCACCGAGCATGGGAATCAAAGAGGCTTCAGGTGCCAGGGCTCTTCGGGCTTCAGGCTGGAGAAATAATAAAGGATCACATAAAGCATTCTGATATTAAACTGCAAAAAACTTACTGGAAGAGGAAGAGTTACTTTTTATTAAAACACCTGCTCTTCCTTGGCTGCAGAGCTCCTGCTTACATGCTTTTCCCATTCTCTCTTATATGCTTTCCCCCTCCTCAAGTTTCACTCCCTGATATGCTTCTGAGGCCACCCATCTTCATTCCTTGCTGCTGTGCAGGGAATGTGGCCCTGCCTGCCCCAACGTGGGTGTGCTACACTGCAGGGGTTGCTGGTGGGATAAGATCTGCAAAGATTGCTGTAACAAGAGGCCTCCCACTATAATACAAACGTCCATTTAAATTTTTATGCTAAATGTTGGCTATCATAATGAGCTACTATGTATTACAGCGCTGGCTTAATTTCCTTCTCTGAATTTGGTCCCTTCTGGTGTCGGAGCAAGGTTTTATCTGTCTGAATCACTGCATCATCATCATATGGGGTCTACAGGCACCAGACTGTCCTCCAACAGCCCATCTCCTCACCTGGAGGCTGTAGTTAGGGGTATGGTTGCCATGGTGGTGGCAAGACAATTAAAATGGCTTTATAATCAGCTGAAGGTACTGACTGTTTCCAGGATACTATATATCCTAATCAATCTCAGCTCCAACAGACCTTGGAGCAAAGCCAGATCCAATGACAGCAGTTGGTGGCATTAATTTTTTTCTTTCTCCTCCAGCCCCCTAGGGTTAGCCTTCCTGCAGGCATTTGTAGCTGCAGTTCAAGGTGAAAAAAAAACCTCCATCATTTCTGGCTGTGGTATCCTTTGTCCTGCAGCCTTTGACTTGGGCCATGCAGCACACAAAATGTGTGAAGTTACCACCACTCCTCTGATCTCCTGACCTGCCAGAAGCTGAACTGGCTGCCTGGCACGGCCTGATGTGGGTGCTGCCTTTGTGATGAGTGCAGGGAATGAGAGATCTCTTTGTGGAAGGCTCCTCCTAGCAGGCTGTGCTTCCACCCTTGCCAGGCCATTCCCCGTGGGTGGTGGGGGCTGGAAGCAATATGTTGGAAGTCACACTGTATTCCAACAGCTTGGGATTCAGAGCTGTCAAGCAGTGGCTCATTGTTAGTACAACTTCTTTCAGAATGCCAGAAAAAGAAAAGGAGACTTGAAACTTTTTATGACCTGCTGACACATGAGTCTGGTAGGAAACTGACTGTGAATCTGGAGAAGTAGTGGAGGGGTTTGGAAATCTGCTGCTGCTGTTCATTACAGGGTTGTTTTTTCCTACAGGTAGCAATG
Source organism: Ammospiza caudacuta (assembly GCF_027887145.1). NCBI lineage: Eukaryota > Metazoa > Chordata > Aves > Passeriformes > Passerellidae > Ammospiza > Ammospiza caudacuta. Next base: position 55,739,123 of record NC_080598.1, on the reverse strand, counting down.
GGAGCCAGAGGGCTCCTCCAATTTACATCTGGTTGTTCCAGCTGGCTTACATGGATCAATTTTGTGGTGTAGGTGCTGCCCTGTGCTTGGTCAGCACTTCTTGGGAGTGTACAGTATTTTTGTGAGGGCTTTCTGTATTTTTTCCATGATTCAAGAACAGTTGAATTCCCATTTTAGAGAGTTTCTGACCTACATGAGCCCTGAGGAGACTGTATGGTTCCAGGTAGGAGGTTGAGCCAGCTGTGTCCTGAAAGTCTGGATGAGTTTGCAATGTGAGACTACAGGATGGCACAAAATGCCACTCCTGACTGCTGCTACTAAGAAAACTTAGCCCAGGACTGCTCTGTGTGGCACTGGTCACTGCCCCCAGTGCAGGTGCTACAGTGGGTTTCAATTTCAGAACTATTCTGCACTTTGTGGTGACACTGTCTAGCTCACTGTTCTTAACTTTTTCTTGTATCCTCACATACATACCAAACACTTAAAGCCTTAACAGCTATCAGCATTAAAATAAAATTAACTTGAATCTAACTTAGGTTTATGGCCCTGCTTAAACCTTCTAGAGTTGTGATCCCTCTTTTGGAAGCTGTGATGTCTTTGCAATCAATCAATCAATCAATCAATCCCATGCTATCAATGACTGCAATGCATTTGCTTTAGATAGTCAGACTCTGCACAAATCTCCTGAATTTCTAGCGTGCCCATAGATTTGCTAGCTCTGCACTCTGTTGGGATTTACCTGACCCTTCCAGCTGGAAGAGTCTGCCAACAGCCTGCACTTCACAGAGGGGACCCTCCACCCAGGCCACCGCTCCTGGCATCTGCTGAAACAACACATTTGTAGGCATTGGCCTGCTCCATTGGTCTCCAGGTCAGAGGGTCAGTGAAAGTCTCCAGGATATACCAAAATCCTTGTCTGGAGACTCCCTCTCCCTTAAGGAGCCTGTTACCTTCTACACTTACACATTGACCAAAGACAATAGCTTGGAACACCCCTAATTTCCAAAGATAAGCAATGTAGCTACATAAATGAAAAGTTGCAGGTTTCCTTAAAGGCTCTGAACATATTTTTTCCATGACTCCCCTTCACACCATTAGATCTTTCTGGCAGCTCATTTTGGATGATTTTGTTTCAAAATATGTTTAGAAGCTTAGGTTCTAACAAAGGATAATAATTACCCAAGTAACAATGAACTTAACCAACCACCCAAGGAGCTGGAATGATTTACAGCTTTCAAAGGAGCTGATGCTAGCTTGCCTTTTGTCTTTCTACTTAATGCCTCTCTAATATTCTTCTCTGGACACAATGCCTTTATGAACTGTTTTATTCTTCATCTTTTTTTCTTCAATAGATTGCCAAGTCCCTCCACCACCTAATTCTCTGCATACAAAAGAAGATTTAATATCCTCTAAATGACTATAAAGAACAAACCTACCAGATGGCAGACTTCATTGCTCAAGGGGGATGCAGGCTGCTTCTCTTGGAGAAGCATTTCAATGTGGTTTCAAAAGACAGAGCCATTAGATGTATTCGTATTTTCCTTAATGGGATGCTGTGATGTAACTCAGGAAAGGTGTAAGAAGAGGGAAATACATTTTGTGATCCAACAGAGGAAACAAATGGAGCTACATGAGATGCCTTTTTACTAATTTCTTGAATCTCTCTGAGAAACATGTTGACTGTGACCTTGAGCATCTCTGCAAAACTTTTGAGATGTAGTATCTTGATGCTATGTATGATTTTACAAACTCAAAGAAAGGTTTAAGAATGCTACTAGCATTCAAAGACTTCTTCTCCAGATTTAAAACAAGGATGTTGCTGACATATAATCAATGCTCCTCAAGAAGAAACTGTTCTGCTTCATTCTCTTTCCATTTTTCCTATGCCAGAAGCTGACAAGATTAGTGGATTAAAAGGACTTCTTTAAGAACAAATGTTTGCATCTCAGTTATTTTCCAAGTATTTGGCTGAATAATTCATCTGATACATAGCTAAATCATTTATCTTTGTAGATTATCCGAGAAGAGATCACAATATTTATGTATGGACCTATTGCTCAGACTTATTTGCTAAATAATTTATTGGAATAATCTGTGCTTTGTGTCTCATTTGTGTCCAGTTCTTTGGAAGATGTTGGTATTCTGATGATGTGATGTGTTTCTGTTCCCAAGTGGGTGAGTGTAACTTTCTGGAATTATTTTGTGATGTAAGTGGCTGTTATTATGAGTCTGAAATGTGTTTTCATGCTAAATTCACACTTGGTGAGTATTCCTTCCAGAAAATGTGTTCCCTAGGATAACTGTGGAAAGCAAACACAAAAAAAGGAAGGAAAACAGTCAAAGCAAATCCATAAAAAGATTCAGATGCACAGAAATGTGTTTGCAGGACACACTTATCTCTGCTGTGTAGCAATGTGATAAAGGAGACCTCAGATTTACAAGGCAGAGATGGTTATATGCCAACCAGCTACATATCTGTCCTGTGTGGACAGCTTGAATGATGATCTGCAGCCAGGCCTGCCACCAAACAAATGTGACCCACAGTCACTTGTGCTCTCCTTGGGATGTAGGTTCCACAGCAAAGTACCAAGCACAGCAAAGTGTAGCATTACATATCAAATGAAAGAGAAAAGATAAAAAGGGCATATTAATGGGGAGGCAACAATCCTGGTATTAAGGACGAAGAAAATAGGGTGTTTTATGTGTCTCCAAACTGACACAGTAGCCTGTTGTAGCAGCCACTACCTGATACCTTGAAAGCAAGAGAAAAATTTCCATCATGATTTAGTGATCAGCTTTCACACTGAATTTGGAGATCTGATCTCCTTATCTTTGCAAGTGCTACTGGGAGACCTGCTTGGTAACAAGAAAAGAATTCAACCTAACAACAGCCCATTCATCCTAGTGCTGTGTCAGGCAAAACCCAAGCCTTTATCTAGAATATTAATTCTCTACAGACCTTTGCTTCAAGTCGTATTTGCTGTGCACAGGAATGTATTTTAACATGGCTAAAGAGTGGCCTTACTGTCACAGAAACTCAGTTGAACTGGGTTTCCCCCCACCACGAAAAAGTAGATTCAAATAATATTCTTGTCACAATATAGTCACATAGCTCCATGGGGAAAATCAACTCTTCTGGATTTAATCCCAGCTACTAATCGGGAAGACAGCTTGCAGTTTTCTCCCCCTCTGGTACCCACATATATTTCTAGATTTTAATGATGTCTTTGGGCCATCTATAGAAAAGACATTAACTGCTTTAGATCTTTGGCCATGTCTATACAGGGATGGTATTTTTCAGTATATAAATATGTACACTTTATGTCAAACTCCCTGGTGCACCCTGCTTATTTATCACAGTCTAATGTGCTTCTCTTGACAACCCTTGTGCATATGTTGTTTTCTCAGTACTTGGGAGATATCCTGAGGTTCAGTGGTCCCTTCCTCTATTCTGTACTCCACAAATTTACTGGCAGTAATTTGTGGGATGCCTTTCCAAAACTACAGGAGTACTGCTCTGGAGGCGTAAGCGTATTAAACCGCCGAACTCCCGTGATTCACATCCTTTCCTGACACCCATTAATGTTCCTGGCACCATTTTCAAATTACTCTTTGGCAGATGGAGGACATGCTGCTAAGTGCTATGATTATGAGATTCATTAATATGGACAGAATTATGCACATGCATTTGTATTGGGGCAGGCAGAATTTACATCTGAGGTTTCCAAAGACACTGGATACTGAGGTGATACACTGCAGGAAATGATATCAGAGGAAGATGAGATAAAAATTTGTGGAGAAATTACACGAAGCTGTTTTGCTTGATGAAATTTTTGTTTTGGGGCTCACCTAGGCAGCAGCAACTGGTGAGAACAGGCAGTGGTTCAGAACTGGATGGTCACTGCCAGTGGCAAAGCTTTTGGATGACAAGGACCAGTTAGATCTGTGAGCAGAGCCCAGAGCTACAGGAGAGGAGTGGGAATGTGCCCATCCAAGTGGGCAGCCACACCACCATCACCCCTGGCATCTCACTGCTGATCAGGAGCTCACCAGCCAGGCTTGGGAGATCAGCTACACAAATGTCACAGGGATTTGAAATGGAGAGATTTCTGCTCTGTCATGTCAAAAGCCTGGAAATGTGCAAGAGTTTGAGCTGGCTTTAAGGGTTGTAAATGACAGACACACATACCTGGTCTTTTCCAGCAGGACCAAGTATTTTCCATGGATTTTCAGAGGCTGACTGAACACTATGAAATATTCTCTGAGAGTAATGGGAAGTGGAAAGGTCTGTGATGCTGTGTTGTTGCACAAAGAGGTCTGGGTGCTGGAATGGAGAGGGACTATTTGCTTCTAGAGATATGAACCTCATAACTCTTCTTGTTATGGGCATCTGGATTCAGTGTATGCTCTGTTTCCCTGGCCAGGGAGGCTCTTTGTTGGTGGTTTCAGCATGAAGGAAGAATTATTTAGCTTTGTGCAGAGTGGTTGCAGATGATCACTGGCATGTACTTCAGGAAGATGGATAGGAGGGAGGTGGTACTTCATGGGAAGGGTGGGTGTTTCTCATCATGATGTGCTTCATGTGATAAGTGCCTGCAGTTTTTTGCACATCCATAAGAAGATTTCCTGAAGGAAATATTGGAGGAGGAATGTGAGTGGGAGCAGGAGGAAGAAATTTAATGTTTTAGGCAGATGGGGAAAGCAAAATGACCAAAATAATCATGACCACAAGATAGTGGATGTTTGGTGTGCTGAGGACAGAGAGTGATTTTTGGCCTATGAATGCACTGTAACCAGGGAAATGTCTTGCTCTTTGGAGTATTGATAGTGTGTGGGCATAATCTGTCACTTAGGGGTTGAGCTGGATCTACGTGACCTTTTCCAGTCAAATGCACCAAAATTATTTTGAGTGATGAAAGTAATACATGATGTGTTGAATAAAACCTCAAAGAGTGCAGTGAGGCACACAAACAGAACAGCTGTGAGTGAGATGCCTGGCTGGACTAAGGACATACAGGATCACAGAAAGGTGCCAAAGTGGGGCTGGCAGTAATGAGAGCCCAAGGGTGGCACATGCCCTGGAGTTCCATGGGATTCTCCATGCCAAATCCTGTCTTCCCAGGTGTTTGTGTGCTCTGCCCATCCTTCCAGGGTACCTCATTCCCATTCTTTGGCAGCACCTCAGGAAGTGCCATCTCCCTGCTGTCTCTGTAGCCCCTCTGATGGGATGCATTCTGCTGGGATGCCCTGGCACAGATTCTCCAACTTATTTTTCCCATTCAGGTACCTGTCAGCCTCCCTTTACAGGATAATGATTCTTTTCACACAGGTTGCATGCTACAAGTGCTAAGGGACATGATAAAACATCTAAGGGCTTATTGTCCATTCCCAGTTTCCATGGCAACCATGATAAAACATTTCTTTTCCCACGTTTCAGGAATGCCATTCACCTCCTTTCTTCCCACTCCTCAGTTCCCTTCAGGAGGAGGCAATGCTCCCTCTGCTTCCTCAAGGACAGACAGCTGTGGCAAAGGCTCAGTGCTGCCCACACCTCCAGCACAGATGTGACAGGGCATGGGGCAGCACTGGGTGCCTGGAACATCAACTTGTCCCAAACTCCCAAGACTCAAACAGGTCTTGTCTGAAGATGCAATGATCGCTCCAGGGCCACACCAGGAGCCAGCTTAGCCCTCCTTGTGCCTGCAGGTGTGGAAAGTGGAAGCCAGCTCTCTCACAGAGGAGCATCTTTGCCTTGCTGGGGTATGCTGTGCTCTCTGGGCTTTGATTTCCCCTACACAGGACCTAGAGAGCAGCACAAGTGCACTGCAAATTAACTGAGTTTCCTAAGCACTTCACAGCACCCTAAAATCTGCCTGCACCTTGGTCAGCCTTGGGAGCTCTGTTGCAGGATCTCAGTGCTGACAGCTCATCTTAATCAGCTGTGTGAAATAATGAGTTGGAGAGCCTTTCCTAGAGAGTTTTTCTGCCTGGGATGTGTTACTGTTACACACATACTGGGTTCACAGTGTGCTTAACTGTTCAATCAATGTGTTGCTGGTCACTGAACCCTGCATTGTGTGAGCTGCTGCAGGTGTGCTGAGCTGAGCAAACTGCTGGCCACGTGGGAATGGGATGTGAGGGCAGCAAGCCTGGATAACAGCTGCAGGGTGGTGGTGGTGGTGGGAGGCAGAAAACCTGCAAGTCTTGGCTGACTTCATTTTGAGTTGTGCAATGCATTTGGCATCTTCTCTCAGTTAACAAGTGAAAGGACAAGAGAAAATGGCCTTAAGTTGCACCAGGAAGAGACTTAGATTGGATATTAGGAAACATTTCTCACTGAAAGGGTGGTCAAGCACTGGAAAGTGGTGGAGTCACCATCCTTGGAAGTGTTCAAAAACCATGGGATCTGGTACTTGGAGACATGGCTTAGTGAACACAGTGGTGATGGGTTAATGGAGGGACTCGATCTTACAGGTCTTTTCCAAACTTAATGTTTTTGGGATTCTATTTGTATGAGGAAAGAGGGTTGAATGTGAAATGAATGAAATAAGAGCCAATACCTGGAGATTATATATATAATATTATATAATATTATTATATTATAACATATAAAGGTGTGTATATATATATACACCTTTATATATTATCCTAGTATTCGAACACATATTATATAGTTTACATGTATTTATACTTATCTGCTACTGGAGGCTGTCTCTGCACCACATTTGATGAAGCTCTTCTCAAGGCATTTGAGTGCATTGCTCAAATCTGGTAGGGATGGTCTCTGCCCATCACTGGCTTCCTCTGCTAATGTCCACCTTGGCAGAGCCTGGGGCACTTCTGAGGTGAAAAAAAAATAAGATGCTGGAGGTAAATTTTGTCTTGTTCCTCACTGGCAACAGGGAAAGAGTCTGTCCCAGCACTGTCCTTGATTTGTTCAGCACCCTGATAATGTCAGGGAAAATACCTGCAGAAATACAGTCCAGCCCCTCATAAGCTGAACAAAGAGTGGGACCACTGCCTGCCTGCCTGCCAGAGAGGTCTTGCCTTCCTGCAGCACTGCACTGGCTCCAGCAGTGCCACCCCTTCCCGGCTCTCCTTGTGCTCCTCTCCAGATGGAGACTGAATGCAGCCTCCTCAGGCCCCTGCAGGGTGCTCAGGGTGGCTGTGCAGTGCTGCTAAACCAACATGTTGCTCTCAGGCCCTGGGCAGTGACAGCACCAGAGAGCTGGCACCTAGGCAAGGTGTCACTGAAGCTGTGCTGTGCCCACATGGTACCAAGGAGGTCAGTCTGATAAGGAGCAATCACTTGGCTAACATGCTTGGAAACATGGCATAGATGGCAATGTTGGTACCAGAGCTGGCTGAAGAATTCTGGTTCACCAAAAGGAACATTTTTCTTCCTTCCCCCTCCCTCTGAGTTTCAGGAAACTGGGGCCAGACCCTTAACCTCAAGGCTTCTTAGCCCAGGAAAAGACTCCCAATACATCTTTCTGATTGCCCAGTTTGCAGCACCCCCAGCCCAGGGATGTTAGGGGTCCAGAGGAAAGCACCCCAGAGCCTTGGCTGAACATAACTCATGCTATACAAGACCTTCAAGTCCTGCAGAAAGAGGCTGTTTGCATGGAACTTTGCTGGAAAGTTTCCAGCCAACTGGAATGAGTTGAAATGAGCCTTCAGGAGGCCTAGACACCAAATGGCTTCACTGGGAAGTCAACCAGCACCTGTTCATGGAGGTTTCTTATGGCTTCTTTGGCATGAGCAAACAAAAGGCCCCAGGTGCTGGCCATCATTTATGCTCTTTAGTCATTGCTTTCCTCCCTGTCCTGGTGCCAGCCAGTGCCTGGCATGGCATGGAGGGCCGTATGCACTGGGGACTGTTCCCAAATACGAAGCAGGGGGGAATAGACTGCACCAGTTTCAGCACTATTCACCCCACACAGTGCCATACTTTTTCCATAGCCCTGTTTTCACAGAAATAAAATATCATCTTGCTCAACTGCAATACTATTTCAGACACTTAGAAGTGGAGGAAAAAACTAAATAAAAAGACAATTCTAAGAATACTGTATTAAGGCCATAGGGAAAGCACAGGGGTCAGCTGAGACCCAGAATCAGATGTACTATGGGCTGGATATGGGTAATCTGTGCTACTTGGCTTCAAAGGCATAGAAAGGTCCCTGTTTTGATTTCATATTTATTTCAAACCTAGACCAGTCAGCAAATTTGGTATGGAAGTGAACAGCATGAGAACATCAGGCACTTTTATGCAAACTAATTTAGTCCCTCTGGTGTAACATCTCCCTAATAAAGATTTTGTGGAAGCAACAGGAGGCACAGAGGTGTTGTTTTGCTTACATAACAAGTTCATAAGGGTGCTCAGGATGAAGTATGCTACATTAGAGGTTCTTCAAATTGCCAAGATGACCAAAAGCCTGAGAGCTGCACAGCTCTTCTGTACATATTGGTGGTCATTTCAGTGATGCTGTTATAGACAGTCCATAATTCACCTGCTTCCTCACTGTGGGACATTTACTACATGGATTTATCCCCTAGATGTTCAGTGTACAGAGTGGGGAGTGGGTGTGATCCAAGGTTGGAGGATATTGGCCAAAAGAGGCCAAAACTAAGCTCACAGATGCTGCAGAAGTAGGGGGAAAAGTCAAGGAGGAAGACACAACTTGGAAATGAAATTTCATTTCCTTTCGGGAAGAGAAACAGAATCCTGTGACCCCGAAAAGAAAGGCTTACAAACACTCTGGAATTTTCTCTCCTCTAGTTGACAAGTAATTCATTGGAAATGAGCCTGAGATCCTGAGGTTTTTTGCAGGAAAGGTATTAGAAAAAGGATTTTAAGAAAAAGGGTTTTAAGAAAAAGGGTTTTAAGAAAAAGGCCAAAGAAGGGGTTGGTTACACAACTAATTCCACATCATAGCCATGACCAACTAATCTATCTCCCAGCCATTCCTATTACATCTAAATAGACCTGTTGTAATGAAGCATTGAGAGGTGAAAGGGGGGGTTAATGTACCGCTCTGTCACTGCTGAAGGTGTGACTTACAGTTTGATGAGGTCACACAGGAAAACAAGCATGGTTGTCTCAGTTGATTCTTCAGGGTATGTCCAATGCTGAATTTTCCTGAAATCTGCAGATTTTGTATTTGTTAATAATCTGCATAAATGATGTTGAGAGAGGAGATTATAATGAACCTGTTATGCAGGCAAAACAACACATTTGTACTTCTTGCTTTTATTTAACACTGGACCCTTTTTACCTGGGGTTTACCTTTCTGGTGTGATCTGTTTTCCCCCTCTCATATAAAGCAAAGTAATAGTTACCCAGGGGCCAGTGAAATGTATGAATGGGGCTGAGTTGGAAAGGGCAGCCCTACAGGTATGCTGGACTGGGCCAATGAGCAAGGTGAGCAGATTAGGCTATATAAATATTTAAAGAACTATAATTAGGACTAACATGGCCTCGCTCCCAAGGTTCATTATTATACATGCACATGGCAGAAAAGCAACTAATCATGATCTTGCTCCACTTGCTTTTTCCTATGTTTTTGACAGAGTGTTTTTCACTCCCTAAGGTGTTCCTGGCTGGCACTGCCTCCCTAGGAGGGGACAGGAGATTTGTCATTTTTCTGTGTGACCAAAATAAATCCCAGAAAACTTCCAAAGCAGGGAGGAAATGTTTTCTCCCACCCAGCATCACCCTGTGCTGCTGGGATCTGGGGCAAGGAAGCAGAGGTTTCCCTGCATGGTGAAAGCCCTCATCCAAAGCCCAGCAGCACTTGAGGAGCCCTTGCTGAGGACACCCTGTGTCCCAAGATCACAGTAACAAAAATACCCTCCTCCTGTTGGGATGACTCCAGCCCATCCTTGGCCTCAAGACTATGTATCTGCAGCTCCAGGGCTCAGCTGTCACACCTGTCCTCGAGGCATGCAGTCTCCCAAGCTGCAAACACTGCAGTTGATACAAAGCACAATATCCTCTTTGCTTAGCAACACACATTTCCATGAACACCTTACACCAGGAGGCTCACTGCTGTCCCAATGCTCTTTAGCTGAGCCTGATGCCAGGTCCCCTCCTGGGATGGAGGCAACAGCGACACAAGGGCCAGTGGGACAGCCCATGGGCTGGGCCACCAGGGCAGCCATCCTGGGCTTTATGGTCCTTGCAGTGCGGCTGGAGCTCACCAGTTTGGTGCCAGCAGCTCTAGGCAGGGAGAGCACAGCAGGCCAGTCACTGAAGGAGAGTGATTCTCCTCCAGGAGAGCACCGAGCTGTCTTCTCCAGAAGAAGAGGATCAATGAGTGTCAGAGGTTTCTTCCACATTGACCATGAACAGACCCTGATGCTGGGTGGGGAACACACCAATAAACTCTGTCTGCAGCATCCATCCCATGTGAGGTTGCTCTTGGTGGGGACCAGCCTCTGCAGGGTTTGGGGTGTGGGTCAGGGCTCAAGGCATACACACACACACCACATTTTTAGACCTGCAGCTTTTCCAGACATAGCATTTTATTTATCTGTTTGTGCCCCTTCCCACCATGCACACAGCTCAGTTTGGATGACATTTCCATTGAGAAAGACTTACTGGTTATCTGACTCAAGAGAAAAACAGAAAGAAGGAGGTGGAGTGGAAGGGAATGTGTTCCCAGAGAGTTGGGAAGCTGATGAGCACATCTGGGTTGCACTGGCCAGCAGCTTGCACCCAGGTACACTTCTCTGGAAGCAGCCACAAAACAACAAAATTCACATACAAGCACAGGAGAGGAAAAAAAAAAACGGGAAAAAAAAAAAGAAAAAAGGAAAACAAGAAAGGAAAAAAGGTTGTTTGCTGCCCTACTCTTCCCTGTGGCTAAATTAATTGGGTCTTACTCCTGCCGTCTGTATGCCGGCAGTACTCCCACAGCACTGACTTTAATAGGAGTGCAGATTGCAGGATCAGGCCCACGGTGTCTTGGAAAAGATGAATAATAATCACTACGTGGAGAAATACTGCAGTTTGCAACTCAAAGAACACTTTAAATCTGCTTAGCAATTTGTAACGCCCACAGTAGCACACTGTGTAAAGCTGCAGTTATGAGACAAATCACTTTTCCATTAAGCACGGCTCCAGGATGTGCCTTATGGCAGCACACAGGGAGAGATGGAGGGGAGGGGAACGCTGTGCATGAGGTGGTGCAAGAAGCCAAGAGGTTTTTGCTTTTTCCAGCAGCAGCTGTGTTATCCCTTTACGGTTATTTTCTGGGCTCGCAGCAATTAATCCCCACACAGCCTGATTCCAATGTCCATCCATCTGCAGACCCTTGTGCTGCCTCTCACATCTAACCATCTCTCAGTACTGATGACTTTCCTCCAACAGCAAGCCTGGAAACAGCAAATTATATGAATTTTTTCAAATTACAGTATTTTTCTCGGTTCCAGATCTCAGTGTTGTTTGATGAAGTCTGACCTGGCCACCCAATGTTCTGCCAGAAGTTATCTGACCTCACCTCTGCCTGAAACATCACTCTGCCAAGCCAAAACAGCTATGAAATGAGCTATGAAAGCTCATTTTAAGGGCCTTCCTCTTTCTTAAGCCTTTGAAATCCTGCTGATCTTCTGGAGGCAGAGAGCATCTCCAGATGCAATGTGTCCTCATTTGACTCCGGGCTGTTTCACACTAGCAGGAGGCACTGAGCTGCTTGGGGTGGGAGTAAGTGGCAGGTCCCAGTCTTGGCCACCACAAACTGGTTTAACTAGTAGATATAACCCACCCTTGCCAGCTCTGACCCTTTTGTCCCCAAACTCCCCCACACTGTCCAGTTATAGTTCAATTAGTACCAGATGATGACAAAAAGCACCAGCAAAGACAGTACCTGAACCACAACCATCAGTGGCAGGAGCCCAGTTGCAACAAATCCTTCACCAAAGGCTTGGTCAGGGCTGGCTCTGAAGTGCCATGAGAGCAGAGCAGCCTGCTGAGCACAGATCTCTACTGAGAAAAAAGACCTTGGACACGCTGGAAATAAAAGAGTGGTTTGAAATACATGGAGAAGGAGGACAATGAGCTATCTTGGAGCATCTACACAAAAGTACAATGACATTTGAGCCTGTCTAGGCCAGTGAGGAGATCCAGGCAGACTGGGGAATTAGACAAAACAGCCAGAGTCTCAGTGCAAGCTTTTATCTCATTCTTAGAGAAGGTGTTTGGAGACCTTGAATGAGAAAAAAGGGTAGCAAGATAAACAGAGCAGGCAGCTGAATCCCTCAAGATTTTAAAACAATGATCAAAGGAAAATGCAAATGAGGAACCTGCCCCCAGAAAGTCAGAGGAAAACGATTCTCAGCTCAGTGGTGGGAATCAGGTGTTAGAAGAGGTATTTCAGCTCCTCCAGGGAATCCAGCCTGTCCCACACCCAGAAAGCATGTTTGTGCTGTAGGGAGAACATGGGCAAGCCTTAACAGATAGGCCAAGTTTCCTTCTGCCTGGATTATGGGAAATCCCAAGTGGTGGATCTAGAATGGCATAGAAGATACATGAAAAGTAAGATATTATATGTAAAGGAAAAATTATTCTTGGCAAGGACGGTTAAATGATGAAACAGAAGACAAACTTCCCCAGTTTTCCCTCAGACTGGGGTCTGTGCTGCCACTGTGAATGTGAGGGATTCCACCAGGCACTGAGCAATGCATCTCCACTTCTAACGGAGCAAAAGAACCTCTCTACTTCTTGTAAGCAGTCAGATATTTTTACTTTATATCCCAGCTGAAGACAAGTTTTACTGCTGGGTTTGGGTAGTGATGGGGAGAAGCAAGAAGGTTTCATACACTCGAGGTCTCTTTGCAGACCTCATCCTGCCAGCCTCAGGAGTGTTTGGCCATAATGTGTTTCAAGAGTAAGCCCTAGGTCATGAACCCTGTAGCCCTGAGCCAGAGCAGAAGCTAGGGAAATAAAAATTAAAATAAACCCAAAAAATAAAAGTAGGGGGGAAAAAAATCACACAGAGATTCACAGAATGACCAGGTTGGAAGAGACTTTTAAGATCATCAAGTCCAACCCAACTCTAACACCTCAACTAAGCCATGGCACTGAGTGCCACATCCAGGGTTTTTTTTTAACACATCCAGGGGTAGTGATTTCACCACCTCCCTGGGCAGACAATTCCAGCACTAATTCCATCAATCCCATGACACAGGCTAGTCCTCAGTGACACCAGTGGCAACATCTGATTTCAAACTGGTCATGCCTTGGTTACTGAAACATGGCCAGAGTGCCTTACCTTGCAGCTGTCAGTCACCCACCAAACACATCACACCTGATCATTATTTCTTCAGAAGTACCTTGAGGTTTCCCTATAGGACAAAGAGTCTACAGAACTGAATACCATATACACAAAATACATCACCCCCCTCCATCATCATAGTGAAATTTCCCATCTCTTTTCCCCCTTGATCCACATTTTTGTAGCAGAGCGAGTGCTTTTAAATGAAGGAAACAAAATGAGGAGCAGCTGTTTGATGGCTGCTGAACGGCCTGGGATGGCAACAGCAGCCTGAGCTGAGAAGGATTAATGGGCAACACGCGCATGAGGAGGTCAGAGGTGGCAAATAAATGCCATTTATCAGAGAGTTACAGAAATAAAGGAATGAATCACATTGCTCGCATCACTATAGATGAGGTATAAATAGAGTTAATCAGCACTGAAAGCATATTAACTCAAGGAGAATTATTCATGCACTGCAGGTGTTTTCCCAGTCTCTGTCCATGGAAGTAATAAGTGGGAGAAGTAATTGGTGTCCAGCCCATCTCTAGCCAGCAGCTATTGCCCCTTCTGGACTGAATTAATCTTCCAAATTGCTATGCTGCTTTACAACACATATTTCAACATAATGATCTTTTACTTATTATTATTTTTGGTAGCTTGTGAGTTCTAGAGATTGATAGCATCCTTTGCAAAAGAAATAATGAACCCAAAGGGAACTGATAATTCATTGAACTTTTGAACTGCCTCCGAGTCACCTCTCTGGGACTTGGAAATTATGATGTATTATTTATTCAGCCCTGACTGTGCCTCTCTCAGTGTGTTAGGAAGCTTTGGGAGAGTAATAACATCACAGGCCTGTACACTTTCCCTCAACACTTGCTAGACAGAGCCGGCTACTAATTTGCCTTTTAATAGAGGCTGTATTTTACCTTTGTAGCCACTTTTTAAAACGACAATTTCTGTGTGTCGGTTTCAGTGCAGACTCAAGAGTCTCCCTGACTCTGGCCAGCCGAGCTGCTGCTCCCCAGCTGTGGCACAGGAGGTGTTTGAGAGCCCTCACAGGGAGGTTCACAGCACTGCTGACCCCCTGCTCCCACACCACTGCTTCCTGCAGACTTCAGAAATACAAGAATAGATCCCCAAATAAGTGGAGATAACTCCTCTGGGTCCAGATCTCCCCTGAAAGGTGCTCAGCTCTGTAACCAGACTCAGCAAAGGGCTTAAATAAAGGCTTAACACAAGCATGTACTCACCTTCCTTGGGAGCTTAGAGCTCAAAGGATCATCCCTGGGCAATCCCAAGCCCACTTTATTTCCCAGTGAAGTTATGAGGTGAAGACTTCAGCGGGTGCTGAGAAAGCAGCTTTCATCCACACCATCACTGCTGAGTTTTCTTGCCCTCTCCTCCTCATCCTCCCTCCATAGTGTCAGGGAAGATGCCAGCTTTAGGAAGGCTGACGGGACCATCCCCAACCCTTTGGGCCCTGTGCTAAAAATGTGTTCATGTTCCCAGCTCTCGGGGTCTCTAGTTGGTCAGAGTGACCCCGAGATAAGTTAGAAAGTATCTTTTCCCAGCCCGGTGGTCAAAGAAGGAGTCAGAGCTCTTTATTTCTCGGTCTCAAGGTTGTTTATTGTATCTTATCTATAATTTTTTTTCTCCTGTCCAGTCGAGGTCCATTCAGCACGACAGTCAGAGGTACTAAAAACATGGCCCCACTCTGCCATGGCAAAGGCCCCACTCTGCCATGGCAAAGGCCCGTTTCTCTGAACACTTGGAGCACAGCCGCAGGAGGAAGAGGGGCGAGCACCAGAGGCATCCACCTGTGCCCCTTATGTCAGGTTTAGCCTTTGATGGCAAAGGTTACTCTCCCTGGGGCCTTCACGTGTGAATAAAGGTTTTGTTACCCCTTGGAGGGCCAGCCCAGCGCTGCAGGCCGCGGCGGGCGCGGTGCGGTGGGGCCGCGGGCTGCGAGGGCCCGGATCCCCCGCGGAGCCTCCGCGCACCCTCCCCGGGCGGGCTCGGGGCTCGGCGGCGGAGGAACCGCCTTTACTTTTCTCCTGGCTCCCTCTCGTGGCCTTGCCTAGCAGCGCAGCTCCGCCAGCCTCGCAGCGCCCGCCTCGGGAGCGGCCCGGGCCGCGCTGCCCTCCCGGCCGGCCTGCAGCCCCGGGTGCGGGGGTACACAAGCGGGGCTTGGGCTGCGGCCCCCGGCTGCCAGGGAAAAGGCAGCAGTTTGGGTTTTTGTTCACTTCACAGCTGTGTTCATGTTCCCATGTTCATGTTCCCAGCAAGAGGGGTCTCTAGTTGATCAGAGTGGCCTCGAGATAAGTTAGAAAGTCTCTTTTCCCAGCCCGGTGGTCGAAGAAGGAGTCAGACTCTTCATTTCTAGGTCTCAAGGTTATTTATTGTATTTTATCTATAATTTTTTTTTTCTCCTGTCCAGCTGAGGTCCGCTTAGCACGACAGTCAGAGGCACTCTGGCCACCTCCGGGCAGTGTTATACTTTTTATACTAAAAACTCCGTGTGCAATATTTACAATTACTTTTCAATACCAATCACTTATGTTAGTGATCTTCTAAACCAATCTGTAAGTGCCAACATCACAGCAGAAGATGGAGGCCAAGAAGAAGAAGGAGAAAAGCTGGACATGCCCAGATTCTTCCATCTTGCTCCCTGAACCCCCATTCTAAAAACTTCAAAAATCTATTTTTCACTCCATGATAAATTCACTATCATTCTACTTAAACTTTCGTGGCTTGTAATTCTTCATATAAGGTTGGTAATTGTTTTTTCCAGGGGCTAAATCTGAGCCCCCTGGGCAGGGGCTCAAGTCCTCCAGGGCAGCCAGAGGAATTTCCTGGGTTCTGACACCCAGCAAGAGGGGTTTAATGCTCCTGCCTTCATGACTTAGCACCAGTTTTAGGGATAGATGTGCTTTCTCCCAAGCAAAAAGATCATTCATAGTCATCAATTCTCTGCCCTTTGCTGAACTTCCTCAAGCTGAATTCTGCAGTAGCTGTATTGCTGCATGTGTTGCTGCAATTCCTTTCGCTGCTGCTACCCATGGGCTTGAGCCTGCTTGTCCCTGTGGTATCCTCCTTCTACCATGAACCTGGTTTAAATCTTCATCTAAGTCTTCAGCTTGCAGCACTTTCAGAGAGCTGTCACCTTCCTCCTTGTTTCCAGCCTGTCTGCAAGCTCCTCTGGCCCTTCTTCACTGCAGCTTTCACCTTTCTTTTCACCAAGCCATGACCCTACGCCTGCTTGGCAGCCCTTTCCCCTCTCTTGCTTCTCTCTAGACACCTTCCAAACTGTTCTCTGCCAGGCACTGTCAGCACTGCTGTCTGCTTCTGCCAGCTGACCTCTGCCTTTCATCCCTGTGAAGCCAAAACACCTGAAAATGTGCTCATTGTCATTGCCTCCTCTCTTTTATTCTTTCCCCTCATGTTTTCATGTTTCAGTCCCAGCTGTATCCCTTACTCAATAGCTCATTCTGAGACACAAAGAGTGACAAGCCATGCCACCTAAAGCATGGGTGAGGATCAGGATGTCCCTGCAGCTCCAGGGCTGTGAATTAGGGTCTGATGCTCTGCTGCTTGATCTCAGGCAGGTAACTGAACCTTCCCATGGCTTTCTTTCCCCCTTTCATCTGTTCTCTGTATTTCAAACATAAGCTGCCCAGTGCAGGACAATTTCTTCATCTCTTGGTGGTAAGGTGTCAGATTCAAACAAGTCCTGGTTTTGTAAAATTGAAATCTAAGGCCTGATAAAATTTGAACCTAAGGCCTGATAACAACACGAATAATAATACAGCATATAGCACTTCTGACAGAGTTCTTTGCCAAATGGATATTGTGGAATTGAAGTGATGCTTTCTAGTCTTTTAAACATTAAGCACCCACAAGCCTGCAGCTGCCTCCAGGCCAATTTATTTCAATTCCACCTCATTTTCCTGTGAGATACTCCATGAAATTTAGTGGCAGTATGTGACAAAGGAGCTAGAAAAACGTTTTGGTGCAGAACAGCCACTGGGCCATCCAATATGCTTGATGTGCTTTATTCAGAGATATGTCATTAGGTATTGAAAATTTATGGAGAATTATACCATTTCGTGATGTGTCTGCCTTTCCCTTCTCACTGGTTGGGTTCCTTTGGGCTTACTGGAGCATTTAGCAAGGAGGAGCTTGCCCTGCCAATCGATCCAAGAGCTCCTCTGCCTCATGGTACAAGGAGTGTTAAGTGAGGTGGAAAGCACATGTTCTTTCTCTGTGAGAATCACTGTTTACTTGTCACTTTCTCAGAAAATTTTGCAAGGATTGCATGTGTTAGAAATGTCTGAAGGCTTTGGAAAACAAAGCAAAGCTATTTTGAAATGCTATCATTTAGACTGGAGGGTTTCTCCATAGTGATGGAACTTCACTACTAGATAGCAAGGTAGTTCACAGCTGACAGAGAAAATAAAGTTTAGAGTCCCTTTGGTATGTGGTCATCCAGGTCTCAGTAACATCAACTGCACATGAGTTGTCCTGGTATCATTCAATATTTTGGGCTGGGACTGTTAAAGGTTATCTAGTCCTAGCCCCTGCAATGAGCAGGGACATCTTCAAGTAGATCAGGCTGCTCAGAGCCCTGTCCAACCTGACCTGGAATGTTTCCAGGGATGGAGCATCTACCACCTCCCTGGGCAACCTGTTCCATTGTTTCACCAACCTCACTGTAAAAAAGGAGACAATACAAGGTGCTGGACAGAGGGCAGCATAAGCATGCCTTTCCAACCACTGAACAGTCAAAGAAGTGCAGGAGGTAAGAGAGGTTAACAGAAGGACTCAGCTTTCTTTCACAGTCCCTTGATGCTAGGCCTTTTTCTCCAGCAGATCCTTCCAAAGCACCACTGGCACCACAGAGGAGAGCTGACCTCAGGCAGCACCAGCCACTGCCATGTGCAAACCCTTTCCACTCGAAGCAGAGCTGGGATGCCTCCCCTCTCTCATGAGATGCCATCATGAGGTGGGACAGAAGACCCTGTTCCTGCTGTCAGTGCCACCTGTGTGAGGCATGTTCTCAGTGCTGATGCCATGGGGTCCAGCACAGAGCTGGCCGTGTCAGGGGGCTCAGGCTACCACCTTAAAGCAACAGCTTGGCTCCCATGGAGTCCAGCTGCCAGATTCCCACTGCAGTCTGCAGACACTGGCTTTGACCCTTCCTGGAGCAAATGCACTGAGGCACAGCCCCTTGCAAGGCCAGCAGCTGCCAAACCCCTTTCCTTGTCCTTGCTCCCAATGCTGACCATTCCCTCTCAGAGCCCTGTGTGGCTCAGACACAACACAGGGTATGTGACATTTGTTTGCCAGCGTTTTCCAGAGACAGCAGCCACTCATGTGGCTGCCACCTCCATCCTGGCAGCCTGCAAGCCCCTTCCTGACACATTCTTTCATCAGAAGGTTAAATGCTGGTCAGTGCAGTTAAAATCTGGGATGTGCTGCTAAAAGAAGCAGCATTTGCTCTCTGTCTGCCACTCCCCATCTCCTTTGTCTTCAGTAGGAATTGTTTAATGCCCAGGAGCAGCAATGAGGGGCTGGGTGTTGGTCTCACAGCTGGAGAAAGGCCGCTGCCTAGGCTGAGCTCTGCCTTTTGATTCCCTTGCTGTTGGATCTATTTTTATTCCAGATGAGCAAATAGTCTCTTGATGTATAATAGAAATGAGTGAAGACATAGTTCTTACCCTAGGATCAGTCTCTGAATTCAGGTTTTTGATCAGCACATGAAGGGGCAGACAGGAGGTGAAGAAGGGGACATCACAGGACCATAAGGGTCCTGAGGAAGCCCACCCATCTTTGTGCTGGTTCCATCAGTACAGGAAGGGCAGGGATTTTGACTCTGCTCATCAAAGGTGAAGGCAAGTAAATTAAATTCATTCATTTATAATTTGGGCAGTAATTTTACTCATTCCCCACCAGGAGCCTGGAGCCCCAGGCAGGGTAAAGTGCTCACTTTTATTCACCATTCTAGCACTGATCCTGGTTCAAAGACAGCTTACTTTTAGGTTTTTTCTCTTCATTTTTCAACTTAATATTACATAAAATGGCTCCACAAAGTCCTGTCTAGCCAGTACCCTGGAGATGAAACCAGCTGTACTTCAGGGAGACACAAGCTCATGCTTTCCTTGCCCCACAGCTGTGGGACTTTGTGGCTGTGCACTGAGACCCCCTTGGTGGCACCTCTGAACCTCCTGGGTGTGCATGCCCCCTTCACTGCACCTTGGGGGCTCCTTGGGGGGTCATGGGGGGAAGTGCTGTGCAAACACTCCCCAAGGGACAGTCCCCTCCCACCCCAGGTGCTTCGGGACAGCGGACTGCAATATGCAACAAAGCAGAAGGCGGCAGCAAAACCATCTCCTTTGCTGCACAGGGTTAAACTCCTCTCCATTTGTCTTCTTCACCATAAAACCTTTGTTAGAAAATTTTGAAGGTGACTTAAGAGAGACCTCTGCATTCAATAGGCAGATTTGGGCAGAGATTCCTGGTAGCTGCTGAGGGAGGAAAAGAAAAGTGTAACCACAAGCAGCAGGAGACCACAAATCAATATTGCCTACCCAGGGGAAGCAAAGTGGCCGGGGGGACAAGGCAGGGTGAATGACTTCAAGACAGAGCCTGGGGTCTGGTTGGAGGAAGGTTTCTGAACCGAGAGGGAAAGTGGCACAATCTTGGTGTTATGCCAATCTTATGATGCAACACAAAAGTTACCTTTCCTTCCTTTTGAAACTTACTTTTTCTTAATTATTTGCAAGGAGAAAGGTAGGGAAAGTAGACTGTTTTGGCCTACATCTGGCAAGCTGCAAAGCTGAACCATTAAATCTATAAATGCAGATTGCTTAGGGGAGCTGGTGGCTGCAAGCTCGGTGCCCTGCTCATCCCTGCACAAGCCAGGCTTGTGCTCACATGTCAGCTTGCACGAAACCAGGAGTGGCATGGTGACTTGGTCTGCAGCAAACCTGAGTGCTGGAAGCTCTGACACTCCCCAGGGGCTCAGGGCTGCTGACTTAGAGGAGCATTTGCTGTTTGTCAGATTGGAGAAGTCCAGTCACAGGCAGCAATGTGGCATCTTATTGCTCAATTAATTCATCTTATTTGTTAACTCTTACAGAAGGAGACAGATCCTGGAAGGACATAGGCTCTGACAGGCAGGGAGCAGCCAGAAGCCCTGCCATCACAGTTCCTGCTGCTGCAGTTACAGCACAGGGCTGTGGTTAACATCCCCATCACGGTTAGAGGGCATGGTTATGGTCTTCTGCTGCAGCAAGCAGGATCTTCAGCACTAAATTTGGATTCAAGGGAGGGGAAAATGGCACTGTGGAAAGAGGGCTCTGGCTGGAAATGATGGAGAAATACTAGCACAAGCTCCTGTCCCCTCCCTGGGCTGCTGCTGCTGCTGGGGTGATTTATGAGCTGGTTTATGGACTGAGACATGCAGGAGTGATTGCCTGTTCCTCTGCAGTGCAACACAGGCTGCAGCCAGCAGCAGATAAAGAACTGCTGTGCAGTCCCCATGGCTGGAAAGAGACAGACCCCCACTCCTGACCCCCAAGAGACCCACCCTGGGGTCCTCCTCCAGGATAACATCCAGCAGGCACAGCAGTCATACCCTGGCTTCTCACAGCTAGTCAGGGCTTGAAAAACCATATTCACAAGGCATCTGCAATATTCAAGGGTCAGAACTGCTCCTTTATAAATCAAGTGCAGCGACTAGCTGCATCTGCCCAATCAGAGTTCCCAAGGAAAAAAAAGTCTTTTTGTCTGGAATTAATGTTTGAGAGTTTGCTTTATAGTTCTAAGTCAATATCTTTAAATGCTTTGCAAAAGAGCAATGGAAGAGAAAAGCTCTGCAAACTGGCCATGCATATTAAAAGCCTCATCCTTCAGCAGTCTAAAGCCAAGTAATAATCCACTCAGCTCTCACTTATTTCAAGCTTCCATTGCTTTTAAAACAAAATCATCAGAATATTTGGAAGCATTAGACAGTCCAGTATCTCTGACTGAACAGGTCACAACCTGCAAACTTTCCTAAAGCCCCGTGTGTGGCTGATGTGAACATTCCCCACCTCCTGTCGCTGTTCAGGGCGGTGTGCTGGGATTGGAGTCTGTGTGAGCCAAGGACAGCTTTTGGGATCAGATCAGTGGCATTTTGTTCTGGTCTTGCTTTGCCACAATAAACACAATCATTACAATCAGCATTATCACCCTAGCTATTTATTAATGTTATTTGATTTACAATGATAATTTGCATTATTGCATGAGTGCTTCTTTCTATTCCAAGCAGCCACATTGGATCAGGAAGATCTATTGGCAATCAGGCTGCCCATTTGAACCGACTCCCTCTTGCTAGCAATGGCAGTGCCAGTCCAGCTGCCTGCCTGCTGGAGACACCAGCAATTTCCTCAGCTGTGTGTTTCCTCACTTCACTTATCCAGTAAATGGATTTTCACCAGGAAGCCAAGGAACAGGTGGGCTCCCACCTGAGCCTGCTGCAGTTGCACAAATGTGAATGGACAGACACAGCAAAGCCACGACAAAAAGCAGGGAGTGTCTGGGACAGGTACAGTCCCAGGCAGGGGAGAGCTGGAGGAATGCGGATTTCTTCACCCTGGCTGTGTGCAGGGCTGAAAGGAGGGAGGGACAGGAGAGAAGCCTGGCTCAGGGCAGTGGGATTTGGCTCAGAGGCAAGGGGAGAAGGCTGAGGTAAGATGTCACCATCCCTTTGCTTACCTCATTTCTTTGAAAGGGCAGCTGATGATAGAACTGCAAGGAACATTTGTCTGTAACTCTATCACTGGTTTCCATGGAAAATATTGTGTCACAGGGGAGTTTATGAATTCAAGGCAGGAAAAAGCTGAAGAACCAGAGAACCTGGGTAACAGGACTGGAAAAGGCAGGTCAGGGACTGTGCCTGTGCCTTTACCAGCGGGCTGTGCACATGATCAGTGTGATTGTACACTCCTACCCCAGCTGCACGGTTGCACAGACAAACAGCGTTTCCAGCAGGCTACAACGACAAGGCCACGAATTCTTTTCATAAATCCTCACCCTTGCGAAGGTCTGTGCCCAGATCAGCCCGTGGGCTCCCGGCACCTCCCTGAGGCAGCCCGGCGCCCCAGAAGCCGGCACGGCTCCGGGCCCGCGGCACTAGAGGGCACTCGGGTTATTTTCTCCACCGAGCCTTGACTTAATATTCACAACATGCGCCGCGCTCTAGGGGCGGGTTGGCAATATTCTCTTACGGCAGCAGAGGGTTTTTTTCAGCTGTTTTGCAGGGAGCGGGAGCGATCACAAAGGCAGCTGCTGTTTTCTGAGGGGATGCCACAGGGGCTGCCGGCAGCGCCGGGAGCGGGGCGTGCGCGGCGTGGACTGCTGCGGCCCCAGGGGTGGGAGCGCGTCCTGCCTCAGCTCCGGGTGGTGCTGGGGAGAGATGGGTCCTGGACCTCATCCTGTTGCACCTCCAGGGTGTGCTGGGGGAGAGATGGGTCCTGATCCCGCATCCCGCCTCACCTCCAGGTGGTGCTGGCCTAGAGATGGGTCCTGGGACCTCATCCTGCCGCACCTCCAGGTGGTGCTGGCCTAGAGATGGGTCCTGGGACCTCATCCTGCCGCACCTCCAGGTGGTGCTGGCCTAGAGATGGGTCCTGGGACCTCATCCTGCCGCAGCTCCAGGTGGTGCTGGGAAGAGATAGGTGCTGGACTTCATCCTGCCGCACCTCCAGGTGGTGCTGGGCAAGAGATGGGTCCTGGGACCTCATCCTGCTGCACTTTCAGGCGGTGCTGGGGAGAGATGGGTCCTGGGACCTCATCCTGCTGCACCTCCAGGGTGTGCTGGGGGAGAGATGGGTCCTGACCCTGCATCCTGCCTCACCTCCAGGTGGTGCTGGGAAGAGATGGCCCCACAGGGTGTTCCGTGAAGTGTGCACTCCCAACCTTCCAGAGATCCAAATAAAATAAGAGCACTGACACATCTGAAGCTAGATGCCCAGTGAAGGATGAACTGGCATCGTGGGGTTTTGTTTTCAGCCTCTGCAGCAGATTGGTAATGCAGCAGGGAATACACTTCTGTAGGGGCCTAGAAAGGATCCTGCAGAAAGAGATGTGAGTGGTGATCTGCATAGACCAAGGGGCTGCACTTGGTGCCTTGTTTGGATGGGCTTTTTTCCTCTATTTTGACCTGACACTAAGGCTCCTGATGTCCTGTCCTGCCACTGCCCACACGCATGGGGCACAGCTCCAGGGATCAAGGCTGCGAGAGAGGGCCATGGAGGGTCACAGCTCCAGCTGATCAGATCCTCCCTGACTCAGGGATACACAACCTGTGGCAAATTCCCTGGTGCCTCCTCCACCCAGGGCTGGAAACAAAGCTTTTGCCTTCCCCCCAGGTGCTGGAGCTGGCACACTGCTGTCACAGGAAGGAGGGTCTCACTGTGACCCTGAGCCTTCCCCAGCAGCAAAGCACATGCCTCGCCTCTGCTGAGGTACATTTCTCTCTCACAAACCACATCTCATTAACAGTAATTCTTTCTAAGCTGTAACTGCCATTCAAATGGAAGTAGAGTATTTTGCCTTATTTACTGCCACTTTATTTGAGCTAGAGTAGCAGCTAGAGGCTCTGATTGGGACCCCCTCGTGCAAGACATAATGAAAAGATGGTCCCTGCCCCAAAGAGCTTCCGGTTTAATTACAGAATGAGCGACAACAGATGGATGCCCCATACAGACAGGGAGGAGCACAAGGTAACAGGGAGACAATTATGATTAGCTTAACAACCCACGGTCACAGTACAGCAGCTGCCTGCCATTGTCACTAATTGTCACTCCAATTGTTACGAAACAACTCTTGCAGTTTAATCTCAAATTGTTCTCTGTCTCTCAGGGGGACAAAACCCAGATATTTTCCAACAACTTGTGCCTCACCTCTCTACAAAACCATCTCACCAACCCTGAAAATGCAGGACACGTTGCTCCAGCAATGGTGCTTTTAAAGGTCCTTCCCTGCCCCTCTTTGCTTCCCACATGGCCCTGAGACATGACAGCTGTTTCTGTCCCCTCCACTCCTATCCCTGCCTGGTGTTACCATAAAGTGGGTGGAGGAGCTACAGAGAACAGCACCAGCAGGAGTGCAGACAGAGCACCATGCACCCAGCTCACACAGGAGCAAGCAGCAGGAGGAAATCTTGCTGCTGGAGGTCTGGCATGTCCAACCACAGCCTGAGAGTCTAGCCCACCTTTCTTTTTTTCTCTGCTTTTCTCACCACTGTGACTCAGCTACACGTAAGTCCTCACTCCCAGCATCTCTCCTGTGCTCTAACACTGTGACTATTGCAGTGCAAGACCAAATTGTGATTGAAGTAATCATCACAATTTAAGTGGTATTTAATTGAAAACTAGTCCTCTCTGTATCTCTCTTGACTAGGTATTTTCTATGTATTTCTGTATATTTTCTCCTATGTGTTTTTGTGTCTACTTCCAGATTTTGACTGGATTCATGTTCAAAATATTTCCAGGAATCTGGCTTGTCCATGTCAGACACAAATAGACATGCACATATTGCAGGACTTCTCCATGCCCAATGAAAAGAATTAGGGGGTACATCTGGCCACCGAGACTGGATTTCTGCTCTGACTGAGCCCTAGTCAAGCAGAGAGAGTCTCAGGAGACTGAGGCTGCTTCTAAGCCCAGGCCCCACCAGGCACAGCTGCCCTGCCTCCCCCATTTCTACAGCCACCAACCATCATCCCTTCATGTGCACAGGCATGAATCCTTGCAAGGTGAGCTGGCCATGAGGTGACTTGGATCATCCCATCTCCCTTCTCCACACCTGCACATCTTACCTCAGACCAGAAAAAGCAGCCTACAGTGCCTACTGAGTTACACCCTGGCCCTCAAGGATCTCCACTGGAGTGGGGTCATGAGCTCATGTGGCCATGCCAGCTCTCAGTAGTGTCTCCTAGGGAGGAGCAGACCTGTGAGCATTGCCTTTGCTGGGTGCAGTGGTCACTGTGTTACAGGGATCTCAACCCACTCTCTCTCCCTTCCAGGGCTTGCTTTGAGCTTTGGTTTCCTTTGCAGCTCCTCAGGCTGAAGTAGAAGACACCTGTGTAGAAAGCATGGCCCTGGGAGGGAGCATGCACTGGTCTGCACCACAGAAGGCATGGCCCCGAGCTCTCCAGGGCTCAGGGGATTCCTGCAGCACCAAACTGGCTGCTGCAGAGTGGCAAAGTGACAGCCAGCAGTGAGGAACAGAGGCTGGGCTGCCATCTCCTGCTTGTGCTCAAAGACTTCTCCAAAACAGGACCATGAGGCTCTTGCAGCCAACAGAGCCCATGGGGAGCCAGGAGAGGCTCTGGTGGCTGGGCCAGTCTGGGCTTGGCAGTGAGCAGTGGGCTGCAGCCCACCCCCATGTGCCACACACACCAAAACTGCTGGCTGCCAGCACTCTGCTGTGGCTTGCTGTGCCTGGAGATAAGGGGGCTGACAATTTACCAGTATGATGGAGTCTGGGCAGCTGTGAGGGAACTAAATGGGAGCACTTGCACTAAAGCAAAGGTTAAGCTCATGAGTGCTGTGGGCAGCTGCTGGGCAGGCCTGGCTGTGTCCTGCCTGTAAAAGCCATTTCAGGGTACTCCATCCACGCTGCAGTGTTCTAAAAGCAAGAAATAAGTTGCTTGAGCCTTCCAGTGACTCAGATCACTCTGCATCCTTGGATTCTCACATCAGGTCAAGCGTGAATAAATTGTACTTGCTGCTTGCCTAGATATATTGCTCTTGTTGGAACAGCAAACTGCCAGGTTTACTAGCAAGCTGAAGAAAATCTCTGAGATTTTGTTTATATTTTTATCCTGAGCATTAATAACTTGTTATTTATTCCACTATTATTAAAAATTATTAAAGTATGCGAAGATTTTATGGCAGCTCCTGCTGAGTCATTTCAAAGTGGAAAAACTCCTTCACTAAAAATTAGCCCATGACATTTGTTAGCTAGGTTATCTGGGGTTGCATTCCTTTCCTTTTCCTACCTGGTAACTATTGACATGACAAGTACAAGCAAGGTACAAGATAAAGGGTAAATGTAAATTTAAAATAAAGCCTTCTGTGTTGAAAGGTGGGAACTGTGTTCCAATCAATCTGCTGCTACTGTTTTCCTTCTGTTGAAGTGGATATAAGTCAGGGAAAAGGAAGATGCCACAGAATGTGGTGATGTGCTTGCTGCAGCCCAGGCTGCTGAATGAGGTACCTCAGGGCCTTAAAGACCATGAGAGTTGGAAATGATTTGCTGGCTCACATTTTGCACCATATGTCCCCACACTTGAAGCACATACAAAGTGTGCTTGAGCAATTATATGCTTCCAGGATGAAGGCTGGTGTTCCTCAGCCTTTCAGCAACTCTGCTGAGGGAAATGATGACAGAACTTGCAGAATCTGTTGGTTTTTCCTTGTGTTGGGAATGCTGGTTGAACTTGCCAGCCGGCCCAGCAAAAAAGGTAAAAGGCATCAGAGGCAAATAAAGGCAAGTCAGTGTAGAACTTTCAGAGTTCAAAAATACCTGAACAAATCCTGTCAGTGAGACAATATTCCATAAATTGCAGTTAAAAAAAAATGCAGTCAAATAGAGCTGAGGGGGGGAAACCCAACATAAACATGTATTAGGAAGAAAATACTGTTATTTCTGAAGGATGCAGTAATCTGTTTGAGACAGGTCTTGTTAAATCAGTGCTTCAGTGCCTTATTTGCTTTGATGAGACAGATGATGTGAAATGATAAGAAGTCTTGCATAACTAATTCACTGCAATATTTCAGAGCTGTTAGTGGGATGATAGCAAGAGAAAATAGAGAAGACATTTTGTGCCAAGATTTTTAAAAGCACTTCATAAAGAGAAAAGTTAAAGATTAATTGACTTCTGGCTGTGGTATAATAATGCAGTAAAGTATTGAGTTAGATAGGCTTAAAAGCAGCTTATGATGGGAGGCTAGGACGTGAGCACCAGCAAGCATTTGATTTTAAGACTTTAATTATCTGTAATGTCTTGTATTTTTAAATGGCTAGGTTGGGATACTGAAATATTAGTTACAAAATTTGCAGGTTAAGACAACAGTCGGATTTAATAAACAGGAAGGGAGCTGGTATGTGTGCAACACAGCTCTGCTCTGAAAGGTGACTGTGAAAATTACAGACTGGAATTTTTTTAACATGGTTCTATTTCATGGAAAAGCAAATGATAGTTTCATAACCACCTGCTCTGCAAACTGAACGGGAGATCCTTGAACGTCAGTGGGAATATTTGCAGAGTTGGGTGCTTCTCAAAGTGAATCAGGGCATCAGGCTCTGACCTGAAGCCAATAAAGGGGAGATGGGTTTTAAAGTTGATGACTAATGTGAAACAATATATCAGGGAGAGGTGCCAAGTTGCAAACAGCACTGTCATGCAATACACTGCCAAGTATTTCTGAGTCCTATTCAGAAAAGTTTTGAGCTCATCAGCGCTGTATGTCACTGCAATAAAGCTGGGAGAAATAATGCTGTTGCTGGGGGTACAGAATGCAGAATCTCTGCCATATGGCCCGTGGTAGGTGCATTCTGCTGAGACTACAGCACAAACCAAATGCAGTAGTTCCACAAATGCTGGTTTAGGACTTGTGTTAAATTGCATGAGCCATGGTAGGTTTCAATTCTACTTTTCCATTTAAGGAATCTTTAGGATGAAGTAAACATATGTTTCATATAGGGGAGGCTGCTCAAGAATTCAGCTGTTCTGGGTAGTGTGGTTTTGTCTGGGTGGTGTTTGAGGCTGAGTGACAAGTGTTGAGAGACAGACAAGAAACTCACAGGCCATCCAGATACAGACACAAAAAGTTGCATTAATGGCATAGCCTCAGCAGTCAGGAAGAGAGTACCTGCCTTGTGTGTCCCTGTGTCTGTCCAGCCTGAATCCAGAGAGCTGCTCATTTGGATCAGGGCACTGACTGACATCCCTTCAGGGATGTCAGCAGCAACACTGACTTGGACTATTTTGAGTCCTGTGTTTGGGAAGACCTGGCTAGCTCCCTGGCATGAGGGCTCTGACTCTCTTGAGCATCACAGTTACATTTTACAAGCCTTAAAGAGCAGCTTCTGATGTTCCCACACTCTTGTTTTCCTCCCTTCTCCAAACTGGGCATGCAATTCAGGTCAGTCAACCCTTCTATTATTGTTTCAATCCCCCAAGCCAGTAAAAATAGCTTGTAAAGGCTTTCATGTTATCTCTACCACCCATTTTTTAGTAATTCTGCAGGAACACTGCGCCCTTCTCCCTTGTTGAGCCTGAGCCTTCCAAGTAAGTGTCTTTTGCATCTTTTCTCTTTTTTTTTTTTTTTTTTAATCCTGCTGCAAACAGCTCAGCTATCTGGAAAATGTCCACTTACTCTTCACCTTTGCCCACTTCTCTGTTAAGAACCTCATTAAAGTGTTCCTCTGCCTTCCTGCACTTGAATTCTTTAGAACTAAAAGCTTCCATTTTTCTTCTTTATCAGACTCACTCCCACTTCCTATCTTCCCTTCACTGCCACTTTTGTAAAATGCTCACATGCTGTTAGGACTCCTACTCTGCCCCATCATGTCCAGAAAGCCACAAAAGAAATATCTTTTGCTTCATCCTGTCAGCTTTTTGTACCCACTTTCAGCAATATCATATGGCTCTGCAAGAGCTTGAGCTGGATCTTGAATGCAAACAATCAGTCACACAGCACATTAATCCTCAGATGCTTTTGTGTCATCCTCCCCATGTTGGGTGGATCTTGTAGATACCAGGATCTTTCACAACTCTCATACAGCACTCTATCAAGCCCTCAGATTCTTAGCATTTCTGTGATGGCCCTTTCTAGATTTGTGTTTCTCAAAGCCTCTGGGGTATTTCTATGGCTGCTCTGCATCTACTTCTTCATCATGCAGGTATTTATGCTATCAGCAGTGACAGTCAGAGCTCCTCAGGAGCCTGGTGTTCCAGGTTTCTGATTTCCTTAGCAACTGTCTCCTGGTTCTGTGTCTGGTGCTCTCCCTGCACCAGTACCTATGGAACCTGATTTCTACCAAATTTGGCAAAAGCATAAAAATGGCAAAGATATTGTCATCCTGCAAGTTCTGTGTAAATGGGTGATTTAACAGAGGAGAAGCTGCACTTTTACCCTCCCAGAGAGAAAGGCAAGACTGCCTCCAGTCCTTACCTAGTGGGTCTGGCAACCAGCACAGCCAGGACCCTTGTGGCACTCTGTTGAGAACCCACAGGAGGTAGGTGGGAAACAGAAAGGGAGCTGGAAATACTGACATGAATCAGAAGGAATTGGTAAACTTTGGCATACTACAGGGCTGGAGGCTGTGGGAAACACGGGTGGGAAAGGCAGGTACAGGTCTGAGTGCTGGACACAGCAGTTCTGTGGGGTGTCTGGGGGTGCTGCTATGGAAACAACACAGAGAAGAATGATGGTTAGTGCACAGGGCACAGATCCACTGGGAAAAGGTTCCTTAGTTCTGCAGCCCATGAACACTCTCCATCCTGGGTCACTACAGGCAAGATAAACAGTGACTTGATCTCTAGAGTTCTACATCATATCTCTAGGTGTGGCACTCTTAGCAGATCTCATCCCTTGTAACTATTCACAGCCCCAGGACTCTTTCAACATGTGATTGGTTTCTTCCTCTATTTTAGCACTTAGTTCTCTTTCTCATTTCTTATGACAACTTGAGAAAACCACCATGTATCTGGGCAGTTCTTCATGGACTGTTCCTGTTTTTTCATCATTCACTTCTGCAGTGACTACTGACAAAGCAGATACCACCCTCCCTTTTTTATCCTGAAACAGCAAATTTATTCACTGAGGGCTTCAAAACTGGTGACTGCTAATAGCCCAGGCTCATCATAATACATGCTCACACTGCATATCCAGCTGGCTTGCTTCTGCTACAAAACAGTGGCTTTGTTCATTTTTAAATGAGAGTGTTCCAGCTCTCTCAACTTTTGCATGGCTGTGATACTCCTCTGGTTGCAATGATGTATTTTTGGGGATGGCCTAACTGCATAGGATCAAAACATTCCACATTCCAAGATCCATTTGAATGTATTGTTGTTAGGTGATTTCCCAATGTGTATTTGAGTTTCACACAAATCAGGGTTTTTATAGGAGAAATGTTCAGCATATGCCCAGCCTGCAGTCTAAAGAACCAGGCTTCTTCACCTGACCACTCTCATTGGTGATGAGGAAAGGAGCCTGCAAACAAAAGCTACTGAAGGATTAGCTGTGTGCCCATGGGAATACTAAAGTCCTTCTGCAGGGTCATACACTAGCTAGAAAGGGCCATTAAAACACCATTAGAGCTCATACTTTGTGCTGAATGATGCCCACAGCCCTGCCTCGGGGTAGTGAAAATGAAGCAAACCTCCACTGGAGCCTCAGGAGTTTTCTCAAGGGGAAAGGCAGCAGGCAGAAGGAGGTGCAGGCAGTACAGGACAAGCTGTAAACTTGCAGTGCATCTGGGTCTAACCTGAGCTGCAGCCTGGTGGCTGCATGCCAACTGCATTAAAATCATAGAAGGATTTAGGCTAGAAAAGATCCTTCAGTTCATCAAGTGCAGATGTAAACCCAAGTCCAAGGTTTGAACTTAGGCTAAACTTGGTGGACCAAGTGCACCAGCAATGCCATGGCCTGTCCCACACAGACAGGACAGCTACTCTCAGCTAGGAGGGACATGGCCACTCTGACCAAGCTGTGTCCCACCAGCCAGGCACCTCAGATACACACCTCAGAGCCTGCCCAAATGCATCAGGGACAAAATCCTGGAATAGCTGTGCAGCCAGGGCTCAGACTGGCTCAGACCTTGGGTTGCCTCATGCTTTGGTAGGGGTCCAGCAGGACCCCACAATAGGAGCTGCACACCACCTTGCTCAGTGGTGGCTGCTCCTGGAGAAGGCTTTTGCAGCAGTAACACGCCAGATGGTTTTGGGGCAAGATGGATGGGTGGACATGACTAGTGAGGACCTGGAAAGGTAAATCCATCAGTTAGCTTAGTGCACTCTTTGTCACATTCAGAGGAGAGACCTGTCAGCCCTGCTGAGCAGTGTCTCTGAAGGTTCCCTAACTGTGAGGCCTGGCTGATATCACCTCCCTTCGGCACAAAGCCCATCCGCCCCAGAAAAAAAGGCAATTACATAAATCAGCAGTGCTTCCCTGTGGCACAGCAGGCTGAAGGTATCCTGGGCTGTGTTGGGAGGAATGTTGCCAGCAGGGAGTGGGAGGTGACCCCCACTGCTCAGCCCTGGTGAGCCCCAGCTGAGCATTGTGTCTAGCTCTGGGCTTCCCAGCACAAGGCAGACATGGACACAGTGGGAAGAGTACAGGGAGGGAACACCAGGATGATTAAGAGACTGGACCATCTCTCTGATGAGGAAAGGCTGAGAGCTGTTCAACCTGGAAAAGAGAATGCTCAAGGGGATCTTACCAATGTGCAATAAAATAAATACCTGAAGTGAGAGTGTAAAGAGAATGGAGCCAGACTGTTTTCAGTGGTGTCCACTGACAGGACAGGAGGCAGTGGGCAGTGGGAAACCTGTGACTTTCCATCTGAATATCCAGAAACACTTTTCTCCCTGCAGGTGGCTGAGAACTGGCACAGGTTGCCCATGGGATTAAGGAGTCTCCATCCCTGGAAATACACTCTCACCCCTAGAGATTCTGCCCTGGGGCTCTAGGTAGCCCTGCCTGAGCAGGAAGAGTGGGATCTGATGACCTCCAGAGGTCCCTTCCAACCCCAAGGGTTACTCTGTGATTCTGTAACAGAAACAGTGAAGAGCATGTGTAACACCTGGACTTTTAAAAAAGGCGACTTCAACTTTCTACTATGACAATGAGTGATTACATTTGGAAACTGTCCCTGAGATTCTGCTTGAGCTGAAGCCTGCTGTGAGTACTTTGCATTTACTGGGTAGAAACTACACCCAGGTGGATGGTTCAGAGAACAAATGTATTTAAATTAGGCATGTGGATTTGCATCTTAATCATGTTATCATGATTAAGTAGTACCTCAGCGTTACCTGAGGCAACCATAGACTACACACCTAAACAAAACCTGAAACAGTCAAAGCCCTTCTGCTTTACATATGTCAGTGCAGATTTTCACATCTGCAGGGCAAATCATAGATTGGCAAGCAGCATTTTAATGATTGAAAGAGACAGCCTTGTCCAGGACAGACCCCAATTAACTTCAGTAACGATGAATGCTTTGAAATAATGTATCCTGTTCCTGGACCATCACAAAATTAAATTTAGGCCTTGCCCTACTCCTAACATAATCAATAACAAAACCTCAGGATCAGATAGATGTCAGTAGATTTCCATGAAGTTATGACCAATTCTATGAGCCCTGGGGAGTTTAGTTATTGACAGAGTGAGTCTGTGCAATTTGCTGTTGACTCCAATGAAGTCATGGCAATTTACTGTAGCTGAGGATCTACCACCCACCACCTCCTGCTTAATAGCAAGAACAAAAGCAGTATCCATTTAGAATGGAATGGAATGGAATGGAATGGAATAGAATAGAATAGAATAGAATAGAATAGAATAGAATAGAATAGAATAGAATAGAATAGAATAGGTTTCAGTCTGTTAGGAAGGGACCTATAGTGATCATGCAGTCCAAGCCCTTTCCAGCGTTTGACCACACTCTCAGTAAAGAAATGCTTCCTAATGTCCAGTCTAAACCTCCCTGATGTAGCTTTGAACCATGTGTTATGTGACTGGATCTCAAAGAGAAGAGACCAGCATCTTCCTCTCCACTTCCCCTTCTCAGGAAGCTGTGGAAAGCAATGAGATCACCCCACAGCCTCCTTTTCTCCAAAGTTCTTAGCCACTCCTCAAGCACATTTTTTCCAGTCCTTTCACCAGCTTTGTTGCCCTCCTCTGGATGCATTCAAGGTCCTCACACCTTTCTTAAATTGTGGGGACCAGAATGGCACACAATATTCAAGATGATCCTCTCAGAAAGAGAGATCACAACTTAATGCTCTTCTGCATTGCCTAGCCTGAGCCCCTCAGCCTGTGACAATGGCCACTTCAATATTAGAAAAGTCCCCATTTCTCCATCAGAGCTGACTCAGAACAAGTGATAACCACAGCAGCTGCCTCCTCATACACCATACACCACACGTCTGCTCTCATATCTCATGTCAGGGAAGCAGCTCTTGAACCCCAGGCTCCTTGGGGAATCCTTCCTTGCTGCTTCTCCCATGGTGTTTGCTGGTCAGAAGACCTCCTCACATGGGACTATGGACTTCTAGCACCATGCGGTAATCACTGCCTGGTCTTTTACCTCAGAAAACAGGGCTTTGATAAGACATTTGTGATGCCATAAAATAGATTTTTGACACTGTCACACACTCTAGCAGACACAGCCTCTACCCCCACGTTAGTGGGAATTGCACCCATACCTGCAACATGGTGTTTGGTCTTGTCTGAGAAGCTGAAATCCCAGCTGAAGCAGCTCATCACAGATTGAGTTTTCAGAACTTCAGGTTGCTCTAAGATGTGGAGAACATTTCAACACTATATGGAGAAAGCTAAAAAGAGAACAAGATTAAAGATCTGGGGCTGCAGATAACTTTATATTGCCAGGAATGGTTGAGGGCTGGCAATTACAGAGCTGGCTGGAGACCTGTGTGGGACCAGCAGATGTCCTCTCCTTCTTCACTGAAGCTGCAGAGCCAGCCTTGCTGCTACTCCTTCTGAAGTCAGGTGAATGCCCTACTGGGGGCATTGCCAGTCAACCCCCATCCCCAAATTAGCTGATGCATGCCCGGCTCTTCAGGATCCTCTGTGGCTTTTTGTATCCCCTTCTCCTTGACTCCTCCACAGATTTCTGAAATGTCTAGGTGTGTGCCACTGGAAGATGAGTAACTCATCACTCTTCTCAAAAAGACGATGGCAGAGAGCCAGCCCTCAGCAGAGAGGTGGGAAGTGGGTAAATCAAATATTTCTGGTGGGTGGTGGACTGTCAGTGTCTGGGAGCAGGGGAGCCAGGCAGGGGTAGCACTCACCTTTGCCTGCAGGTTTCTCCTGAAGTGCTGTCAGTGTTGTTACAAATCTTTGTAATTGCTAACATGTGAGAGGAGACAGGGGCCTTTGGCACAGCTCCGTGCTGTGGAGGGGTAACTCTGCAGATCCACACTGAGTGCCTCTGGATGTGCAATGGTGCAGTCAAGATCAGCCTGAAGCTTGGCTGAAATCTTTATTCAGAGCAAATGAAGAGGAGCAAAATGTCTTCTTTGCACATTGTCAGAAAAATCACTTTGGTTTTGGAAGAGGTTTTATCAAACAGAAAAGTGGGAATTATCAGGAGCAGTCTTTCAGGATATTTGATGCTGATGCTGGTACAGTTATTTTTTCACTGTCCCAGGATACTATGAATTGAAGCCATTTTGGTCCCACCTATGCCCTTCTGAACAGTGCTCAGAAATTTATAATAGAGAACCATCAGCTGGGAATGATTTGCCAGGTCATCATTACTGAAGAAGTAAAAGCATTTTTCTGCACAGTGTCTCCTGCTGCTTTTAGGGCAGTGTACAACTGCATTTCTCCTGCATGCTATTTAGGTTCTGCTTGTATCTTAGAAAGAGATTGGAATATTTTCTGATTTCAGCTTCTCATTACCACAAAATTATTATCTATGGATTGTCCATTGTGGAGAGGGAACCAGGGAAGAGAGTACAATAGAACTTGCTCTTTAGTTTGATTACACATTTTCTGAAAAATCAAAGAGCACTTTGTCAGAGAAGAATGAAGTATGCATTAAAGTAACATTACTTAAAATGCAAAAATATTTCATTCAAAGCAGATTAGTTCTATTCCTTTTAGAGAGATTTAGTTGTGTTTATCTCCATGGGAACACTACTATTAAAGTCACTGACAGATTTTTAAAGGTTCAAGAGAGAAGACGGGAGAAGTTTTCTTTTTCATCTCCTATCATTTCTCTCAAGACATAAAAAAATTAATAAAATGCAGTATTAATTTAAAATGTGGTATGAATAGCACTGCTACTCTCAACAGCCCAGGAGAACTAATCCTACAGATTAGCTAAGAAAAAGGAACATATTTCCTATATATTTATTGCACACATCCCCTCAAACTCCCCTTTTTCTCTACAACGAACAGTGCAACTGTCAGTTTGGTTGAACCATGGTGCCAGAGCATCTAGCAAAAAACAAAAAAGCCCACAAAACAAAATCAGATAATCTTAGTCTAGCGTCAACCCAAGCGCAAAAAATCGCCTGCAGCAATGATGCTTTTCACACTTTGTACAAAGATTGATCTGACCAAGTCTGGCAGATGTGAAGTTGCAGTAACAAACACTATTAAATGACAAAATGGCAGATGTACAGAGAGCAAGACATGGTGCTGTGACTTGCAAAACATCATAATTGTTGAGAAGTATTAGGGGGTTTTAACATCACCTCTGTGCCACTGCTTCCACCTTCTTGGGAGATCCATGAAGAACTGTGAGCCTAAGGAGGGTTGTTTTATTTTGTCACTCTTTCAACACTGCCATGTGCCCAAACAGATTGGATCATTGAGCCAGTGTTTTCCTTAGGATGCTGTGGACTTGAAATCAGAACTGAAATAAAAATGAGCTGTTGTGTTGCCTAAACGTGGTGATGACATTCTGTTCCAGATGTCCACGACAATGACCTCATCTAAACCCACAGTTCTCTACACTTCAGTCTTTTTCAGACAAATACTGGGAGGGGGAAAAAAACAAGAAAGAAAAGAACAAGTGATCTCATAATGATTTTGATGAAAGCAGCTGCCCACTTCAGCTAATGCTGCACTCAAAGCGTGAATGGGATGGGAAGGTTTTTAATTTAATGGGATCCATTTCAGGCTCCTCAAGTTAAACTGCCTGTAAGGAGGAAATGTAGATCAGTCCAATGGCTTCCTGAAACTCCAGCAGACAGGCAAGATCCCTTCTTTTAGGGGAACTTATATGGGCATAAATTATTGAGTAAGACAACTGTATGAGCATGAAAAAATAGATAAAATGATGTGTTTGGGAACCTCCTGCAGCTAGACTGGGGGAAGTGAAGGGTTACCATGGTTCCTTTGCTTATTAAGGCACTCTGCTCCCTAAGTCCTGTAAATCAAACCAGTCAGAAGTGACAGTATCCCTAAAAGTCTCTACTAATACACCTAATAAATTTTCCCTTCTTTGTTTCTTGTTCTCTTTAAGGAAGCATGCAGCAAGTACAAAATCTTTTCACATTCTAGTTTGCTTCACCTTCAGTCAAAATGTTGGGTTATACCATCACTAAAATCTAGATGCTTACAAAAGCAAAACAGAAGCACTGCCAAGAAATGCACCCAATGGCAGAGCACACTTAACAGGAGGTAACTAGCCAAGCAGTTTTGATGGTCTCCTTTTTTTTTTTTTTTAATTTCTCTCTAATTTATGTTATGGGAAAGCCTTTTAGTGAGAATTGGAAATGACCAGACTCTCAGCCTTTCCCAGCACTTTCCAGTGAACAACTGCCCGTTCCTTCCTCCCACTTCACTCATCATCATGTGCAAAGGGAAGAGCATTAGTGAAACTCAGATATTGCATTACCAGAGAGCTGAAGCAGACAGAGCTCCCTGCAAGCTGAAGCACAGTTCTAGCATTCACCAACAAAGGAGCAGAGGCTTTGTCTTCTTTGAGAAATTTCCTATGTACTTGCCATCATGGCAAACAAACCAGTGGTGACTTTGCTGTTGTTTTTAATATTGACTGCATTAGCTCAATGCTCAGGCTTACATGGTGCAATGTCATCAAAGACAGCTCCCACTGATGGATTATTTTTGGCTCCCAGTATAGATGACAGCTGTATATTTACACTGTGTTTGGCAAGAAGGGATTTTTTAGAATATTGCCAAATACAAACAGAGCTGGAAATGTGACAGTTTCCTAAAAAATAATTCCAGGAAGGAAAGTCCATGATAACAACAAGATACAAAGCAGTTGTGTGACTTTTAGACATGCTTAACTCTTTTTATATTTTACCTTTGGAACTCATTACTGTGAGCTTTCTCTGATTTCAGTTTAATTATGTTTTGCATTCTGGATCCTTAGAAAACTTCTCCCTTACTGCGCATTAGTCATCTTCTCTCTGATTTAAAAATTTTATCTAATTTCCTTAATGAATAGAATATATTTATGTCTTCTTGCTATGTTTTCTAGCTATTTAGCCTCCCCTTTGTTTATTACTATAAAATCAATTTAGGCAAAAACCAAATAAAACATTGCAACTTGATGCTTTTTTCTCTTTTTCTATAATTATCTGTCTGAATGTAACAAAGGAGATAGTTGCAACTTCTTCACTTTTTATTTTTAGCATGGTGTTTCCCTTGTTAATGAGCTATGCTTGCAATTTCTGTCCATACTCTCTATTTCTTCATTTTCCTTAATTCCAAAATGGTCTGTGGGTGGATTTTCCTGAAGTCATAAAGCAGTGACACAGCTATTTCCTGTTGCCATCAAAATTCTGTAACAGAATTTCTCTCTCTACAAGTTACTTGGAGTACAGCCACCAAAAAAAAAAAAAAAAAAAAAAAAAAAAAAAAAAAAAAAAAGAGAGAGAGAGAGAGAAATACCTAAGTTAATTGGATTCATAAAAACTTTTCAGTAGCCACATAGACTTTGTGCCTTCAGTTCTGCAGTTCTGCAGATCTACAATGATTCCAGATAAGTGAGTAAACTGAGAACCTGTTCACTTGCCAAAACAAACAAACAAAAACCTAAACAAACAAACAAACCCCTGAGAAATTTAAAATCAGATCTGTTCCAGAAAAAGGGGCTGTATTTTTCCACTTAAATATGCCATAGGAAAAAGGAACTGGTAAGATGGATCATTTAGTCCATTTTAGCCAGATCACATTTATTTTTAGCCTATGGAATTGGCACAGATGAGTAACAGAAGCAGAATACCTTCAGCTACGTTTCCAAATTCACATACAATTCCTAGTAGGAATACCAAATGTCACCTTTTAGCTCAGCAGAGTTTTTTGTAGCTGAAACCCTTGCTGTGAAAACCCAGAATTATTTACAATGCACACGGCTTTTAACCCTTTGCAAGGGTTTTTTAAAAACAAAATTTCACCTAATTCTGGAATACCTACAGCACCGCTCATAAATAATCCTGCACGTGCTGCTCTGATGTGCTAAAGCCTCCATAGCTGTTAAAGCCGGATTCAGCATCATCTGTCACCCATCTGTGCTGCTCCCAGCGCCGGACCCGGCTCTTCCCTGCTTCTGGGGCAGGTCAGGAGCAGCTCCCGAAACCCCTGGATTCTGCCAATGCAAACCAGACTGAGGGGACTGGAAACAACAGAGCAGAGCCATTGGGAGGTGGAGATGGCTCTTCCTTCACCCAGCCGCAATCTCCTTTATCTCTCTTCCTTGCTGAAGGAGGTGATGGTAATCACCACCTGCAGGAACAGATAAGAAGGACAAGATATTGTAACAGGATCTTTAAAACTCTGTTCTCGCTGGCCATTACTCTGATCAACTGCGCGAAAATTACTCTCCAAAGTGGTAATAAGCTGAAAATGTTAGGCTGTCCTTTTAAATAAAGCAACAGCACCACAAGAACAATTGTGATTGTTAAAATACCAAGGCTCCTCTAAATGAATGTATCTGTGATATGACACAGTATGAGGTCAGATGAAGCAACTGTAACCAAGGAGGAACACCTCGAGAGAACAATGAAAACTTCTAGATCTGCTGCAAAATACTTTTTTTTTTTCAAGTGGATGTTTGCAGAAGGAAGTACAAAGAGATAGAAGTTATTCAGGAAAAACAAAACTATTTTAATCTACTGCGGGTTTTCTTTGTTTTAAAATTATAGGTTCTCTGTGTGATTCATAGGATCTTCTATAAGTTTGCATTTTTTAGAATTAACAGGTCCCAACACGCCTGTATCTTCTTGACCCAGGTACTAGGTCCAAACGCACAGGATGGCATTATTATGAGCTGAGTAGCTTTCAAATGTTACAGATATCTGCTGTCAAAGAGATATCAAACATTCCTGAGGGCCAAGGGATCCTAGAAACAGGTATTTCTGTAATCAGCTGCTGGCCCTCTCTGTCACAGGGTCTGTTCCACAATAAATATCCCATTGCTTTGCCTGGCTGTGCTCCCGACCCTTGGGAAAGGGCAGCTCCCGTGTGAGCTCTGCTTGGGTTTGGCCTCGCCTTTGGCCCTGGAGGTGACAGATGGCACCGCTCAGGTCTTTGGGCAGGGACTGCCCTGTCACGTCTGACCCTGAACAAAGCCCAGACCGGCTCCTGCTGCCCGGGGCAGGGTGTTCCCAGCCCAGACACAGCCAGGGCTCACCGGCCGCCTCCTTTCCGGTGCGCTGGTTGTGAACGCACAACGCTCCAGCTACCTGCCGGGGGAGACAGGCAAGGAAACGGCATCCCTGCCAGCTCGGCTTTGCATCAGGACCTGACCGGCTGCATTCCTGCAGAAGTAAACTCCCATCCCAAGCTACTCAGCATCTTGCCTTGAGGTGCTACAGCTTCCAGAGAGAACAATTCTCAGAATAAGCTGTGATGAGAAAAAAAGCAGTGCATGAGGAAAGGTTCGAGTGCCCTACACCCAGCTCCCTGCTCCTTCAAGGGACCAAGGGCAGCAGCTGTGAGCACGCAGGGCTCCTTTTGCCCAGGCTAACTGATGCTGAGAAATAAAGTCCTGTCACCAGGGAGGTTCCAAAAGGCATAAAAAGCCACAGCTTCCAGACACCATGTCCTGCTGCAAAGCCATGCCTACCCTGCCAGCCCCATTGAGGCAGGGAATATGACCAGGGCTGGGAAAGAGAAGGTCCCACTCCAGGTGTGGTCAGAGAATTCTCCCAGTGGCCACAGCATCCCATGAAGTCCTGTGGGGATGGTGGCCCTGGGGTCACCACATCCTCCATGGGAACCCCTGGTCTGGCATGGCCAGGTGTGGGGCTGGGGGCTCGGGCAGGACCTGGGGGCTCAGGAAGGAGCTGGGGGCTCAGGCAGGAGCTGGGTGGCTCAGGCAGGAGCTGGGGGCTCAGGTAGGAGCTGGGGGCTCAGGCAGGAGCTGGGGGCTCAGGCAGGAGCTGGGGGCTCAGGCAGGGGCTGGGTGGCTCAGGCAGGGGCTGGGGACTCAGGCAGGTGCTGGGGGCTCAGGCAGGAGCTGGGGGCTCAGGAAGGTGCTGGGGGCTCAGGCAGGGGCTGGGTGGCTCAGGAAGGTGCTGGGGGCTCAGGAAGGTGCTGGGGGCTCAGGCAGGAGCTGGGGGCTCAGGAAGGTGCTGGGGACTCAGGCAGGTGCTGGTGGCTCAGGCAGGAGCTGGGGGCTCAGGCAGGCTGCCCGGTCCCCAGGGCTGACCAGTGGGGACAGGAACTCTGCCCTGCAGCCCTGTCAGGATGGCACAGGCCAGGGCACACACACTGGACCCACATGTTGTCCATGAAATGGGAATCATGATCTGGTGTGCAACACACCAAGAATTGCACACTCAAGAGAGATATTGAATATTTATTTCAGGGTTGTGCAAGCTTGGGTGCTCTGTGTTATTGAATGAATCAAGCACAAGCCACCAGAGTTTCTGCACCATTATTCATAAACAGAAATTCAGAGTTAGCAACTTCCCAAGCTCAGCTTCTTTACTAGTATTGGTTAGTTATTTCCATACAAGTTACATAACCCCAGCTAACACTGAGATAACATGCTCAGAGGAAGGGTCTTCATCTGGGCAGGGATCTTT
Source organism: Ammospiza caudacuta (assembly GCF_027887145.1). NCBI lineage: Eukaryota > Metazoa > Chordata > Aves > Passeriformes > Passerellidae > Ammospiza > Ammospiza caudacuta. The sequence goes on along the minus strand of NC_080598.1, from coordinate 55,698,053 downwards.
CTGACCTGTAGGTATGATCTTTAGTATTACACTTAAGATGGTTCAGCAAAAGGATACTTGGACCTAGAGTATTTTAGGAATGGAGCCTCTGGAGCAGGTCCAGTGGAAAACAGGAAGGATACCTGGGGGACTGGAGCATCTCTCTTATGAGGAAAGGCTGAGGGAGCAGGTCCTGTACAGCCTCGAGAAAACCCGAGTGAGAGGGGACCCCATCAACGTCTACAAGTATCTGAAAGGAGGGTGGCAAGAGGATGGAGGAGGGTCCTTCTTGGTGGTGCTGAGTGATAGAACAAGAGGCAATGGGCAGAAACTGATGCACAGGAACTGATGCACAGGAAGCTCCACCTGAACACGAGGAAGAACTTCACTGTGCAGTGACCACACACTGGAACAGGTTGCCTGGAGAGGCTGTGGAGTCTCCCTCACTGGAGACATCCAAAGCCATCAGGATGCCATCCTGTGCCATGTGCTCCGGGGTGACCCTGCTCGTTGTGGTCCCAGACCCATTCCGAGATCCTGTGATTCTGTGCACACAGACAGACACTAACACCGCCATGTGCTGCATGGTTGAAGCTCCTTAGCACCAGCAGGTCCGTGAGGGAGGGATCAGGGAGGGATGCTGCCTGTCCCACTGACTAGGGCTCCTTTGTCGTGCTTGAAGGCAGATACACCAAAGAACCTCCTGACTGGGGATAACACACACACAGACACAGGCACAGACAGCCACACACACACGAAAGTGCCGACGCGGACGCGCAGCCCACGCCGCCCCTCACGCTCTCCGCGGCGAATCTGCCGCTACGGGGCGCCGCCCGGCCCAAGTTTCCTGCGCGCGGCCCTGCCCACGTCGGAGCGCGCGGGCGCCGCGCGGTGGGCGTGGCCGGAGGCGCTCCGAGGGACGCGCCGGGCCCGGGGAGGAGGAGCGGGATCGGCAGCGGGATCGGCCCTTCCCCGCCGCCGGGGCGAGGCCGCAGCGGAGCGGGGCGGGGGGTGGCCGGGTCCGGCCCATGGACCGTCCGTGCTCGACGCGGAGCCCGTGGAAGGAGCCGCTCGGCCGCGGGAGGCGGCGCGGGGCGGCTGAGAGCGGCTGAGCCCCGGGGCCTTCGCTTCGCCCCGTCCCGTGCGCGCCCCGCGCCCGCCGCCCGAGCGGCACCATGTCGGCCAAGGTGCGGCTGAAGCGGCTGGAGCAGCTGGTGCTGGACGGCCCGCAGCGGCACGACAGCGTGCTGAGCGTGGAGACCCTGCTCGACCTCCTGGTCGGCGTCTACGCCGAGTGCAGCCGCGACTCGCCGCTCCGCCGCGACCGATACGTGTCCGACTTCCTCGAGTGGGGTGAGCCCGGCGGGGGCCGCGGGGCGGGGGCTGCGCGCGGTGCCCGTGCGGGGCGGCGGGAGGCCGGGGGCGGCCCGGCCCCGCCGTGCGCTCCCACCGCCGCTCCCGGCAGCGGCCGGAGACGCCGCCCCTGGATGCGGCGCCTCCCTGGGGAGCACCCCCGCCGCCAGCCGGGCCTTGACCCTCCCGGTCTCCTCCCTCGGTCCCAGGCGAGCCGCTTGGCAGCCGGCAGCGGCGGAGTGTCCTTGGCCTGAAACCGTGCTCGGCTTAGCCCCAAACGTCAGGCTAATCCCGTGCTCCTCGGAGGGTTTCCTACCTGGGGGAGGGGAGCAGGGCAGAGCACCGGGCTCAGGCTTTGAAATGTTGCTCTGGTGCCGGCTCCTTGCTTTAGAGAGGGCGTGTGTGTGTGCGTGTGGCTCGAAGAAACAACAGTTCCCGTTCATCATGCTGTCTTTCTTAATTTGGGCATGCCCCCCAAGGACAGAGTACTTCTAGGCAGCCTTTCTAAGAGCTTTGTTTAATGGTTCCCTACTGTTAAGCAGCCTGATAACGAGAGACCTCCAATAGTCCGGAGCATGCTGACAAAAGAAGATGTGGATACTTTTGATGGCGCTTAGGATAAAAGTTTTCCATCCAATGTTGGTTAGTTAGACTAGAGGTATGTGGAGAGCAGGGTTCCTGCTGCATGTCTAAATGAATTTATGTTAAAAAGGCCATGGTGGCTGACTGGTTTATTCAGCTGAGTAAGTTATGAATAATAATGTGTGACGAAGGTGACTTAACTTCTCCATGGAATAAGAATTGGAGGGGAGGGAGGAGTGATCATTGCTCACGAGAACGTTGCCCCGTTTATCAGCTGTTCCATGCATGTACAGTTAATTAGGCTTTAAAAGAGCACTCTTAAAAAATCAAAAAACAACAAAAAATCCCCCCAACCAACAAAACAAAGGATTTCCTAAGGGAGAGGGAGGGGCAGATTTACTTCAGTAAATGCAAATGTGTGTCTTTAGCACTAGAGACCAGAGCACTAACGTGAAGGGACAGCTGGTTCTCCTTAATTTCTGTGGGGACCACCACTCTTTGTCATACACTAACAAACTAAGAGGATTCACTTCCTGGACTCTCCTATTGACGTCAGTAATGCGATTGCCAACTGAATAATTAACCACTTTATCACATCTGCCCCGCAAGGCTGCAGCCTGCGGAACATTGATTATTTGTTTTGTCATGGGAGCTTTGTATGTCTTCTGCAAAGAGCATTCAGGGCCTTTTGTTTTCAAGCTGATGGCTTGGAGGAGTGAGCACCAGCAAATTGTTAAGTGTGATAGATCAGACTGCAGCATACTTTGAAAACTGAAGTTGGAAGGATTTGGGGCAGGCCAGAGAATGATATGCTTTTTCAGTAGCACTGCTGGTGGTTGTGTCTTACTGATTGATCCCAGCGTTGTCATTTTTTGTGTGATGGAGAGGCCGATTATCCAATTGTTTATAAAATCGCTTCTTTTAATTCTATTTATTGTGCTCACTGAATGTGAAAAGGTTACTGACTTGATGAACAGTATAGCTCGCAATAAAAACAGTGTGTAGGTTTTACTGCAGTGTGGGATTACCCTGCTATAACAAAGTGCCTATTCAATAAATAATTGAAATGTATGTGAGCTACCATCTGGTGCTGCAGAGTAGGGATAAAAGTTTGTAATCCAGGCTCTTGATGGTAAAGGGGTGGACCTAAGTCTGGACTGGATATTTGTGTTCCATCAACAAGGGATACCCTTAAAACCAATTACAGTTGATACTGTGTGTTCCTTCCTTTCCTTCAAGCTGTTAAAAACAAGTAAGTGCCAGCAATGAGACACCTTTTATCTGTGTCCTAATGCCCTCACAGTGTGTTTCCACTGACAAGGAACTTGTTTCTGCCTCCAGCTAATAAGGAAAATATCATGCCAAACATGCTAATCTTCCTTATGTCATGATGTGTCTTAATTACAGCCTGATTTGCTGTTAGAAGATATTCTGGATTAATGTGCACAAGTTTTCTGTGCTGTTATGTGTCTGTAGAAGCATCAGAGTGTAGTTAAATATTTGGGATATACTTTGAAGATCAGTGTTTCTTTATCAACTGGAGACAGAAGGAATTTCCTTTTGACAAAATGGAGACTTACCACTGACAATGGAAATAAGCTGCATAGGTATTAAATTTGAATTAAGAGGAGCTATGTAACAAACATTTTTTTTACAATTGTGATTTTAAAACTGGGTGTGAGGTATCACACCTGTGAAATTCCCTGGAAATGATTCAGCGTGGCTAATGGACTTGCTTGCCTTCCTAATTGACCAGAGAAAATGGAGTTCAGGCGTGGTAGGGGAGGCAGGGTTATTTGTCTGGCTGTGGGGTGCAGAGGAGATTGTGAGCTGTGTGGTGTAGTTGCTGGACATGGATATCTCTGCTTTCTGACAGAGCATGGTGCTGCTCATACTCTGTAGCTGGTGGATGCTGGAGAAATGGGGAGTCCACAAAATTAAGTCCCATGTTCATCTTGTGAGACTTAGGCCACCTCCTCTCTATTCAACATCTGTGGAAGCTTTGCACCTTACCTGTGGAGGCTGATAAACTCCAAATGGTGCATCCCATTGCTTCTGTCCTATTAATTCCTCTGTTGCTTCCTGGTAGTTCTGCCACAGGCTTAAATCCTCTTCCTATTTGCTAACCATAGAAGAGCTCAGGGTGTGGTCCCTTGCCTTGAGGCAGCTTGTGGCTTCCATTGCTTTACAAATCTTGTAAGTATCTGCCATTTTAACCTTGTCAATTATAGCTTTCCCATGGTGAATGGAGCTTTCAAACAGACTGTTCTTTCCCTACACTGGATGTATAATACACATATCTTTATGCCAAGTGTCTTTGGAGAAGAGCTAGCTGAACTGCAAGTGAGGAGTCCAAAGTCCTTTTCTTCTAGTTATTTTTATTTATAACTTCTGTTGAATAAGCTCGCACCCAGTTGGTTATCACTGTTATATTGCTTCTATAAAAGATATTGAAATAATGCTCAGTATTCTTAATGGGAATTGAATCCAAGTCTGTTAGCTAACAGACCCGTGTCTACATGCTCAGAAAGAACTTCCCAAATCTGTGCTTAGTGTCTTTTAAACTGTAAGAGCTGCATCCGCTGCTCCTAGAGTGAGATATAGCAAAGAGTCCTGTTTATTCCAGTTGGCTTTGCTCATTCCTGTCTGAAAGTGGGACTGCCTGGAGCTGTCAGCAGGCACTGAGGAGGCTGCATGGACTTTGGATTTACCTGATGGACCGTGGGTGCTGCAGTGTGTGTTGTCCCTGCACTGCAGAGGGATGTCCCAAGAGACTTTTCCTGCAGAAAATGCTGTCCCTTGTTTACCCTGACAAGGACAGAAGCACAAGAGTGCTAGAGCAGCACAGTCACAGCTCAGGTGTCTGCACCACCTGTCCTCCAGCTTTCAGGTACAGCATGTTCCTCCCCACAGAGCCTCTCGTTCTCTCACACTGAGCCATCTGAGTCTTGCATAACCCTGTGCTGGAGTGGCTGCTTGCAGGGCACCTTGCTGGCTGGCATCACTTCTGTGCTGCTTGACATCACCTTGTTTTTCAGGAGTTATCTTAGCAGGCTGTGGCTGGTGCTCGCTGCCCCTTCCTTCCAGTCACCAGGGACTGGCACAACCGGCTGCTCTGATTTTGGACAGCTGCTTGTCACAATTGCAGCCAGCAGTCAAACACCTTCAGAGGAGTCTCAGGAATGGGCTCTATTTGTATTCAAAATGATCTTGGTGCTGCACAGCCTCTCTTGCTTCAGCCTTTGTTTCCTCTGACTCTGTTTGATACTGCTGGCCTGCTGCAGAGGGCAAGGTGGCACGTGTCCCCAAACACTTAATGCAGTGTTGTCTCACTCCCAGACTCTGTCCTGGCTGGTTCTCTCTGTGGCAGCACCTCAAAACCCATGTCAGAGTAGTTTAGTAGTTTGTTGGTTTTGTTTGATGCAGAGTCACAAAACACTTCTGTGGAATGTTTCTCCTCATTTGTTATGACCTGTCAGTTTGAATGCTGACTTACCTTCTGTGTTCCCAGCTAGAGTGGTGTTCTGCTTTTGGATGGTGGTGGTGGAGTTTTTTGTCTCTGTGTTTCTTTTTATTTTTTCGTGAGAGGAACTCTGAGGATGCTGAAGCTGTGGGGAACATGAAGAAGATGCAGATGATTAGCACAAGTAGGCCAGCTTGGCACTTGCTGCTGAGCTCTTGAAGACAGTCTGGCATAATAGTGGAAGCTGTTGTAGTAACATCAATATATTCCCAGTGTGGACTAGAAGAGAGAAAAAATGTACACACAGAGTGCTCAAAGCAACCTCTAGCCTGGCCCTGAATTGCCACTTTTGGATATATATTTGTTCACTTGAGTCTGGACCATAGATGGAAAAAATCATGCACAGAGCATTGACTGGGAAGGGCTGCTGTGCTGGTGCTGTGATCACAACTCTAGGTCACTGTTGGGACTGGTGCTTCAAGTTTGGATCTTCCACTTGGAGGGGCTCTGTGAGCTCTGCAAGTTGACTCCAAGGCCTAGTCTATATTCCTTTCAGTTCTGCTTAAAGAGACACCTTAACCTTTCAGATAAAAAAATACCTAATTAGGGGAGGGATAACCTTGCAGGGAGGCCTTTCTGTCAGAGCAGTGCAGAGCCTGTTCTGTCAGCCTGAGAGCAGTGGTGTTCAGAACTGTACATGTGAGCCTGAGAAAGGTTCCATCCTGCACTAGAGCATCTTCTAAACCAGCTGCAGGGCTGACCTGCTCCTGTGCCACAGGTACTGCTGTACTGGAAAAAGCACTGGCTAAGGGCAGGGGCACAGTGTGTGACAAGTGTGCTGCTAGCATGGAAGGCAGAACTGTCCTCAAGTGTTTTTGAGATGACCTCAGAGCTCATGGACTTTTAGGGTTGCTTATGAGGATCTGTTGGTCTTTTGGGGTTACACCAGGAAAAACTGTCACTTGATAACATGTCATATCTCTTGACTTGAGGGCTTCAATTCCTTTACTCCTTCCCTTTGGCACTCCTCTCCTTCCCCTGCTTGCAGAAATACACATAAAAATTCAGGAAGGGGCCTCAGGCTCTGCCAGCTCATATAATGTCCTTCTCTGTGCAGGCAGAAGCTGTGCAGTGAGTGATAAGCCTGTTGGGCACGTGTGTGAAGTGACAGTGGTTGGATAATGAAGACAGCTGATGAACAAGAAAACTGAATTTCAGGTTTTGGCTAAGTCCCCTCTACATCATCCTCTATCCACCAAAGCCTGCTATGATCCCTTATACCAGAGCCAGTGGCAGGAGGGTGTGCACTGGGGGCCACTGGGGCAGGGTACAGCTGCAGGTGCCTTGCACATGTCCTGCAGAGGTGAGTGATGGTGGTGACCACGGGGCTTTTTGTGCAGTGTGGATGCAGCTGGAGCTCTTCCCTGGTGGAGCACCATAGCTTGGACCACCTTCTGTAACAAGGTCACAATGGTCATCTGGCAGAATAGTGTGAGCCTGGCTGCTGAATCCCAGTTTCCTGCATTCTCTGCTTTGATGAAACTGGTTTTGTTCTTTCCAAAGATGTATGTTTGGTCTACTTCAACATGAATTAATCCTAACTGCCAGGTTAGCTTTGACAGCATTGTAGTCAGAGCTAGTGACACGAGGGCACGTGGTTAAAATCCTGCTGCTGTGTGATGCTGGACTCTTTACAGGACAACTGTTTTAATCTGTTATTTTTAGAATGAGACAGAATCTTTTAATGACTTTTTCTGTAAAACTTCATGCTGTGAAGCACTGGGACTGGATGTTGCAGTCATGTTTTATTAGTGGCAAAGTAACAGGGTCTGGGGGATGAGAGGCCCACTGGCATGTGCTGGTAAAGTGACAGATGGCCTGGGTGGGTGAACATTGTCTTTTGTCCCAAAGAAGGAAGTCACTATTGCTTTTCTCCTGTGCATGAGGGTGCTAATAAATAGCACCAGTCTTTAGTTAGGGCTTGAGGAATTATGTGGTGTATTGAAGGAAGGCAGGGATCTATAGTTTGCATTTAAATTTTGTTTATCTATGAAAACTCAGAAGGGGGTAAATAAGCTACTGATAAGTTTCTCTTCATACAGGAAAATATGTGTGCAGCTAGTAGTTTCTAGATGGTGCATGATAAAGTGTAAGATTGTAATGCAGATTTCATAAGCATCCATAAATCTAACTTTTTTTTCTGTCTTGTTTCACTTGCAAATCTAAATTATTTTCATATTGAGTTTTTACAGATAATATTAAGATAAAATATTTTGCAAAAAAATAACTCAGTTTGCATCCTTAAAACTTGCATGGTTGTCAGAGTTAAACACCGTCAGTGGAAATGTCTTGAAAGTCAATTTAATCAACAGATCTAGTACAATGAACTTTTTTATCAAATTAAGTTGAACTAATCTATTTTTGCAAACAATTAATGTGTGGCATGGAGTCAGTTTCTTCCACACCTACTAAAATAAATTACTTTAATTGTGTGAATCAGAACTGAAAATACTTGTTTCATTGGCTGTTTTTAGCAAGTTACTTCTACTTTATGGTTGAATATTAATATTTTAGGTTTTAGGAATGTTGATCTGAGATTAGCTGGGAATGTTAAACTACAGATTCTTTAAATTTATAAAAAGTTACACTTTTTCCCTTGCATGTAATTTGAGGCAATTCATACAAGCTGTTTTAAGATGGGTGTTACAGAAAGGAAGAATTATAAAACTTAGCAATTGCAAATTTGTCTGTGCCATTAACAGAATGCAGTGCCTAGGATTATGAGAAATTTTATGGGTTCATCTTTTTCATTACCAAAGTCTGAAAAAATCAGTAGGACAATGGACCACAAATAAATTGTTTAGAAAACTAGAAGGACTTGTTCAAGCTTTTTAATGTATTTTTGCTTTTGATAATACTTTAAATAGAATTGACATTTGTTTCCTAAGTCTCATAAGGTACACTTGGGAGTTCCAATGTATTCTTGATTTACCAAAGGGCTTGTATCATGCTCACTGTTATGTCCCACTGAAGTGCTAGGGGGTTTGCATTTTATTTTTTATATATATTTTTTATATATTTTTTAAGGGATTTAATTTAAAATATTCTCCAGGTCTGAGAATTTTTATGTACATTTGCTCTGTGGTTCAATGTGATCTGTGCATTTTTTAGCTGTCTCCTAACACTAAAAGCTTCCAGCCCATTTTTCTCATCAGCATATGCAGATTGCCAGAATGCAGGCTTTCATTTCTAAAGACCTTGTTCACTATAATGAATGTAGCTTTCTTCAGTAGGAAACTACACACTGTTTTCTTAAGCCCTGATTTTGCATAGACCTCAGTAATCATGTCTGGAGATATACTTAGAGTGCATTCAGATTAAGTGTGTGCATCCATCATTTCCAGCTGAGGCCTTAGGCATCCTCAAGTGCCTGAGATCTTAATTTCTATCATTCATGTCATCAGGGTCTTAACACTGAAACGTGTTATTACTTAACCATGGCCTAAAGCTTCAAATGTGATTAGTTTCTCTGCATAGCTTTAGAAATATCTTTACCAAATATTAAATCATTGAAACTGTGTGGAATTTATTAATCAGATATGCATTAGTGAAGTCTGAGGTATAGTTCTTAATTTAAGTGCAGTGCCATTGAGGGGTAAATATGTTTAGGTGCCTTTCCCCAAAAGGCTGAGAAGAGGTTAGAAGCAGCACCAATTTCGAATATATCCCAAATTCTTTTCATAATTTATAATTGTTCTCCAACAGAAAAAAAAACAAATTATCCATGTTTATAAAAATAAACATGGATAATTTGTGCAGTCCTGCTTGGAATGCTTATGCCAGTTTAGTGAGATGGTCATGCTCAGAGTTTTGGGAAAGTCAATACAAAATTCTGTCTGGAGTTTTATAACATAACAACTGAGTTATGTTGTTCTAATTGTCACCAAAAGATTTGGTGAAAGGTTAAGTAACAGTAAAATGACACCTGTTTTAAACTAGTTTGAGTAGGTATATGGAAGTCAGACTTAAAGAAGTGTTGCAGCAATTCTGGCAATATTGTACTTTATTTGGGACTGTGTAGTTTGTGGGATGTGGATTCATTCTTTTTATAGGAGGTATGACTTTACCCAAAGCACAGCAACCACTATAGAGCTATAGGGGTTGTATATTATGATTTCTCTGCCAGTAATGGTCCCTTAGCCTAAGAACTAAACTGTGTGCCTTTGAAATCTCTGTCCTCATCTGAGGAAGGACAAGGTTTCTTGTAATTGCATGGTAATACTCGTGGAACATCTGGAACCTTATCCCCACTCTTGAGGAACTCCTCTGTCCCTGGTTCCCCCCACTACTACTTACAGAGATTTGATGTGTACCTTGGGACTGGATGGGGATTGTCTCCATTGCCTTGCACACCTTAGGATTGCTGATGTTATATAACATGGTTTCTGTGATCTATTTTGCACATCCTTCCTCAAAAGTTGGCTTCTTCATGGAGCTTTTCTGCCAGCCTCACTGCTGCCCATGTGACTTGGATTATCAATACAGGGAGCTGGAGTGTTCGGAGTGCCTTTTATTTTACTGTAATTAAGGCAGAGTAGGAACAGCAGGAGGGTGACTCCAGGCATGAAGATCCTATTATATCATTTTGAAATATGTTCCCAAAGGTTTGCTTTTTAAGATGCATATTTAGTCTTTAGATTTAGCTCTTTTTCTGATAGGATTAGTTAGGTTGTCATGTGTCACCCCCATTTCTGTGTGTCATGACTGCATGGCTGTGGTCTGTCCCTTATGAGCCCTGAGAGATGGTCACCCAGTGTGCAAGCTCTGCAGGCTTCTAGTTTTTGGACTCTGGATCCAAAGGACAAAAAACAAATTTTTCCTATTGTTAGGAGTTTTTCCTAGAGTCAGGTGTACTTGAGTCAGATGTTTGTACTGAAATTTTTAAATTAAGGATGTAGGTTTTTGTGTCTAGTCTGTGATTGCTTTCACTATGTGAGCATGAAATGGGAATGTAATATCTGACCACATTTTCTTTCTTTTTAGTTTGTATGCTCTTTAAGCTGAGGAGGGAATCTCATTCTGTTCTCCCTATCAGAGCTACTTTTAGGGTTGCATCGTTGCCCTGGAATGCTCTCAAGTTACACATTTTGAAGGAAAATACATTTTTGTGATTCAGCACCATGGGAGGCTGTGAGAAGGAAAGTTTTACATGTACAAGAGGCTAAAAGTGATCTAGACCTCACAGTGGAGTAACTGGTAGATGTTGGGTTGTAAGTGCAGAGTGAAGGCTGGAGCCTGTGGTATTTAATATTTCTGCCTTTAATGGGTAATAGGTATTTTTCCTAAACTCACAGCACTTCATCTGTCAGAGCAGACTGAGAAGTTGCAGGTCAGCTGTGTCACAGGGAGGAAGCACACACATTTTCCTCCCAGAGCAGCTTTAACTAGTTGTAGTAAAATGCCTTAGGTCATGTGGCATCATATCACTGCATAGAGTTAAATTTGACTGTGTTAACTTACTCTGGTGTGTAATTTAAGATTTCCATTACCAGTTAGTTCAGCCTTTGGTTTCCTGGACAGTTGATATTTAAGTTGGGAATAATGTCAGTACACACAGAGCTGTTTTTAAACTGTGGTTCTTCTGGCCTGGTACTCCAGATAACCTGGGACAACATAGTGTGGGGATGCCTCACTGGAGGCTGTATCAGAGCCACAGATTGTCTTTATCTTCCCCTAGAAGTATTAACTGGTTATTAAGGCAACTGAACTCTGGTTATCAGGGTGTGTTTACTACTGTGGGCCAGCAGGATTTACTGGATTGGATGTAGGGCTGTACTGGGCAGGCTTGACCCTGGCAGGCATGACCTAGTCAGGTTTACATCTGTGACTAGAAATAATCAATCCTTGTGCATCTTGAAGTTGACCCTGATGTGAATTGTGAAGATAAAAGCCCTAACATTTTGTGAAGGAGGGAAGTGGGAGATTTTTAATTAAGAAAATTAGAAGCTATTTGGGAAGAAGCTTTTACTGCCCTTAGGAAAGGGCTTTGCAGTAATTTTCATCCGTGTTGAAGGTATGCATGTGTTTGAATGGCTCAGACCAGGAGAAGTTGCCCTGGTTTATCCTGACAGAACCAAAGCTGTATGTAGGTTATCTAGGTATAGACTTCCTGTTCTTGTGGGTAGTGTTAAACATCATAAAGATTGTGTTTAATGTTTCAGGCATGTTTTGAGGGTGGGGATAGCAGATACTACATTCCATCCTCTACCTTTTGTGTATAGCATTATACTTCCCTCACACTGTGAAACATCACAAAATTCAGCATGACAAATGCAAAGTCTTGCTATGTGTAGCTGTAAAAGTTGGGGAATGACCATCTAGACAGCAGCCTTTCAAAAAAGGGTTTGTGGATCCTGGTAAACATTAGTTGAAAAAGTCAGTGGTGCATCATTGTAGAAATGGAAGCTGCCTGTGTACAGGACTGCATCTGGAGAGTGTCGCCAGCAGGCTGAGGGAAGTGGTTGTTATTCTCTTTACACCACTCTTCCAAGGCCACTTCTCTTGTACTGTGTCTAGTTCAGGGCTTCCCAGTACAGAAGAACCACTGGGAAGCTGAAGTGAGTCTAGGAATAAAGCACTGATGTAGCTCAGAGCCTAAAGAACGTGAAATGCAGCAAAAGCCTGGGATGCCTGGAGAAGGGAAATCTCATTGTTACCTTCCACTGCCACACGTGTGGTTAGGGAGAACAGAGAGGCAGGTGCTTCCTGGGTGCACTGCCAAGAAGGACCAACAGTGGACACAGGCTATGGCAAGGAGGATTCTGACTCTTTGTGAGAGAAAAATAAAACTGCTCCTCATGAGGATGGTCTTGCAATGGAAGAGTCACCCAGAAAGATGAAAGGCTCTTTATCCTGGCAACAAACCTCAGCTGGACAAGCCCTTTGTCACCTGATTGAACTTTGATGTTATCTCAGCTTTGAGTAATTTGGGTGGATTCTGATTTCCAGAAGTCCCTTCCAACCTAAGTTTACTCTGAGGTTCAGTATATTTTTTTTCGAGTTAACAAATGTATTTAACATCATGGCTGCTCTAATAGTAAATAGTTGTTCTTCATACTTCCCAGAATGAAAAGCACTAAGTGAAATAGCATCTTCTTCTTGCTGTAGATAAAGTAACTAACACAACTTGTTTTTTTGATAGTCTCAGGTGGTCACCTTGGTTGGCTGGCATTTTACTACAGTCTGAACATAAGTATTGACAAGCTTTTAACTAGGCTTGTTAAATGAAGGGAAACTAAATTTTGTTCATGTTTTTCTTCCATGTATTTAAAGAAAGCACCAGTTTCCTTGTTCCTGGCAGTGAATTTGCCAGAACAGGTTTTAAGAACTTTGAACCTATATTTTATGTTTAGTGCTGTCTCTCAAGTGTGGTTTCCTTATGTCTAGTTAGCCTTGATAGCACTTGGATATTTTAAAGCATTCCTCTGTGGAGCTGTCAGAAGAGCCTGCCCTCCCTGCATGACTGTGAGCCTGAATCATCCTTTATGAAAAGTACAGGTTTAGTTGTTGTACTAGATATGTTCTTATATCACAAAGGATCTCTATCTAGTAGGGCTCCTAATATGCTTATATCTGACACTACAAGGAGTCTGGCTAAGCAGTTGCTAACAACAGGGTGAAACAAATGTTCCTCATAAGAAGATGTAATGGGAGGTACCAGCTGGGTTTTTTTGTTTTCTCTGTAAACTGAGAACTCATATGACTTACATGAAGTTGGACTTGCAACATGGTTTTAGTGCTGATATTCTTGATTGATGATAGTAGACTCAGCTAACCAAAATGCACAACAAATTTAGTGTTTCAAAATCATATTGGTATATGGAAGTGCTATCAGTAATGAGGATAACATTATTATATGTACACATGGTACAAAACCTAAGATATGAATCCTTTAGTGCTGTTTTGTACTTAAAAGATATCAAAGTGGCACTTGACTTTCCATACAATGAATTTATATCTGTGTCTTTGAGTATTTTGCTTACAGCAAAACCCTTGCAAAATAATAACATTCTTCAAAATTCCTACATTCCTAAATGCCTGGAAGTCTGGTAGATACCCTTCTCAGAGAACATACATTGTCAGCTGTGTCATGAAGGCATTCATTGAGAGCTCTATATAATGTAATGGTCCACTGCCCTTCTGGGGCAAGGGCTGTGTCTGTCTGTGTCTGAGCAGTTTATAATGTGTGTTCATTTTTCAGAAGAAACTTTTCTCACAGTGTTGTGTAGTTGTTTCAGATGCTCTGGTGTTTGCACACTGTGGAGGTACCACTTCTTTTGTGGACTGAGTCTTGCTGCTTAAAACTACTGAGAAAACCATTCTCCACCTCTTATGCCCAAATTTCCTCTTTCATTTAATTGTTCAGACTCATCACTTTTCATTTCTTACTCATTCTATACTCTCTTATTTAGAGAAGGCACTTTGAAGTGATGTCTTCAAAACAGCAGTGCACACTTTGCACACATGGCAGCAGTGATCTTTTGTGTCACTGGCTGTAATATGTCATTGTGCACATTGGTAATGATAGCTCTTTCTTCAAGGATATGCTTGATAACTGCAGAATAAATAATCCAGACCTCACTGGAAGATGTGCTCCAGTAATTCACCTTCAGAGCTCTGTGGGTGACAGCTGGTGAAAGATAATGGATTATCTTTCTGCAGGAGGAAAGCATGGGCAAGACCTACTTCTTACATCAATCTCCTTGCCCTCATCTCTTCCTCCCCCCTCATGTCCCATATAACACTTAAGAATCTGTCCTCTCCATTTTCTGAGGGACTTGGGTGGAGATTGCTTGTTATCACTTTTGTGTTCAAAAATTTTGAAAAAAAAATATTGGCAAGGAAATAAATTTAGCTGTGCATAACAATTCCTGGAAGAGGAAATCAACATTGTCTGTTTGTAATCTTTTGACACATATCCAGAAATAGATTTTTGGAGAGTCACAGTATTTGTTTTAAAATTTATAATATTGGAATAAAAAATAAGCAGATCTGTGAATTAGAAAGGAGTAGAAAAAACATTATTTAAAGTCCAGAATATTGGTCAATATACTACAAACATTAGTCAAGCCAGATGTCTTTACCTGTTGCTTCTGGAAGTTCATGTACTTTAAAGTAAACTTTAGGTTGAGATTTTTTTTTACTAAAATGTCTGTTAAGAAAAACTTTGAAGGAGAGATGGAATTGATGATACTCAATGAAAAACTTCTCACGTGAGATAACAAAGATTCTTATTAGACTTGGGGTTTTGAGTTGTTCAAGTATGTTCACATAAGAAAGGTGAGATTCCAAAGTGACTTCTGAAAAATGCATTCCTTAAAGAATGGCTCTTCAGAAGAGTCATTCCTTAAATTTTGATTTAATGTAATATAGTTGTAAGTGCTCTTGTTTTCTTTTCTTCCTTTAAAGTACAGCTGAATAGTCAGTCAGGAGTGAGTTTTTGCCAACAACTGCATAAGCTGCTCTGCTATTGTAAAATTTTTTTAAACAATTAGGAACATTTCTGTTCCTGTGTAAGAGTAATGACTGGTGCAGTCTGAGCATAGTAACAGACATGGTGACAAAGTGACCCTTGCTGCTCATGCAGATAATGCAGTGCAGTAGTTTAACACATGACTGTTCCTTCTTTTTTATCATGACTGAAACTTGTTTTGAAAGATTTTATGGACCTAGGTTTTTGTTGGTTTGTCTTTGTTTTTTTAATGATGCTTTTGTGGTCTTGTTTTAAAATTCAAATTATAAAGGAAACAAGAGTTAAACATCAAGAAATAATTTAAAAAGTGAAATTTTGGGGCTGTTGAAGTATAAACAGTAGGACAGTTGCTACAAGTATAGTCTTCAAGGTTTTTAACTCCTGTCCAGACAATTTGATGAAAAAAAATGCAACTTTTATAAGCAGTCATCTTTCCCCCCAGTGCTGTAGGATATTTGTGTCCTGCAGTCCATTGCCATAGACCTGCACTGTGTGTGTACCTGCTCTTCAGAACCAGAGTGCAGCTGTATGTTAAAGCCATGAAACTACCAAGAGATTTCTGATAAATGTCATGTCCTTGCTTGATTCACAGTGGCAGTCCAAAGATGGAATAATGTATTACTGAGAACATTTTTCATGAGACTAAAAAAAAAAGCCCTAAGTGACGTATATATTGAGTATCTTATGTAAAGAAAAAAAAAATAGCTCTCCCAGACTTTTACATGAGAGAATTGCAAAGAAGCTTGTGGAAGAAAAGGATTACATAGCCTCAGCTCCACAATACTCATATCAAAAATGAACCTACCTTGTCTGAACTACAGTGTCAATGATGAAGAGTTTGACAGTCTTTATAAGATTGTGGTTTGGGACTGAATGTGCTTTTAAAGTGAGTTGATGCAAGTGGAAAATATTACTGAAGAGCTAAAACAATAATGAAATGGGTAAAGTACCCAAGGTTTACTTAGATGACACTGGAGACAAATTAGTAAAGGAAAATATTAAATTCTATAAGGAAAAAGAAAAAGGAATGGGGTATAACTAAAATGATGTGTAAGAAAGTAGAAGGGCAATGATTTGGCTTTTATCTGTGTAAATATTGGCACAATGTCTGTAGTAGTTTGCAGTTGCATTGAAGTAGATTAAACCATTTTGTAGATTGACTAAAATTCCTTGGTTTTCTGTTTGTGGTCACTTCTTCTGCTTGTGGTCTCCTCAGAGGCTGAGTGCTACGTTGGAAGATTTCTGGAAAGAAGTTAATGCATCTTTACTGGTTCCTGCTCTGGAAATGGGAACTTGTAAAAACACATCTACACCAGTAGGGTTTTCAGCTGCATCTCTACTGGCATGCAGGTGCTCACTCTGGTGTTGCATAGGAGCTTCCAAATGTTTGGTTGTTATTTCTAAGTATGAGGAAAGAAAAAGGTTGGAAGCCAACAGAATGGAGCCTGAGGTATAGATGAAGATTTGAGATTGCCAGCCTACTACCAGCTTGTTCTGAATGTCTTAGTACTTGATTTTCTGTTTTGAAATCAACACACCTGCCTAGGTGGACTATAAATGAGGAAGAAAAAAAAGGAATTCTCTGCTCAAATGTGTGGAAATAAATCTTAAAGCCAAAGGATCATGGATGTAGTGTTTATTAAACATAAATGGCATGTGGATAATGTTACACCTTAAGGAGGCATGTACAAAACTGAAAACATATGTTTAAAACAACAAGCTTAAAAGCAGAATGTTTTAAGATACTGCACCTGATATAAAAACTTTCTGGGATGTTCCTCACTTGATATGCCTATCTTGAAAAGCTGAGGAACAAGACATAGAGGTGAGATGTGGTCTTTGCAATTGTGAGTGCAGTGATTAAACAGGTTTTTGTTCCCTACCAGCTTTAGGAATATATAAGAAACAGGGAAGCAGCTAGAGCCCAGGGATCTTGGCCTGCTGCTGATCATGTGTGCAGTAACAGGAGGTATGATCTGGAGTGGAATTGAGGATATAAGATTCCAGGAGCCTACAAGAGGTTTGGGAATGCCTAGAAGCATGTCCATTAAACAGCAAGTCATGTGAACTGGCAGTCTGTTGAGAGCTTTCCTAGAATCATGATCCAGAAGGCTGGATTTAAGAATTTCTGAAAGATACCATGGTGAAGATGTTAAGAAAAGATGGGCTATAAATACTAAACAAAACCAAAACTGTTCTTTGATACACAAAATACTGAGCTAAGGGGAAAGAGCTTATTCAGTTTACTGTACATAAATTACCAAAAATTTGGATAGGAAAGCATGATAAAAATACAGAATGAGGGGGAGAGAAGAAGGAAGAACTTCATCCTGCCTGTACTAGAGAAAGCTGAATTTATAATGCTTGGAGAGTTGGAAATGTCTCTAGGAAGAGGCTTGGGGTTCTATTTTTAGTTTCTTGTTCCTTATGCTTTGCATACACATGTGATGTTAAAGCTCTTTAGTCATGTTCTAATTCAGTTAAATTTTAAAAATTCACTCTTAACTGTTCCAAGATTTGCTTCCCCTAACAATGACTTTTTGATTTGAAGAAGAGTTTAAAAATTTGAACCTGTATCAACTGTCCTATGTCTAAAATTCTAGATTATCATTTATCCAGAATGTTTTGTTTCATGGATATTCACTGTGTGTTAAAAAATCAAACCCTGTTTTAAATGCATTTTTTAAAAATTTATTTAATAGCAGATGTAATGGTCCTGGGCAATTTGAAACTTCAGAATAATTAGCTGATGCTAGCAAGCTAATAACTGATAGCTGGAAAATGGGCAGTATTCTAAAACAGAATTCTGCAGGCTTCTTGGTTTATTTAATTGGTAATTAAATTTATTTTTTTTTAAGCCATAAGCTGTTAAAATCTGTATTGCTAATGATCTGTTATCATACAGTTTGACTCCATTTTTTGAAAGCTCCTTCTAAAGCCAGGGGTAGGATTTTTTCAACTTTCCAGATCCTCCCCACGCTTAGTTAAAATTTAGACTTTTCTTATCCATTTAAAATTTTAACTGTGTTATGTGGAAAGCCTGGGAATATATATAGACAAATTTTAAAATATGCTGAGGCGGTGTCAGACATTAAGGAAAAGTTGCACAGTGAAATTAGAAGCATGTTACCTTATCTGAGTGATGTTTTTATCACGCATTGGAAGGCTGAGAGATGTGTTTCTCTTTCCTTTCGACTTTTTTTCCGTCCTGAGCAAGTAATTTGTCAAGAAACATCCTGATGTGCCCTCTGGAGATGTGCTTACCTTCTGAGTACCCCAAACCCCAGTGATTTTTCACAGCTGCAGGCACCTGGCCATGCTCCTGATGCCCTGCTTGCCCTGAGTTTTGTGGGTAGTGACCTTTGGCACTTGAAGTCAGTGAAAATATAACAGTGCTGCTGTGAAAATAGTGCTGCTGTGAGTGGCCTTCTTGCTTGTTGCTAGCTGGTGGTATTGGAATAAGTAGTGCAGGACAGAATAGCTTTGGCTATACATTCCTGGTCTAGAGGGGGAAGTGAACAAGAGTTATAAATCCTGAGAGTATTTATAATAATAAAGAAGCCACTCTGAGCTGTCCAGTATAATATGTAGCAAATCCTAGCATGGGACTTGTTAGTGTTCTCTGCAGATTTAAAGACAGTTCTTCTCCTCTGTGCTTCTGAGTAGCTTGAGCTACTCCAGAGATTCTTGTACCTGGTTACAGTAATTGCTTGTCGCATGTCTTTGTGGCCTTTTCCTACGGCTAAGATCTGACTTTCAGTGACCTTTTAATTAGATCTCAAGCTCCAGGCGAGTTTTGAAACAGGGTGAGTAATGTCTGAGAAAATGTCCTCCTGCCCGCTGCCATTTAGAAGGAAGTGAAGAGAAAGATGTGCCACACCTGTTCTTAAAGTAGCTGTTGCTACCTGAACTCTTAAAATTGAAAACAGCTCAGGGTAAAACAAAGTCAGGTGCAGTTCTGTAGCACTGTAAGCTCACCTAATTGTCCCATCTCCTTAGCCTTGCATTTCCTAGTTGATGGTGTTGATCTGGTTGGGAACTGAAGTGTCAGGCAAGAGGTAATTGTCATTTGGCTGTGCTTCCTTACCCAGCTTTCCGTGGGGCTCTCTGTGAGCAGCAGGGCAGTGCAGCTCTGCCACAGCTGGACATGCTGTGGGCAGCTCATCACAGCCCGGGCCCTGAGGACAGCAGCTTCAGAAGAAACGCTCCACTCCGTCACCCTCCGTGCTTCTGCTGGCACAGCAGCCTCTCCCGACCCTTGATGATTCAATTTCCTTAACCACAGGGTGATAGATGTGTTATGTGTCCTGGTAGCTTGGGTTCCTGCTGGTTTAGTGAGCAGAATCAGGTCAGTGAGGTGAGGCCAGCTGGGTTTGTTGGAGCTGATGGGAGAGAGCAGATCCATGGAACTGCTGCTCTGGTCACAGCGATCCACTAAGTTGAACTGCTTGTGTCATTGAACTGCTTTATGCTTTACTCTAAATTTATAAGCAGAGAAAAGGGATGCATCATAAGGTGAATTTCACTCCTGTTACTGTAAGTGCATTTGTGTAGGGTGCTTTGGCAAGAAGAATTTACTGGAAACCTCTAAGCTCTATAAATAAAGGAGGTGGCATGTGGTAAATACAACACCAGTGTAAAGTGTAAATTGTTTTATTACATAATGCACATATTGTGTTTATAGTAACTTGAGAGGAAAAGTTTGTGTATATCTGGAGAAAAAAATCCCATGCATTTACACTAAGTGATTGATAAAACAGCTATACTGCTTTCCTGTTAAGTTTTACTTCTCAATAAAGCATGCAGTCAGAACTCTCCTCATACATTGATGATGTAAGTGGTGGCTTAATTAATGTAAGTGTATGTATGCTTATATCAGCACAATGTGGTCATCAGATTGGAATTGTTTTATTTCTTAGGATGTGCAAGAGGTGCTGGGTCTGATGCAATGTAGTTTCATCCTATGTTATTGAAATTTGGGTGAGCTCAAATTTGAGATTTTCTTAATCTCTTCTTTGAAACCATCTGAAAAATACATTTTTTTTTCTGAGCAGTTGTAATTCTCAGGCAATTCTACAAAAATTTTCTAACTATGCTGTTGAGATTGTTCATCATGCAGTAAAATAAGTGGATTTTAGCAATATTTACAGTGTTGTTATGGAATAAAAAGAAATGGAATCATTGAAATTTTACTGTTTGGAACTAGTGATTCATGTAAACCCCCTGAAACAACTTTTCCATTACTGATGTGCTTCACTATCTGATTGCCCTTTGCTGTGGCTTAAATGGCCTCTCCAACACCTGCAAAATCTGGCCCTGAACTACAGAAAAACTGAGGCACAAATAAAGCTAAATTAAACAGATACTGCATTCTGTGGTGTTTCTTACAAAGTTTACCATGTGTTTTGAGAAGCCTGTCCTAATGTGGTGCAGGCTGTGGTACAGCCACTTCCATGGTTGCTGTGCTCCACACCACATTCACCTCAGTTCTGAAAGCCATTGTGCCCTTCTGCAGCCTCACCCTGCTCCCTGCCCTGGGCTGGGGCTCCAGGTCACAGCTCTGTGGGAGTCCCATTGGGTGAACGGTGTGCTGGGAGGGGGTGGAATGGGATAAACAAACTAGCTTTTGCCTGGAAAAGTTCCTTGTCTGACAGCACGTGAAGGCTGATGGATCCAAACAATGGGCTGGAGCATGGTGAGAAGGAGCAAGGAGGAGCTCCTTCAGGAGTAGAATGAATTTCCTGGATTGAAGTTGTCATGTAACTCCTTATTCAGTTGTCTCAAATGTCTGGGATGTCAGACAGTCCCAAGGAAAATCTGTATGTGGCTTGATGTACATATGTCTTCCATGCTGGGTACTATCATCTCAAGGAAGATAAAAGGACTGAAGATGAAGCTTATGAAGGCATTGGATATCGACACTTATATGAAAGCAGAAAAGTTGCTTTATTGTGGAAAAGTAATCTTTTCTTTGCAGATTTTTAGCAAGACTTAAGAGGAAGGAAAGTACCATCTTTGAAAACCTTGCAAAATTTGAGTAGAAGCAAGATCCATTTGTTTTGGTTTCTGCAGAAAATGCCAGCTTGCAGATATTGTTGGACTTCTGCTCAGTATTTTAGTCTAAGTGATGGTTCTAAGGCTGAAGAGGCTGATGGACCACCAGAGAACCCATGGCTGGTATGTAGTCTGATGAAAGAGCTGGGAATCTTAGGGAAAACCTTAGGAAAAGGTTAGAGAAGCATGGCTTTTCCTGTCCCAAACAAATGTGACAAGTTGGAAAGAATATGAAAAACTGGACTACCAAGTGCAGTCAGGAGCACTGTTTCTCTAAAGGCTTTCTTCATTCTCCCATGAGAGTCAGGCTAGAATTTATTCTCAAATTGCTGGGTGTTTGCTGAAATGCCTTTATGAGTACTTATAAAGGTGCCGTTCTTCTTGTCTAGTCTCTCTTCCTGCTTAAAAAAGTGTATGTCCTGACAGTGGTATCCTGAAATATTACATTTTGTGAAGCTTCACCGGGTTTGTGTGCACAGTAATTCACTTTGGGCTTTCACAAAGTCATTGCTGCTTACAATCATATTCTTCTTCAACCTTAGTACCAACAGTTTCATCTTTCAAGATCAACTTCATAAAAAAATAAGACAAGCCCTGCTTGAATTTGTTCTAGAGATCAAGGAGTAACTCCCTAAATTCAGATCATTCTGTGACAGTACCATGCACAAAATGAGAAATTGAGCAGTGAGCTTCACCTCTGATATTGATGCAAGCATCCTCTCCTTGTACTTGCATCCCTTGTAGTACTAGCACACGCCATGGTCTGATTGGCATGTGGTTTTTATTTTACCTATTATTTTTCCTTTGGCAAAGAAAGGTCTTGCATATGTGTGAGTACAGCAGATAGTCATTTGGTGGGTTTCTTTGGATGTGTGAGCCAACCCTTACTTCCTCTCACCTGCTAGAACTCTGTTTCTGTTTAGTTCTCAAAGACACACAGTGGCCTTGGCAGGAGTTAAATTGTTTTGTCACTTGGACTACTGGAAACCATCTGTGTGTTCCTCAGTGCCTGTCTGTACAAACCTTGAGTATCATCCTTTCATTGTAAGCACAGAAAGCAGTGAATGGGCTGGGCAGGCAGATAGCCAGCTATGAAGTGTTTGTGGTAACATTCATCACTGAGCTGGCATATTGCTGCTGATTGAGTCCTTGTGTGGCACTTGCTTTTGGGGCTTGCCACACAAAAAGAATAACAGTGAACACAGATGATGTTTCGAGGTAAATGCCATGCTCTTCTGCTGGCAAATTTAGCAACACTAATAGGATCAACATCAGAACTACTACTTGATATTTTTCTTGAAAGCATTTCCCAATGCCATTAGCCTTTAGCTTGGTGATAAATGTTTCATGCAGTTATCACAGAGTAGTGTACAAATGCCAAATGCCAGAATCAGTTCTTCTGTAACTGATAAAGCTGGTTATGGAGCAAGATGCAGAAGCTACAAACACTCGGTTTATGCCTAAAATTAATGTTTTTATCCTTTTAAACTTTTGAGGGGTTTTGCATGTAATTATTGAATCCAAATATTACCAAATTCAGAGTTCTGTTAGTGTCAGCAGTACCTGATTGAAGGTGCTCAGATGCTCTTTTATGTTTGTCAAAAAACTTTCATAAAATGAATCAAAATCCATAACTGGCTGCAAATGGATACCTCTGTGCAACAGTTCTTCAGAAAGCTTGAAGGCTTTTTAAGCATTTATATACCAAATAAAGACTAACAGTTTGACATTTAACTTTATAATTGGTTTCCATCTTCTGTCTTGAAAAACCAAGAATACTCAGACATTCTTGCTATTGTGTTCATGTATGTGTTTCTACTGGCATTTTAGTAAATTTTAGTAAATGCCAGTGATACTGTTATAAGAGAACAGTGCCAGCCACTGTAAGACTGGCTGACTTTGTTCAGGGAATGAAGAGGATTTTGACAGTGTGTGGAGCAGTGTTGTAGCAACAGGCTGTTCTGCAAGGTCTGCAGGCCCTGTAAGAGGTATCCAGGTTGTGCTTCTCTGGTTTTAAAGCCAGTGGAGTTTGTGTCATTGTGATAACCAAGAGTCTTGAACTGCATTGGTCCAGTGGATGTTGATGGGCGATGAAGGATTGGAACATTGGGCAAGAGGCAGAGTAACTGAAATGTGTGTATGTACTTTGTAAAAACAGGAGGGGAGGGCATGGCAGAAGCCAAAGGCCCAGCAGCAAATGTGTCAGAGAACACAGAATGTGTCACCTTGACATGTAAACAGCAGAACTTTGGTGAAATTTGTCTTCCGTAGATTTGTATTTATCAACTTCATTGGGCTCAGTGGAATAACCACCTGCCCTTCCCACAGTATGAGCTTCTCTTTTCTGCTGCACACTTCCTTTATTCCCTCTTCTGTGCAGCATTGTCCCACTGTCCCTGCATGGCTGTGGCCAGTGAGGAATGTCTGCCTTGCACCCGGGTGTGTGCTGGCTGCCAGCTGAGCAGGTGCCTGCTTTATTCCTGCTGCTGCCTTTCCCTTGGCAGAAGTGATACCATGGGTGTCTCCTATTCGCTGCCATTTTTAAAATAAAACTTGTAGCAACTTTGTGTCTTTGGACAACTTCAGAGAAATTTGGTAAAGGGGGTATGAAGGGACTTTATTGGGATCAAAAGGTACTGGGAGAGAGGAATGGCTTCAGAATGCCCAACAGTGTGATCACTCATACCTTATTTCCTTAGGAAACCAGACTGAAAAAAAGCATTCACAGAGGTAGACAGTAAGAGGAAACAGGTCAGCACAGGAAAAGAGAAGCAAGGATCTATATTTGGAAAAATTAAAACTGGAGTCAGCATAGAATGGAAGAATAAAAAAAATTTGCATTTCTAAAATGCAGGGGAAATTTCACAATCTGATACAAGAGGATTGTACTTCTTTAAAACTCAAGTGTGGGTTGTAACAGGTATTTATCACCTTAGTAAGCAGGTTGAGGCTATCTGGGTGTGGGTATCTCCCAAGACATGTGTACAAGCACTGACTTGTTAAACCTGCCAGCCTGCTGTTTAGTAGCAATATCATAGGAGTGCTGTTTCTTTGAAAAGGGTGCACAAAGGGCACACAAGTTACTTGATTTCTAGAATGTAAGTTGAGGGATGGCTGAGGGAAATGGTAAAATTTGCTGCTCATTTATGTTCTTCCTCCAAAGAAAACATCTTAAAATACTGGATCTGCCTGGTAGGAGTGTGGCTCCACTGACAGTTATCTGCGTCATTTTGTTTTTCCCTGACATTAATATTTTGCAATTCACATAGTTTCCTACCACAATGTTTTGTAGAGGGAATGAGGAGATAAAGGGAGCATGGTGGCAGATGAACTTGTGTCTGACCAGACAGTTTGGACATACCTTCAGGGTAGATCCACCTGAATGTTGTTATCATGTTATATAACGACTTAAACCCCAAATCACTTACAACATCAACTGTGAAACTGTCTGGTGTAGGCAGTCTGTTATATAAATAGGTTGTCCACAGAGCCCATGGAGTCTCCATCCTTGGAAGTTTTTGAAACCTGACCAGACAGAACCATGAGTAACCTGGTCTGAAATCAGTCTTGACTGTGATTTGGGCAGGAGATTGGATTAGAGACCAGCTAGTCCCTTTCAACATGAATTGTGAGTCCCTATTATTTTCTTTCCATGGTCACATTTGTTTAAAACTTGGAGCTGCCAGTGATACAAAACATCAGGTGTTCTTGAATATTTGGCAGCTTCAGCTAAGCGATTTTTGTGAATTTCTGGAAATTTGTACTGGCCAACAAAATTTGGATGAGTCCTCAAATAAGAATCCTGGGGTAACTCCACCACCGAAGCAGCAGGGATCATAATCCATTGGGTTGTCTTTTGCCCATTGCAGTGTAAGGGTGTTAGTTTTTGTGATTCCAGATGGTAAATTATTGACATAAATCCAGTGATCCAGAGTATGAACAGAAAGCTGAAATTCAAAACATACCTTGACACTTCTCATTTTTAACCACATTGCAGGTGGGAAGAGTTGACCTGTTACTTTTTGAGGGTGATGTTGACAACACTGGCATCCTTCCCTGACCTGCTTTCAGAAATGAGAGGAAATGGGACATATGAGGCCAGCATGCACCCATTCCTGGGTTAGCAGTGCAGAGAGCCCAGTCTGCTGTGTCAGATCATCTCTGCTGGCATTTCCTGCAGCTTTCAGTCATTCTGAAACTGCCTCCAAGTATTTTCTATTAGGTGGCATAATACACTCTGACTGCAGTGTAGATGCACCAGCTCTCAAACCTATATTACAAACCTATTTACCTGTGAGTAAAACATTTAAATTATATTTTCAACTTATTAAAATTTATATTTTCTTTTTGTGTAAACAAAACATCCATCTATCAGTTGAAGAGGAGAATATGATCAGAATAGAATTGGTGTGTGGAGAATTATGTCTTTCACATGTACCCTGGTTTTCAATGAGGAAATAAATGCTGGCATTTCACTTCTCATTATGAATCAAAACATCAACTGTTACTGTTTTGTATTATTTTCTTCAGAGCATACATTACTTGGCTTCTGAAAATTGGTTGTTTGGGTTTGGTTTTTTTCCTTGCCTGGCGTTACAGAAAACACCCTTCTTCCAAACAACATCAAGTACAATAATGCAAAATCAGCTTGAGAGAAAAGGCAATGGTGCATACAAAGATACTGCTCATGGAATTTCTATCCCAAATTCTTCTTACATCCTCACAGTCATGAATAAACAAACTCTTACAATTACTTGCAGCTAATGTTACCCTGACAACAGTGTGTATATATAACAAAATTCAGTAATCACTGCCAACAAAACCCCCAGTACAGCTAATGCTTGTATTTGCCAGGATGAAATATTTTCATTAAGGATTAAATCAGCTCCAGATCATAAGTTCTGCCTTCAGTATTAGGATCAAAAGTAATTATTCATTCCAGTATATGGAGATAAGTTTGGTTTGAGTTCCCTGTTTATCAAATAGTGGTATGTAAAGGGAGAAGCTGTATCTCTCTTTACCAGTTAGGTAGTGATAAATCACTTGGCATTGTTCTGGCAAGCACAGTCTGCCTCTGGTGCTTTTTGGTGCAAGTTTCTCCTCACTCAGTTTTGCCAGTTCTGTGCATGCTACTGATCAGCATATTTACAGTTGAGGAACAGCAGCCTCCTTTAACAACTGCAGGAATGCAAACTGGAAATATTTCTTTTATTTAACTTACTAAGAGATAGAAATTGTGGAATCCAGTACTTAAATGCAGCAGTTCACATCCTGGTGTAAACAGGATTCTACTTCAAATGCCAATAAAGGATATATCAGTTTAAATAAATTACTGGTCTCTTGCCTCCTGAGCTCTGATCTGTTCTGTAACTGCTCTTGTAGTCTCTGTGATCATTTGATTCTCTTGACACCCAGTTTTAGTTTCAAGTTAAATTTACTTTTAAGGAATCTTAGATTCTTGACAAAGACTCAGAATTTTTCCAGTTCAGGGGAAGTCCTGCCAAGTTTAAAATTTTTCTGTACATTCAAATGTTCGTGTTTAGTGCTTTCTAAGACAGAGACCACTGAAGCTGCAGTATTTCTGAACACCAGCACCTACTAAATACTAAAAGCAAACATTAGTTAAGTGCACTAATGGTTTGTAAAAGCAGTAGCTTCCTTCTTGGAGTGAATATTTATTTTAATTTACATATGTTAAACCAGTGATTTTATTAACCAGTGCTTCAGTTGACGAGTTGAGTTGAAAAAAGGAGGACCAACCTAGGACTCTTGTAGGACTCATTTTATCAAAAATGTTGGTCAAGAAAATATGGGCTGCTCATCCTTCCTTCTTCAAGAATACAATTTCTAGAAAGATGGCAATAATGCCCTTCCCTATTTCTTCTGTTTACTGAAACTTAAGTATATGCTCTGCTCAATACGTATTTATTAATACTAAAATACAAAACGAATCAAACTAACTTGCTCTTAAACAACTTTACACATTTCTAAACTGAATTCCAGTTTTAGTGGTGTGAAGTTTGATGCACTTCCAAGTGAGTGCACTTCCAAATTTCCAAGAAATTTGTACATGAAATAATAAAATATTTTGTCACCAGTCAGCAGAAATGTAAGATATAAGGGTTGGGGGAGTTTTTTGAGTGTAAGGACAGCTTGAACTTACTAGGTTTGTGTCTCCTGGCTTTGAAAGTTGCTTGTGATCAATTTACAGCAGCAGAGCTTTTAATACTTAAAGCAATTATTTTATTGCCCAGAGAAGTTGTGGATGCTCCATCCCTGGAAGTGTTCAAGGCCAGGTTGGATGGGACTCTGAACAACCTGGTCTTGTGGAAGGTGCTTGCCCATGGCAGAGGGATTTGGAACTAGATGATCTTAAAGGTCCCTTTCAACCCAAACCATTCTGTGATTCTCTAGTTTTGATATTCGGTTTACTTAGTAGAACTATTGCTAAAATTTGCTATTTATTTACAGCAAAAATTATTATTGGGCTAGTGTCCTCTAGAAATAAATACTAGATTTCATTTCCCCTTGAATTTTAGTAACAGAAGCTGTTCTGCAAAGTTAGTTCAATGACCAGCATTCTGTAGTAGCAAACCCTTAGTAGGGGAACTTGCATGTTTGTTTCTTGTCTGCAGTTGTGTTTCCTCCATCTGTGCTCATTTGATGGGAAGGAGGTGGGAGAACCTTGCAAAACAGTTGATAATACCAGTGCTGACAGCTGTGTGCTGTGCTTGTACAGGTGTCTGACTGACTGGTACAGATCTCTAACTGGTTTGAGGTGGTGGTGCTGGGGAGCTTCAGTGGAAATTATTTTGGGTTTCAGGTCATAGCCTCAGTGACCTTGTGGTGAGGAAAGTGTGATTGGCATTTCTGCCCGGCTGAAATAGGGAGTCTAGCAGAAAATCTAGCAGTGTCTCATTCTTTAAATTTCATACTTTGGATAGACAAGAAACCCTCAGAGAAAGGGGTATTACTTCTGGAGGAAGCCTTTTCAGTAACACCCTCCTAAATAGAAAGCAGCAGCATGTCTGTTCTTCAGCACAGCTGTTTCTTCATTATTTTAGCAGTTAATGGTTTTTTGCTGAGAGGTTTTCAGGCATTTTTGGTTAGACTTCATAATGAAATTTTCAGTTTCCAGTTCAGACTCCTGTACCTCTGTGTGGTTGTAAGGTTTGATTTCTTTGTGTTAGCATTTGAAATACACCGTTAAGGTAGTGACCCCTCTTGCAGGAATTCTGTTTGGCTTATAACTTATTAGCTTAATCATAATGTAAGGTGAGGAAAAACAGGAGTCTGGGCTGAATTACAAGTAGTAGTTCTGTGATGTTTTATTCAGAAAAAATACACGTATTGGAAAACTTTGGTCTTTTTAGTCTAACAGTGTTTGTGATGAGGTGGAGAGCAGCAATCTTTGTGTGCTTAGTTTGAAGAGTGAACTGCTGCTGTGCTTGTGCAAACTCATCCTTGTGCAGTTTGCTTGCACTTACACCACTGGTTTTCATTATTGATCTGGTCTTCAGAGTAGTGACTTGTTACAAACATTCTACCTAAACAGTGATCCACAGCATGTCACTACTCTGAAGACCAGATCAATAATGAAATAAATGAAGTATTCTGAATGGGATCTGGAGAGGAGAAAACTGATGGATCTACAGGTATAGTGGAATTTATCCACCAAATATTTTGAGAAATGTGGGACCACCAGAACAAAATAAGTGTAAGTTAGTTAATCACTGGACATCTTTTTAGACTGTAGCCCTTCACTACTTGTCTAATTGAGATCTGGTGAATGTTGCTTAGCAGAAAAGACAGTTCAAAGTAAAAACCTTAAATTAGCCAAAGATCTTGTGGGAAATGGTTTTGCTGCTGTTGAGTGGAGACAGCTATCTCTTGAGATTGGGTTGTTAAAGCCTTAGATGGTACTAGCTGAAATAAAAAGTAAAGCTGCACTCCACTTAGAAGAGAATTAATCTAGTGCCTGCAGGGTAGGACAGATTGTCCATAGGGTTTAGCAGTAATGAATGAGCTCTCCCTTTCACGTGGTCCTTCACTGATTCACAAAACCCTAAAGAAAGGGAGGGAAATCCTTCTGAAAGACCACTTTGCTCTATATTCTTACTAGCAGCAAGGCAGAAGCATTCATGCAATTGAACTTCTAAAAAAATTTAAATTGTTAATTAAATAGTGTAATTAGCTTTTTTTCCCCCTCTGTAGTTTTAATAAAAACTGAAAAACTGCTATTGCTCTGGGTGTGCAATGAATACTTTTGACCTCCAGTTTATGAGTTGGCTTGCGATGTTTCTCTTTGTAATTGACTTTTCTTTTTTCTTTTTTGTTAAACAGCAAAACCATTTACAAAGTTGGTAAAAGAAATGCAACTCCATCGAGATGACTTTGAAATTATAAAAGTGATCGGAAGAGGTGCATTTGGAGAGGTAAGAGATTTTAACTTTCAGTTGTAATATAAAGCTTTCCAGTTGTAATATAAAGCTTTCATCGTTTGTGCATCTGATTTCTTGTTACAGTTGACCTTAGGACAAAAGATTCACACAGATGTGCTAAAATACTCCCAAATGTGGGATATAGCTGGGTACCTAATGCAAGGTCCCTTTGAAGCAGGTTATTCAGTGTCCAGGTGTGCCATTTCTGTGACTGGCTTTCTGACTTCAGTGTAGCCAAGCAAGTGTCTCTTGGATGACTGAATGAGCAGGATGGTCCCACCTAGCAGCTGCACAGCTGAATTTGGGATCCTTTCTCCACTTGCCATATGTAGTGCTCACTGCTGCTCTAATTTAACACAGAGCTGGGCTGCTGCTATGGTAGGAGCGTGGAGGCTGCTCCACCCATCTGCCTGTCTCTGTAGCAATCTGGTAATGCAGAAAGACGCATTTGGCTGCCTCAAAGGCTGTTCCCTGTCATCTTTGAAGATCAAAGGCTGCTGGATCTGTTTTTTGGACAGCAAGTTGAATCATGCTGGGATGATAGGAACGCCTTGTGTTTTGAGGACTCGCCAGTCCCAGGACCCTGGACTGAAGCTTAACTTCTTAATATATTTGATGAAAGTCTCATCAATCACAGAAGCCTGGTAGGGCTTGCCACTGGCAAAAGCCTTCACAGACAGCAGGCATAGGATACCCAAGGCTTTGGGAGGACCTCAAAGACAACCTTTTCAGCATTTAAGAACGGGTAACTAAAGTCATAGCTGTCAGCAAAAAAGGTGATTAACTAGAGAATTTCTAGAAGTAAAAATCCCTTCTATTTCTTTCAGGAAACCTTTTTGAAGTAGTGCCACACAAAAGTGAAATGCAGAGACTGCCATTAGTGGCTGATTTCAGCCCATGAGCACTCAGCTGCACCTTCTGCTGCCAGTGGCTAAGGACAAGCTTCCTGATCCCCATGTCCTGTTGTCTCCACAGAGAGCAGGATTCTGCCATGCCAGGCATTCCTTCCAAGCCTGGTGTGCTCTGGACACCTCAAACTCTTTCATATAGGGTTTGAATGTGGGACAGGGTAGCAGAGGGCAACCAGAAACTTGGCTAGAGAAACACCAGGATCCTGCTTGACCTGAGTTCAGAAAACAACAAGGTTTCTGTGTGCATATGCACTTGGTAGTGGGTGTAGTAATGACTTTATATCCACATAATTTTAAGCTACTTCAGAAACTGCTTTTGAGAAAAGTGGACACCTAAGACAGAAATTAACGTTTCAAGAATATCTCTTCATGTGTACCATCATTTAATGATGCAGTAACATGTGGTTTACATGTAATCATCATGAACACAGCTGCTGAAGAAGTGGAGCATTTTAATAAAATGTCCAGATTAGCAATAATGTCTTGCCCTGTAAGACAAAAGTTCACTTTCTAGTGGATGTTGAACTTGATGAGTGCAATATTTGTTACAAAAAAGGAAGTGTTATCTGAAAGTAATGGAACTACTGCATGAAAATCACTTATTTCATTTGAGTGATTCACTTTAGTATTATTTGAACACAAATTTTAGAGGGAAAAAAAGTTACAGTAAAAAGTTTGTCAGGAAAAAGCAATAATAGGAAAAATATTGGTTAGTCTAAGGGAGGACTGAGAGCTACAAACTTAGTCCAGAAAAGAAGTCTAGGGAGGGAGGTTTATAAGTAGATAAAAGGCCTAAAGAATCAGGACAGTAGTGGGTACCTGTCTGTCTCTCTGTTGGGGTTTTGGTTCAAAGCAGTGGCACAGTTTTGAATGCCCCCACCTACTGCATGAGAATTTTACTCTCCATGAGCTGGGTTTCTTCTGGAGGAAACTAACCAGAACCTCCATTCCAGGTGTGCACCAAATGGCCTTTTGGATCCAAGGAGTGCATAAGAATCAATCGCTGGGTTTGACTTTCCTAAGAGCTTCAAAGCATGTTTGGTCCAGGAAATCAGTGTAGATACAGTCAGAAACAAAATTCCTGAGCTGCATACAGTATAGATGGGAAGGCTCAGCACAGGATGCTTTGATGTTGTTCTGCTCTTGCTGTGCCAAATGACTTGCTGTAGTGGCTGTGACCACTGATATCTAAAGAATTTTAGATTAGCATTTTGGCAGTTTGTCTTTTGGCAGGATTAGAAAAGGTTTCTGGATCTTTTCAGAACTAGACTTGTGATTGCTTTGGCTATCAAGAATGGGAACCCTTTATAGTGACTTGCAGATGGAGTCAGTGTTGGGAATGCCTTCCCACAGTACAATATTCAAGGAGGGCTTGTTCTCCGTAGTGCTTGTTCTGTTCTTTTTCAAAAGATGCTCTTCTCTACTTGAAGAATTGACCAGCTGGAAATCTCAGTACAACAGCAGATGAAGTATTTATATGCATTTCAAGAGACTTGAGTTTATATTTGCTGAGATGACCTTTCTTAGCTTTGGATCAAAGTCTTAAGGTGCATGAAAGATACAAATGCTGAGTGGAAACTTGTGTTAATAGTGTTTGGAGTGCCAGAATCAACAATGTGTTTCATACTCTTACATTTGGAAAAGTATGGAACTTTACAAAAGCAATCCACACATCCCATCCCCCCCAGTGGAAATGAAATTTCACAGAAGTGAAATGAGAAGGTATCTTAATTTCATCCTTCTGTTGGAGCTGAGTGCTCACAGAGTCAGTGCTATCAGTTACCTGGCAATATCAAATCTTGTTCATCTCTTATCTAGAAAAGTTTTAATTTATAGTTGCAGCAGCTTGAAACTTTTGATCAGTTTAAATTATACAGGAATCATTGATTTTAAGTTCATTATACTTTAATCCCTCTTGTCACAGAATATTTTGTGCTTTTTGCTTATGAAAGAATCCTTTGACCCTTGCATATACCACACTGCTATAACTGCCAGATTTTATAGGCATTATAAAATAGTAATTATGTAAAAGTTGACATTCCATAATAAGAAAATGAAATGTAGTTTCTTGAAAGGAACTGATGGCATCTGACTTGTGTAAAACAACACTTGAGAAAGATGAATGGAGGAGTTGTGAGTAATTTTTCCATAATACTTTCATACATACATGAGAACTATGTTGGAAATTACTTGATGGGCTTTATGTGCTAAAAATACATTTTAAGAATACCTATAAAATATTTGTTTAAATATATAAAGAAATTATTCAGAATTAAACTAAACAGATTCCTGTCAGAATGAAGTAGTTTAATTTAAATACTGAACAGCTAAACAAGGTAGACATCAAAAAGGATGAAAATTAAATTCCATTCTTCTCAGTTTAGCTTCTTTGGATTTTTTTGGAGAGTGCCAGGGGCTTTATTCTTCCTAAAAAACTTTTGCATAAATCAGTAGCTTTGAAGAAATACAGTTCCAACAAAATAAAAGCATGATATTAGTTATTAGTCAGGATCAGTGGTCAGTTTTTGCCAGAAAAGATGCAAGCCAAGGAAGGAAACATGGTATTTGACCAAAAAGAGGATTGAGAGCACATGGGAGCTTTTATCCCTGTGAACACAACTGCAAAATCAGTATCTAAGGCAGGTTGATATAATCACCAGAACACATCTGTACTAGCATGTCAGTACCTTTTTCTTTCTTTCTCCTTGCAGAACTCAGCTTGGTTTTTCACACTTTCTCCAGCAGTATGAGAACAAAACTCAATGCAAAACCACCTTAATGAAAGTTCTTGTAGCATGGCATGTCTGAGAAAGCAAGAGAAAAATGTTTCTTAAATTGTTGTTATTGTGCTACGGGAGAAACAGCCTAGCTTAGAGCCTAGAAATTTCCTCTGTAGCCACCTGGACTTCTCCTTTCACATAAAGGAAGCCATCCACTTTGCAATCAGGGAAAACTGAATGTCTGAATATTCCTTACAGCAGCATGTAGGGCTCTGACTCAGGAAGTCACTGGCTTGAAAATGTCGCTTATTTTTTCAGAAGTTTCATAGTTAGGAAGAAATAGTTAATTAGTTAGTTAAACTTATAACCGACTTCTAACTAAGTTTTTTGTAACATGTTTTATGTGTTTTTTGAGTGTATGACAGAATAGTTTATAATTTGAAATGCTAGAAGGAGGATAAAGTGCTCATGGTTCTTCCTCATCTCTAGGCTGTATTTGCCTGGGTATATACCCATACCCAGCTGGGTGGAGCATTTTCATGAGTGCCCCAGTGTTACTTTTAGTTTTTCATTTTCTGGGTCATACAGGCAGGTACCTCTTGTACATAGGGACAACCTTCACATGGAGCAAAACTAATAATAAGTGAAAAGCCCCCTGAAATAAATTCAGTAGTAAAATGGTTTTCTGTTATCTAAATTTTGGTTTCTATTAATTAAATGACTGCAGAAGGCTGTGTTTGTAGACAAGAAAGAGTATTTTGTGTAGCATGAAGTATTTTGCAAACTACACAGAAAATACACAAACTACACAAGAGTGAAAATCACTTTTGCAAACTACACAGAAGTGAAAATACAGTCTTTAGGAGATTTAAGGAATATCAGCATAGAATGCAAAACTCTTTCAGATTTTCAACCTTTAGAAAACCACACCAAAACAACAAAGAAACCAAAAAGCAGTCGAGCTGTGGTTTGAAGTTTGCCTGTGCCTGACTGTTCCTTTCATCTAGAAACACCATGGACCGTTATGTGAAATGAAAGGATGTCCTGAGGACCTGGCCTTGGTGGGATTGTGCTTCCTGGGAACCTCAGGCCAGCCTGAGAAGTGCTCTCTGTGTGCTTGGTGTTTGGCTGCACATGCCAAATGAACTGGGAGCAATTGTGCTTACAGCAAGCTGAGAGGGATAGGAAGAGGATGCTGTACATGGGGACTGTGGCTCTAAACACTTGCATGTGCTTCTTTGCAAGGTTCATCTGCCCTCAGAAATGTTCTTGTATGTCTTTAATGTCACATGTCCTCATTTTGTGTAAATGACCATTTAGGCACACTGCTGTAGATAACACACTCCAGTCAAAGAGCAGTTGTTGAAGGAAGAATGAGTCAAAATGCACCTTGTTTGAGAACTTGGATTGTATAATGTGGCTGGCATCTCCTGGAAATTTGGCAGTGTGGGACTGAAACAATTGTCTTCCTTCCCTTGTTTGTTAGCAAGGATTTCTTGAATGAGCAATACTTACTGTGTTTCCAGCAGAAGGGTGGAACTGCTTGGTCTTGCTTAGCACAAAAATAACTAAAACTCTTAATGTGCCCCACCTAAGTATTACTGTTCTGGATGGATTAGAAATACCTTCTCATGTAAGTGCTGTTGTGCACAGACTTGATCTGTGTAGTGTTTGGTAATAATACGTCACCTCCACTCGGGATGCTTAGTCACAGTCTCAGCTGGGATCAACAGACAGAAAAATGTGTTTCCAGAAGAAAATAATGGCTGAGAGAGAATAGGGCTGATCCCCTGTGTACCACAGTTCTGATCACTGATATGGTTTCTAATGAGAGAGATTCTGGCTGAGGTTGCAATGAGAGTCAGAAGGGAATATGTAAAACAGACATTGCCGTGGCCAGTCTGCTCTGCAGTGAGAGGCAGAGCTCTTTGTGCCCTCTCCACCTTGTAATCACAGCTGTAGGGTGCCGAGTTCAGTGTTTTGATGTACTTCTAGAAATTAACCTGGGGCACAGGGAGCCTGTGGACTGCAATTAAGGCTGTGTCACCTATTCAGAGCTTTGGTAGTTGCTGTTAGATGCCCAGCAGGGACCATACCTTCCTACACTGTAGATTAACAGAATTCCAAATTATTGCACACCACATATGACACTTTTCATTCAACTATTCAAAGAGTCAAAGCCTTCAGAATACGATGCAAAAGAAGTATTTAATTAGCTCTGCTTTTCTTTAATATGCTCTTTTTGAAAAAAGAAAATTAAATCAAAGCAAGCTATTTTCTGCTATGGAAATGGATGAAGAAAGAAGCTGCTTTGTTTTGAAAATGCTTCAAAAGAGCTGGTTGCTATCTCAGTCCTCCCCAGCTCGGTGTGTGTTTGTGTGGCAGCCCCAAGTAACTATGGAGACAGGCAGGTTGCAAGGAGCCAGAGACACACACAGTTCATTGTGGTGCTGCTGTGGGAGCAGACATTTGTCTCTGCAAACCCCCTGGCCCTGAGGAACAGCTTAGGTGCTATTTGGGGCCTTTATTCTTCTTCTGCAGTCTTTTTGTCTGGGACTTGTAAGGGATTTCTTATTTGCACAACATGAAGATATACACTGCATGCTCAAAAAAAATCTGATTTTGCTTTGGAAATCTGCACCATGGCATATGAACTCTATCAAAAGACACTCTGGTTTTTAAATTTATATGTAAAATAGACATTAAAAAAACCTGATGGAGCAGCCCAGACCAGTTTTTCCTCAAAGATGCAGTATTAAAACTGTCAGCTAATGAGCTATATATCAAAGACTTTTTCCTATCTGAAAGTGTCAGGAGGATAAAGTAGTTGCTGCAGTGTTTTTGCAGTAGCTGGTGTGCAGGGTATCAATAGCATGAGACAGAAATAGTAGAGTAAATGTGGCATGAACAAGCTTTAGCCAAAGGAAATGAATGTAATATTCAATTATAAATCTGGTAATAAGACATTATGGGTAAATTGTTTACATCTGAAATGACATTTTGTCTCTTCTCCCAGTTGAAAGGCTTGACTAAAATCTCTCATCAAATGTCTAAAGCCTTTCCAAGTTCCCATCAAAGGTTAATTCATGGCATTTTATACTGTTTTATCCATGTAATTTTATTGTCTGTTAGACTAAGGAGATTTTTTTATCATCCACTTTTATTGATGCCATTCCTTCCAATTTTATTTTTAGATAGAATCATAGAATGGTTTTGGTTGGAAGGGGCTTTAAAGATCATCTTGTTCCAGCCCCTCTGCCATGGGCCAGGGGCACCTTTCACTAGACCAGGTTGATCTGAACCCCATCCACCCTGGCCTTGAATAATAACAATAATGTACACTTTATTTTTTCTTTTTTTCAGCAAGTAAGGCTTTTTCTATTCCCACACTAGCATGAGAGGCTCTTTAGTTTCTTGATCACCTCAACTGTCCTCTTAAACACCTGCTCCAGATGAAGTTTATTTTTCTGAGGTGTGGCTGTGTGTGGAGTTTCCAGTGAGTTTGTATTGCAAGGCAGTAATGTTTACCCATCCCCAGTGGTGTGTGTCTGCCTGTGAATTCCAGATTCAGTTTGCCTTTTTTCTTAACTACCTGCCATTATGAGCTGTTTGCACAAGTATTATCACCTATAAGTCTGTGTTCCTCTTCAGCTGAGAACATTTTGCAGTCCAGTTTCACCTTATTCCTGTAAGTCCAGTCCTTAAAGAGAAATTTTACCTGAAAGTTTAAGGTGCCATGAGCATGACTAGTGTCCTAGTGAGTTTTTTTTGTCTTTGCTTTGAAATAAATGCCAGCATGAGTTTCAAGAAGGATTTGTTAGTTGTCTTAATTGTTTTCTGGAAGCCAGTCTTATGTTTAAATGATTTCTGCACTTTATTGCACCATACTTACCATTTACATAAAATAAAATTTGTAACTTGATGCTGCTTACTAATGATGATCGTGTCACTCAGAGGGCACAGTACAGTGCTGGGAAGTTCTGTCTTGTCTGTAGAGGATGATTTGGCTCAGATTTGCACCCTGCAGATTTCATTGGAACACTGGGAAAGGTGGAACTTGGCCTGGGATGGCTTTGCACAGTGCAGCCCTAAATGTCAGTATTGAGTGGGTTTTAAGGATCAAAACATAGCAAAATACCCCTATAAAACAATTCAAGAAGCAAAATACTAACTCTTGCTGAAGTCTAGAAAGCTACTTTAGCTATATTGGTTCTTTATTTTATTTTATTGCACAGCAAGTTAAACAGAGCTTTGAGACACAAAATATGGCAAAGAAATGGATGGCAGAAGCAAAACAAATCTGATGGGGTGTTGTGAGTTGTAGTTACCATAGATGGATCTCAGTTATGCTTTACTTGTCTTACTTTTTTTTTTACATAAATATGTCAAAACTTGGGTTGAAGTGAAGGCACTAGGATTCATTAGGCTTTCTGAAATCCTTGAGGAAACATACCTGAGCTTTATTGCAGTTTTCCTGTTGCCTCAGTCTTGAGCATGACAAGTCATGGTGATGCTAATCAAATCAGATGGTGATCAATCCATACACACTGAAGGGGGCTTGCAGTGCTGGGGGGACCCTTGCACCTGCAATTTTTTCTTGTCACATTTTAAAGACTTAGTAAAAGAGAATCACTTAAATATCTACCAGACTACTTTGTGATTGTTGAGCATTTGCCCCCCCCGATTCTGTACTGTAGTCTGGCATTATGACATGCAAATTGGGAATAAGTTTTAATTTCCTTAGTTTGACACAGGCATTAAAGGTGGTTGGTTAGCCCATGTCCCACCCCTTTGGCCAGGTAGAGAGGTGTAGAAAAAAATCCAAGAACAGAGCAAAGCTGAATCCTCAGAGTTTCCAGTGGCTGAGGGTTCAGGGAGTCCCCAGCCCACCCCTCTAACTCGGGGTCAGTAGTCCCTGAGGCCCACACTGCAGTGTGTGTTACTCAGGTATTAAGTATGTCTGTGTTTAAATACTTTCTGAATACTTAGATGGCCACAGCAGCTTGTGGCTGAGTTCCAGAACTTTTTTTGTGAAAATAATACTTCCTTAATCTTATCTTTTTTTTTTTTTTTTTTTTTAATTTGGTGCTTTATATGTTTGTGTTATGAGAAGTGGTAAATTACTGTTCTCTGTTCATGTTCTCCATGACATTCATGGTTTCCTGTGTCTGTCATAGCTGTTACCTCTTCCAGGCCTGGAATATTTTAGGTTATTAAATCTTCTTCTTGAGAAGCTGTTTTATCATACCTCTGCTTGTACATTTTTTCTTTTCATTATTCTTAGCATACTTCTTTTTTTTAACTACTAATACAGTGTAAATTCTATTAGGCTTAGAAATGGAGAGTGAAAACCAACATTAAATCCTCATCTGTGCATAACATGAGCACTTGTTCAGCCACTAAACTTTTAAACTCTGAAGACAGAAACAATGCTTTTGTTCTTAAAGGAGGCATTTGTAGCAGTGTACAAATCTATGTCCTTTGGAATACCTCTGAACACCATATGAATGGTTTTTCCTTACATTAGTAGATGTGGATCGGAATGTAGGATAAAAACCATCATATTTAAAACCAGACATCTTGCATGCTTTGCACAACTACAGTATAAGAGGCCTCTGTTTGATCTCACAAAGTGGTCAGTGTGGTTATTGTAACTGAATTTGAGGTATGCCAGAGAAGGAAGGATTAATATAGAAGTAAGAAAAAAAACCTCCACTGCAACATCTCAGAAGGAGACAAAGCATTATATGACAAAAGTAAACTTAGAAATGCTGCCACCTGATGAGGAAAGTAAAAGAAAGGTAACTCAAGGAAACACTGAGGTATTTTATGGAAGAAGGGATCTTTTTCAATATTGTAACAGTATTCTTCCTTATAATAGCACCGAATTTATCAGGGCATTATTTTATTTGTGCTTCTCTGTTTCAGTTCGAATATCAATGAAGTTTGGGTTATGCTTTTCTGTTTGTTTTCTTTTAAAAAAATCCTAATTATTTGAATTGGTTGAGGAGTCAGGTCTAATCAGGCAAAAATTCTGTCAGTTCTTTGAGATATCTTCAGCAGTCCTAAGATTTCTTTCCAGAGATAAAATTCATGGGGAATTACCTAATTTGCTGTGTGGTTCAATGAATTTTTCTGCTGACATGAGAAGCTGTCCCACTGTCACCCTTACAATTAAAGCAGCAGTGTGTTTACTGGTGCCATAACTTGATAACCGCTTAATGTGAAAATATGAGTCAGCTTTCTTTTTATGAACTATACTTTCTCTTCCACAGAAGACAATTATCTTCCTCCAGAAAGTTTAAATTGGTCTTTTTAAAGCAGTCTTTTCAGTTGAAAATAAATAGCACTAATATAGTTAGTGACTG
This sequence comes from Ammospiza caudacuta, assembly GCF_027887145.1. Lineage (NCBI taxonomy): Eukaryota > Metazoa > Chordata > Aves > Passeriformes > Passerellidae > Ammospiza > Ammospiza caudacuta. Next base: position 55,658,650 of record NC_080598.1, on the reverse strand, counting down.
GGGAATTGCTAAATAAGTCCTACAGATTTGGCATCCTTTCTTCTTTTCCTTTCTTCTTTTTCCAGGCCTGTTTCATTTGCCACTTTGTTCTAACATTTGCACAGCTCCTCAGCTGTGCCTGCCCTCTGTGATGCCAGGCTTCCATCGCTCCTCAGCACTTGAGCATGTTCCAAACTTGTGATATCCTGCAATGCCTTTGGACAGTGATGGCCTCAGATGAAGTGCAGTGGATGCCTATCTGGGTTCTGATTTGTGCACTGTGTTTGTACTCAAATGGCTGAGCGTTTCTGGTGCTGCGGTGTTACAAAACTTGAGTGTTGCTACGCCGGGGCTCACAGAGCTGCGCTTGCAAATTGCATCTGCTGCGGGCGTTGGTTCATTCCTCTGCAGCAGGTAACCTCTCCTCTGCAGCAGGTCACCTTGGTGCTGCTCTGTCCCTGGCCCTGCACTGGAGGTGTGGCCGTTTCCTGAGTCACCGTGTTCTCTCTGGAACAGTTTAAAAAGTGTAGTGGGTAATGTCAGCATCTTGCAGCTTCTCAAAGCTTTTAATGCGCTGTTTAACTTACAGTGTGCCTTCAGCTGGATCGGGGTAATGACCCAATTAAGTGTATGGAGAGAGGTTTTTACAATGACTTTTAAGTGTGATGAAAAGTGGAGAAAGGCTGTTTACATTTAAGGCCATTATAGAAGGTCAGTTGAGCAGTTTCATACTTGCCAAGGAACCTTGTATGTTTGGTTTGAGACTTTCTCGTCTTGCTCATCCTTCCCCCACAGCAGGAGCAGTGGGAGGTGTAGGCCAGGAGACACTGGGATTGTAATGTAGCTCTGGATATTCTATTCACTTAGAGAAGCTGCTTCTTAGTGCTGTGCCTTTTCCAGCTGTGTCCAGGGCCAGATTCCCCTGTCTTTCCTGCAGTGGGTACCTTTTTTCAGAGCTGTGTGTCTGTTACATGGCTGTGCAGGTGTGTACAAGGTGCTGTCACCCACTATTGTGACCTGCTGAGTGGAGCTTCACTTTCTGAGGGGTGAAGGGCTGAGCTATGTACCTGCAGGCTGAGGTGTCTGTGTGAATGTGAATTTCCTGTTCTTGTGTTACTGGAGAAGCAGTAGTTTCCCTGCCCCTCATTTGGAACTGCTTTACTGGTAAGGTGCAGGGTGATACTACATTTCCCTCTTCCCTCCTCAAGACTTAAGACTTTTTATGATGTTGCTCTTGCTTGATGCACTATTCCAACCTTTTTTTATAGTCAGCAGCTTCTTAAAGCTGCTGTAGCTGAATCCTTTCTAGATAAGAGTTTTTAAACAACAGAAGAGGCAAGGTGATGTCATTCCTTTTCACACAGCTATTCAGAGCTCTGTTGAAAGCAATGAAAGCTGGTTGGTTTTCTGCTTCTGAAACAGAGATGAGCTGAGGAGCAGTAGAAATAGCAGTAGAAATATTCAAGCAGTCCATGTATAGTCCTGTGAAAATGTTGCTGTGTTAGTCATGATGCCTGTTTTTCTATTTGCCAACTGGAAGAACTTTGTGGAAATTATGGCATTACCACAAGAAGAATTAGTTTTGGTTTTTGAGAATACATTGACTTTGGTCAATGACAGTACATTTTCTTGGTCAAAATAAAGTCTTTGCATTCCTAAGCCTTGAAGTTTTTGTATTCTTGTTTGTTTCTTCCATTTACAGCTGTGTGCAGAGCTACTGTTCATAATAGATCAGTGTAAGCAAGTCTAATACACAGCATGCATAGTAAAATGCTGTAAGCAAAATGGTGAATAAATAAATGAATATTTTTTTCTTTTAAAATATCTGCATAAGGTACACAAAAGCATGCTAATTTGTAAATATCTTTCAAGTTTCTGAGACCTGAAATGTGAAAACAAATTAGTCAAACGTAGTGTATTTCTATTGACAGCAGCCTTTCTTGTTTTCTCAGGCTGCCCTTTTAAATGTTGCCCCACTGGCTGCAGGCATGACTACAAGCCCCACTTGTTCTTGGGAAACAATGCAGCTTTACTGCACATCTTCATATGAAAAGCTTCATGCTCCTCCTGTATCATCCCCCATGTACTTCATCATGAGCTCTTGACCACACAGGGTGCATCAAGCACATAGTAGTAATGTTGGGGGAATACAGAAGGAGCCAAGACTCAGACTGCAGTTCATCAATGTGGCAGTTGATCACTGAATACTCCTTAGTAACTTATTTTATGGATTTGTGAAATTAAACTGTTTGAAAACTGTATTTCTCTGACCATGCTTTTGTGTGAGTATTGATCTCTTTAAATATTGTGTTTTTCTGACCATGTTCCTGTTAAAGATATCTTAATTTTTCAGGTTGCAGTTGTTAAAATGAAGTGTACAGAGCGCATTTATGCAATGAAAATCCTAAATAAATGGGAAATGCTTAAAAGGGCAGAGGTAAGTAATACTGTTTTTTAACACAGAGAATTTGTAAAATTACATTAGGAAGATTACATTGAAACTCTTCCAGATTAGGAAGAATTATTTCATGAGCATAGGAGCTTCGTTCTTTTCTCTTTTTTTTCCCTTAAGCTGTTTTAATGCAATCAAGTCTGACAGTCCCTTCCAGGCATCTGTTGTTCTCAGCATTACTGTGTATTCATTTACCAGACAGTCTGCCCTAGTTCTTACCCTGAATTTATTGGCCAGATTTTTGTTTACAGTAAAGGCAAGTTAAAGACTACATGAAAGCTGAGATTGGTGCTACTATGACATTCACAGCTGTATACAAAAATGTTATGAAAAAGGTCTTTCTTCTCCTCATTCAGAAACATCCATTAAGGAGCTTTGCATCCTACAGTATGTAACAGGATTTATATAGCTAGTAAAACTATAACTAAATATTTTGGGATCAGATTCAGATTGTAAAACAAAATGTGTTAAGAAGGTAAATCTGTTTAAGAAGGGGTGTTTTGGCGAAAGGAGGTGTACACTGTCACAACAAATTCTGTAAATGTAAATGCAAATGGGTACTTCACACATCAGGAAAAGAATATTAAGAATACACAGTGGGAAGCAGATTTCTAGGATAGGTATTTCTAGGATACATACTCCTCCATGGTAGAGGAAAACCTTATGGCACATACATAATATTATGTAAGTTAGCAGATAAATGAGCAATAGATTTGAAGATAAAACGTGTATTGCATCAGGACTGGCTGCAGTTCTGTTAAAGGGCAAGGAATAGTGGCTTTGCTGAGGTCTGAGCTTGCTGACCCTTCCCTGTCCCATTCTTCTGTCCCCTTCCTGACACCTCCTCCCCCCACCCTGCCCTTCCTAGTTCCTCCCTTCCTTTCAGTGAGTCAGTGCCAGGCCTTTTCCTGTGACAAAATCTCCTCCCTCTTGTTAAGCCCCTCTTCACCACTGCCTTTGCCTGATTTAGTCACAGTCTGTCCATCCATCCGTCCATGCCCTTCTTTAGAGGCGGCAGCAGCCGCTGCCACCCGGCTCTCCTTTGAGCTGTCAGGAGATTTCTCACCCTGGGCTGTGCTGCATCAGCAGTTCTGCATTAAGCCTTTCCCTGGAGGAGGGAAATTTGGTGCCCTTTCTATGCAGATTTCAGCTGTGTTAATTCATTGTTCAGTATAGAATTGTTTTAAACACAAATATTTGCAGGGGTCTCCCAGACTCCAATGGAAATACAGCTATGCTGCCTTACTTCAGTCATTTTTAAAGTGATTTCACTAAGTGGCCTAAGTAGATGCAGCTTTTGCATGTAGAGAAGACAGCTGTTTACAAATTGTGTTCTAATCATGCAACTAACTCGTCTTATCCTCTCAGGCAGGCATGAAGGATGTATAATGAGCAATAGTTTTCCCAAGACAAACTTAAGAAAAGTAACAATCAAAAAAAAAGTTTCTGTCTGCTGATTTTCCCCATCTACAAACGACATTAAAGGAGCTGTCTTCTCTACAGGACACTTTGTTTTTTCCTGATCAGTTTGCTTGCTTGATTTGGCTTTTCTGGATAAGCAGGATGTTATAACCTGCATATCAAGTTCATGCAACATCTGGGTGTTAAAAATTTCCCAAATGTGGTAAAACCTGTTAGTTTTTAAAATGAAGCCTGCAAGAATACAGTAGTGTCTTAAATGGAGAGTTCCACTGAAAAAGCAGATGTTTAAGTATTTTATTAACCCACCTCACCTATTATTATATAAAAATATTATCATTATTATTATGAGTGGGTTAAGAAGCATGTTGTTTCACTGGTTTATATTTGTTGTGATGACATAAAACATAGCAAGAAGTTAGCAAAATACTGCTTATTCATGTACTAGCTGCAAGAAAAAAACCCTATATAGTTGGAAGCCACTAAAATAAAAGAAAGGTTAGAGAATATCACCTGACATCCATCAATGGGATAGAAGCAAAAATAGGCATGCCATTTATGTTGATAAGGACCATTTGTATTCGTTGTTCTCACAGCAAAATACAAAGTCATTAGTGTATTACTGTTGACAGTTCCAAATAAGTCCTGACTGGCTGATTAGGTAGCCTGTCATGCTTTTTCAAGTCACGTCTCAAGGCCTTTTAAGCTGGTGTAAGCAGAGGAGGAGAATTTTATGCTCTGAATTCAAGATGCAGTGTTCAGCAGCATTACTGGGTTTTCAGTGTTCATAACATTCCCTCGCTGTTTGAGGTTGCACAGTGAACTGGATCAAGGGACTGATGTCTTCAAAAATAAACAAACTAGTTCTGTGTGTTGGCAGCCTCCTCACGTTGTGGTGCCAGGAGAGCTGAGAAGTGCAATGCTCTGCTGCTGTAGGAAGGGGATAGGATTACTTGGAGCTGCTGGAGCTGCCAGCCTTTTTTGCAGAGCGCTGCTTTGGCCTTCAATTCATAAACCGTTAAACCACTCAGGTGGCATTTAATTACAATTTACTTCTCTTTGCACCAGTGATTACTAATTTACAATGCGACCACAGCATGGTCTTCTTCAGTAAAATTCTAGATTGAATTTGGCTTCCTTTGAGGGGAAAATAGTTGAAGATCCATTTGTAAGGTGCAGTCAGTATATGGTAAGGCTTGGGCTTCCCAGGCACATTTCCATAATACATGTTCTAAGACATCTGAAGAAGTGGCAATGACAAAAAAAAAAATTAGTTCTTTTCTAGAACACAAACACCTCAATCTGTAGCTGTCAAATATCCTGATAATGCCTCTCTGGATTGAGAGTAGTAGAAGAGTCCCAAGGTCTGTTTCATGATAGTTCTGATCCAATAAAAACATTAATATATTTTTATTGGGGAGAACTCTCTTGAAGTTTATGAAAGTTGGTTTTATGTAAAGATGCTGAGAAAACCTGTTACACAGAGCTTGCTTCTATGAAGTGTTGCAGTGTGCTGTTTGAAGTTGGGGAAGGATTATTGAAAATAAAAATATATTATACTGGACAAAGATAAGACAGTAATAGTAAAATCTGCTTATTTCCCATAGTGTATTAGCAGTGTCTGGAACTGGGACTGTACTGTAAAAAAAGTATACATTACACTGTTTTCGTAAGAGTCTTTATCAGAAGAATCAGACTTAATTTCCTAGAGCCATTATCCTTCTGCTACAGATGGTAGTGACAGGTTATTTTCTGACTTTTAAAAATGTTTTGTAAAACAAAGATTTAGCTTTTACTTGCATTGGCTTGTGGGCGTTTTGGTGTTGGGGAGTGTTGTGTGTTGGTGTGGAGTTTTTTGGGATTTGTTGGGGGGAGGGGAGGTGGGGGGGAGGTTAATTTGATTTGGGGTTTTTTGGTTTGGTTTGGTTTTGTTTTTTAAAGTCGCAGCCGGGATTAGAGTGACTGAATGCCTGACTAAAACCTGCAGAGATTCCCTGGCATGTCACTTGTGTAGACTGAATCCCCATGAATAGAGACCTCTGTTCAGTAATTTGAAATAATCCCATAAAACATCCATATATATTCATCCTGTGAAAACTACTTGTTGATGTTGACAATGGCTTTTCTCCCCCTCTCTTCCTTTAGACAGCTTGCTTCCGAGAGGAGAGAAATGTCTTGGTGAATGGAGATTGTCAGTGGATTACTACATTGCACTATGCCTTTCAAGATGAGAACTATTTGGTATGTTTGATTCATCAGTAAATAAAAGCTCTGGGTTGTGAAAGAATTTTATTTTTGGTATATTTAAAAAATATTAGTGTATTAAATCCATCCGCCTCATGCCTCACAGCAGTGTTTCAACATTCTTGTTTTCTCCTTGAAGCAAAACTTCAAAAGGACTGACTTTAACTCCAGGAGAGTGAGAAAGTTGTGAAGGACTGTAGTATATAGAGATTTAGTTAAGCATCTTAAATTAACTAATCTCTCTTTGCATAAAAAAATACCATGTTCAAATTTAGTATTTTTGATAAGGTTGTAGTTAAGTAATCTGAGATGTGTTAACTCTGTGAAAGTAAGAAATACTTTATTTTAAACTTTAATGATATCTTTTAAAGCAAGATTTTGTTTTAAACTGGCAAAAGTAATTTACAAGTTTGGTATTTTAAAATCCTTAGGGGAAAACATAGCCTATTTCTTGAAAGTATTTCTATAAAATATGTCTTTAAATCAGCAGATTGGTCATCTCAATAATTTGAGAGACTTTAGCAAACACTTGAAAAGAAAATCTCTACTCCCATGACATTTGTTTATGATTGGTTACTACAACTGTGACATACAAACCTGTTTGCTTCAGTCACAGAATACAGCAGAGTCCTGGTTAGGAGCAAAGTCTGTAAAGCCCCAATATTCTGCAATAGACTGAACCATACAGCTTCCCTGTGGCTGCTTCAGGCTGGGTTTGCAAATCTACTGTTTCTGTAACATCTGACATAGCTGTAGTGGGAAAGTTTTCACCTTCTACACACTTTAGTAGCATGGTAGCAAGTCATGAATATAAATTAGAAAAAATGTATTTATAAAAGGCTGCCAAAGAGTTCAAGAACTAAGCAAGAGTTAGTAAATGCTCAAACATTTCCACAGATGCTGAGACAAAACACATTATTTTGTCATGTTTGGAGTATTTTTAGAATAACTAGCACATAGGAGGAAAATAAGCAGCCACATCTTAGGCCCTCCTTTACAGGCTATTTCCATTGAATGGTTTGTGATAGGTGCAGATTCTCAATCTCTGGCAGTTTAGTTGTCTCTAGCACTGCCTCATGATTTCACATCAGCTTGTAGCTTCAAATTCCCACAGAAGCAACCTTCAGACTTGCATAAAAACATTCTGTTCTGTATTTCCAAGTAGCTTGTAGGAATGAGCTACCTAAGGAAAAATTGTTAGCTGTGTGAGATAACAAGCAAGAGCAAAGACAGCACAGAGGGGGAATCTTTTCCCAAAGTTCCCAGAGGTGTTTAGATATTGAAGTTCACTTGACAGCAGAATGTAGACATCTAATTTAAGATCCAGTATCTAAGAAGGCAACAGTTCTGCCTGGCAGCCAAAGTCAGCAGATTCCCAGCCTGCCTGAGGTCTGCTCCTGCATGTGCTGAGGTGCTGCCTTCCAATTTGGTCTGTTACTCAGAAACCATCTCCTGGAAGTGTCTGTGCTCACAGATGGAGTGGATCTGCATCTCAGTCACCGTTGTAAATGATGCATGAAGAAAAGGTGAAACACATCAGGAAATCAATTAATCCAAAAAGCTGGACAGAAGGTTCTCTTCTGTACCATGTAGTGCTTGTCCAGGGGCTAAGAGATCTCTGTTCAATTCTCTTTGGAGCTTGAAGAAGTTTATAGCTACATTTTTCTTCATCATGGAGAGTGCTGCCTTGTTACAGAGCCTGCGCAGATTTAGTTTACTTTTTAGCTGTGCTCTTCATCCATGGTCCTTGCAGAATGGAATACAAAGCTGAGAACAAAACAAGAACAGACAACAGAGCTTGGTTTTCCAACCTGGTCCTCTAGAGAAATCTAGAGAAATCTCTAGGTTCCAGTATTTTCTCCCAGTGGTGTCTGTGCATTATATCTAATGATTCTTAAATGCAAAACCACATAAGCTAACCCTGAGCAGAGGGAGAGCCTTGTGTCTTCTCCCAGTTAGTGCTCTGCCTCCTCTGGCTGCATGATAAAGGGTTCAGAATGAGACAAAGAAAAAGTAAGATACTGACATAGAAAAGTAGTACCTGCCTTTGGAGAGTCTAAAAGTAGTAAGTTTTGTTCTCTGCTTTTAGTATTAACTGAGCATTTGATAATGCAAATATTCTATTTAAGCAAGAAATACAAAGTTCTATGAAATACATATGTTCTGGAGTTCATTTTCTGGTTCTGCTCTTGTGGTTTTAAAACCTTTCAAGTTAATGCATCATGCATTAGTGTTTTCTAAACAGCCAATTCTTAAGTGACATTACATAGAAATGCTGCATAACTTTTTTCTGCTTCCTAAAAAGCTTTCATAAGAAACACAGACTATGTGAAGATGGGTTAAATCAGCCTTTGGTGATTTGGCTGAAACAGATATGATGTAAGTGAAACATAGTCCATGAATATTGAGAAGTTGCATGGAACTTGAAGTTCTCCATCTCTTCCAGATTCAGATCTCTTAATTTTCTTTCCCAGTCCCATTCATGAAAAAGGACATATGTGTATTTCCCTGCTGTCAGCCTCTCAAAGGTACTGGGTACTCATGAGAGTATTTTGACATCCTTTTTTCCTTTGATTCCTAACTACTCTCACAGTTCAATGTAGTCACTTCCCTGGAAGAAATTCACTACTGTGAGATTTCAGCATCAGAACAGCTTTTATTTTAACCCCATAAAGAAGGGAGAAGCACCTCCTGGCAAGCAGATAATTTTGAATTGAAAGATTAATAAAGTTCTGCTTCCTCAAAGACGAGATGTCACCATCTTTCTGTGATCCAAGTGCCTTCCTTCATGGGTCACCTGAGTTCTTGCTGAGTTATAAATGCTTTGGGAGCTGACAGAAGTGCATTACCCTGTCTCTGACAGAGAAGATATTTCACTTTCCACAGAAGGTTCTATAAAGCCTCTTTGCCTTGAATTTGAGAGAAAATACTTCAAGATAATACCCCTTGTAGAAGACTGATGGTTTCTGTCTGTAGCAATTTGTTTTCAAACATAAGTGTTGAGTGTGTACAGTGCTCAGTACATGTTTAAAGTTCCTTGGAGCAATACCCACAGATTGATTTCAACATAAATGATGCAATTTGCTTATCAGATTAAGCAGTAATTTGAGTAAAATAGAGAAAAATATCAAAACTTGTGGCATTTGGAATCGCTCTTTTAATCCAGAAGATAGTGAGGAAATGACTAGTGTTGCACTTCATGTTCTTTGCATTTCTATCTTCTTTAATTTGTTTCCCTCATGGAAGATGAATCTGTGGCAAGAACAGTGGATTCTAGGTCACTTTACTTTGAGGAGAAAGATGATGACTTTGAAAACTTAATTCCAGAATAAGCCAAGTTAGTCTTAAAACCACATATCAAATCATCTTGGGAAGCATGGAACAAAATGGCTCAAGACTGGTAGTACTGGATGAAGTCATTATACTTGAAGTGATGGTCTGGACTTAGGTGGATGTTGCTAAGAAATACCTCAAACATAATCCTTGTTTTGTGGTATGAGAAGCAAATAGCATGCCTGAGTCCTTTTCTTTCATGTCACCCTGTCAGTATTGGTCCTTTCCATGGATGGGATGGTGCCTGATTGGCCTAGGAGGCTGTTTGCTTTTTCTCTGAAATACATTCAAAAGAACACCAATGTTTGACTGTTAAATTTCCCACTTTTAATGCCTCTGGCTTGACAGTGCTTTTGGCTGGTTATGGGCATCCATGTGTAGTATAGTAATGTACAGTGTCATCAGACTCCTGCCAGCTGTGTTATGCATCCATGGTGTGGAATGTGCCAAGATGAGTATTTGAAGATGTTGATGTGATAAGTGCCACTTCAGGAGCAATGAGTAGTATTGAAATGGTACCATAGCTAAAAAAGTAATAAAATGTATATTTTAGACTAAGCTGCATCAAATATTGATTTTAACTATATTTGTTTTTTCTTTCATCATCCTCTGGCAATTTTCCATTTAAGAGTCAATAACATACCTCAGTTTTGGTGATATTAGATCATTTTCTTTGTGATACTAGTTAATACAGAAATAAACTCATCCTGATTTACTTCTTTGTTGTTGTCATATTTTGTTTGCGTTTTTTTTATCATAAGAACTAAATGCTGGTGTGCCTTTCTTACTGTGATTAATAAAGGAATATGATACATTTTTATACTAAGTAAATAAAAGTAAAACAGAAACCACCAATTTTGACTGCTTTCCACAGGCACAGAAAAAAGTAGTGAAAGGGTTTTTTTCAGGGGTTAACTGATTAACTTTAATTTTTTTTTTTCTTGCCAGCTGTCTCTCAGTACTTGATGGCTTTATTTCTCTATTTTCAGTATCTAGTGATGGACTACTATGTTGGTGGTGACTTGCTGACACTTCTCAGTAAATTTGAAGACAAGCTCCCTGAAGATATGGCTAGGTTCTACATTGGTGAAATGGTGCTTGCTATACATTCCATACATGAGCTGCATTATGTGCACAGGTAAAATACCTTCTCATTTGGCAAAATATAGAGGTACAGTTATTTGAAGTTAATCCCAAATTTACTGCTATGTATACAAATGCGCACAGTAGCCAAAGGCAAACTACTATAGATACATGTTTACTTTATGCTGTGTAATAGCTGTATAAGTTACTTTATTTTAAATATCAAGTTTTGATGGATTGGTATCAGAAGCAGTGACATTTATCTGACTAACCTTTTAAAGTCTGTTCTATTTTTAATCAAGGCTCTTGACTTATTCTCAATTCACTTAATAAATATTTATCTGCCTTTGTCCAAGAAACCTAGAAGTTTGAAGCAGTTTGAAATGGTTTGAACTTTCTACAGAGGTTCAGACATCCTGCAAAATTTATGCACAGTAAGCCCATGATAACATCAATGCATCTACTTACCTGAGATCATCCTCAAACAGGTTTTCTAATCAGGGGGCATGTGCTGGTCTAATTGTTTTTGCACACAAGATGTGTATTCTGAATCAGTGGCTACCATCAAGTAAGCTTAGATTGTGGTTGGTAGTAGCTGTACAGTTAAAGTTCAAAAAGCATCAGGGATTCTCAGTTATAATGCTTTGAACTCTTCTGTTTGCATTTTGATTGCTGTTTTAAAAATTGAAAAGATGTTTAAACTCTCTAAAACTCTTACGAGTGAATCTGTACAATATTTGGGGATTTAAAAATGTTACAGCCTCAGAGAAGTTCACCAGAGGCACCATTGCACCAATTTCCAAGGAAATTACTGAGCAGCTACATCTTTCACAGGGCTGAATGCAGGTCTGTTGTGGCATAGCAGTGTGTGGCTCTGTGGCCAAAACACGTGCCTTGAACAGGACGTGTGCCAGTGCCCAAGAAATTACTGCTTGGCAACTGGAATGGATGAGGAGGAGGCATGATTGCTCTGGAGAGGGTTTCAAGGACCCTTTAAGGGCTTTTATGACCTGTTAGCTGCAGATAGGAGACAGTGGAGCTCAGAGAGGAGGCATTAAGCCTTTCTGAGCAGCACTGCTGGTCCCTGAGGCAAGTGAGAGCTGCATGCCAAGCAGAGATTGGCTCCTGCTGCAAGTGCCACCGTGAGCACTGTTCTTTAAAAAACAAACAAATCAGTCTATAGTTGTATATTAGTTTTTATAGTCCCCTGCAACTGCTGAGCTTGACTTGTGGTTGTGGAATGTTGACAATATCTGGAACTGAAATGTATGGAATAAGTTTAACAATGCAGAATAACTAATTGTTTTTTGGGGAAGCACAGTGACATAGTCCAATTTTCTCAGCACATATTTTTATGTATTATGACTAGTAAATACAGATTTAACATTTAAATTCATGTAGACAGGCATAGATTAGCATTTATTATTTTGTATTAATACTGCTAATGAGCAGTGGTATTAGTGACATTTCAGTAATTAATTTCAGAGCATTAGCCTTTGGTTAAAAAAGGTTAATTCAAGTTTATGTTGGAAAAATGTATCAAGTTGGCAGGCTTTTTACACATATGAGGGCCCTTTGTTAAATCTGTCACGATTTTTCTCATAAATGTCAAGTGTGAAACTGGAATTCAGCACCTTAAAACTGCTTCCACATCTGTGTAGCAAGGTGTATTAGAGCACCTTGTTTTTGTTTACTCCTAGTAATTCTAGTCTCCTTCTTAAAGATGAAACTGAAGGTGTTGTGGAGTTTTTAAGTTTTTCAACACATGTAGTAGCATTTGGTACTTCACATTTGAAAAGAAATGCAGATTTTATGGTGCAACCAAACTGGTGGCTTTAAGGTTGGACAGGGGGAGGGAGTCATAAACAGTACCAAAAAGAGTTTACATCATTGGGTAAGATTCTATGTTATTTTGATGCAAGATTAATCTCTACAAGCAGAGCTAATACTGTATGTTTAAATCCTTTCACTTCTGTCTGTTATAACAGGGACATAAAGCCTGATAATGTTCTTTTGGACATGAACGGCCACATACGACTGGCAGACTTTGGGTCCTGTCTGAAAATGAGTGAAGATGGCACAGTATGTATGAAGCTACATTTATTTGGGTTGCTGATAGTGGGACCTTCTGAGTGAGTTGTGGGTTTTAAAGAGATTAGACATGATCAGGGATGTGATAGATTGTGAACTTTCTGACACACTAAAAATAGAGGGGGCAGTATAACTCAACATACTTAAATGAGTTTTTGAAATCTTTAATTTCCTTATTTTACAGGCTGCTAACTTTTCAAATTACCCTTTGCTATGTTTTTCTGGTTTTCACTCTTTCTTCTAATGGCCATTTGAGTCCAAAGGGGTAGAGTGAGTCACCATCCCTGTAGATATCAAAAAGATGTGGATGTGGTACTTGGGCCACACAATTTAGGTGGACTTGGCAGTGCTCAGTTAACAGCTGGGCATAATGATCTTGAAGATCTTTTCCAACCTAAATGATTGTCTTGATTCTACAATTAATAAGCAGTTTGTTTTGTACGCCTTTGACAAATGGAACAGCAACATGATGGTAATTGGCCATCTTGTTCAGCAGATTGGATTTGCCTCAAAAAGCTGAATTGCTTGTGACAGGTTTTGTTTGTTTTGCCTCATTTAGGGCACTTCCAGGGGTGCCAGTCATGCCAAAGTATGGCATCATTCACTGGTTTTGGCACAAACTCACATCTTGTTGAGGTTCTTTAGTCATAAAATGTCTGTCAAAGCTTTACCATAAAAAATGTAAGTGAAAGCCATTAGAATTGAGAACATATTCCTGGAGATTAGTATGCCCTGATGGTCAGGGCTTCCCTACTACTTGTGCACTGAGTAATTTCTCCACCTTATTCCTCTAGCACATCCAGTGGCACATTAGGCAATAAACATTTGACTGATTTCTGACATAATAAAACTTACCCAGAAAATTTGTTCTATGATCTTCAAATGAAACTGTAAAATTCAGGGGTAGGACCTGATCTCCCTACTTACTCATTTTTCATTTCAAGTTCTGGGCAGCCAATTGCAGTTTGAAAATATAAACCAAGACAAAGGAAAAATATATTTTGTCTTTCTGCTTTCTCAGTATTATTTCACTGTGATTATTTTGGGTTTCTGCTCTGTTCAGAATAAAACATATCAACTAATTTTATGTAGCAGTAGAATGGAACTTAATCTTTGCAGTCTTTGTTACTTTCTTATTATCTCCTTTGTTATGTTGCTGTGAATTTATGAATCTTTTCCTTTTCCAGAACCATGTTGTGGTGTCTCTGTCAGAAATATTAGTGTTTGAGTAAAACAGTTGCTGAGAGAAACTGGAAACTTATGAGAATTATGTTTGCCTTATTTTTAAGGTACAGTCATCAGTAGCAGTGGGTACTCCTGACTACATCTCTCCTGAGATACTGCAAGCAATGGAAGATGGAATGGGGAAATATGGGCCTGAGTGTGACTGGTGGTCATTGGGTGTCTGCATGTATGAAATGCTCTATGGTGAAACACCCTTCTATGCAGAGTCACTGGTGGAAACCTATGGGAAGATTATGAATCATGAAGTAAGAACTGCATTAAATCTCTTGTGTTCTGAGTTTAGGTTTACTGAGAAACTTATTACTTAAGGATATTGAAATTATGGTAGTTGTTTGCTTTTTCACAGTGTTTTAAATTGATGTTGTGTAGGTTTGCTGGTTCAGGTTTTAGGAATCTTGCTTCTCTGAACTGCAGAAATTTAATTTTGACAAATTGAAATTTTTCTCTAAATGCTGATTTTTTTGTTGGAAAATCTAAGCAGTCATCACAAATCAAAATTAAAATCTACTCCAATTTCTTCAGTCTAGAGTAATTTCAGTTGTTAGTGGTAATTACAATCTTTAGATCTTATGCTTGTTTATGAATATAAATATTTTCTAAATGCAAATTATATATTGGTAAGAAATACAGGTAGTTAACCTATATATTTAAAAAATATATTCTTAAATATGACAACATAAAGAACTGACTAACATCATGGGGTTTTAAAAGTTGAAATTAATTTAATCTCCAGGAGATCAGTGGACCTCTGACTGAGAATACCAGTCTCCTTTTATTGTATGATCTTTAATATATTGCAGTGTGTAAAAATCCTGGTGTGTGTTAAAAAAATTTGCTTTTCCTAGCAGAGTTATTGTAATCACAGATCAAACAGATAATTTTTTAAAGAAATTGAAAAGTTATTTATTATACTTGAAATCCAATCTAAGACAAAAAGTCTGTCATTGAATGTATTGAATTGTACTCTGTCATTGCTCGCTGTAACTAGAACAATATTTGACTATTAATTTCGTTTTATTGGTGTAGTTCAATAGTTTTTTTGAAATTACAATTTTAAGTTTTGGAATTAGTTCCTTCTCTAAAACTTTGTGTTTGTTTTGTTTTCTAGGAACGATTTCAGTTTCCATCCCATGTTACAGATGTATCTGAAGAAGCAAAAGATCTTATTCAGAGACTTATCTGCAGCAGAGAGCGTAGGCTGGGACAAAATGGAATAGAGGATTTTAAATCTCATGCATTTTTTGAAGGACTTAATTGGGACAACATCCGAAACCTAGAAGCACCTTACATTCCAGAAGTCAGCAGTCCTTCTGACACCTCAAACTTTGATGTAGATGATGATGTACTAAGAAATCCAGTGAGTCTTTGCTTTTAGATATTACTAATGGAAGTATGCATCCTTGCTGCACTGTAAGGTAGTAGTGAGAACTTACTTCAAAATAAAGAGAGAGATGAAAAATAAGTCACTCCAAATGTGAAAAATTCAAGTTTTTCATCTCTTGGCATTTTGTGTTATCAGAAATCATAAGCTGCTTTTTTAAGTGGTAGCATTTGCCAGACTGTATTACTGTTACATGGTCAAAGTTAAAACATGTTTAGGTAGTGAAAAAAGCCTCTTAGTTGCCCTTTCAGTTTACCTTAGCAGGGAGCTAGTATTTGGATTTATGCTTTTGCAAAGGTGAAAAAAAAAAATCTGTCTTTACAAATACACATATATTCTCTGTGTAGCTTGCAAGCACAGCTGCCCAAGTGAGAGGACTTATCCTGCTACTTCTCCACTGATTTAAGAAGCAGGAAGCTGGTTCTTGGAGTAGGGAACATTGGTGTTGCACTCCTCCATTTCTGTTTCTTGTAGTTTACAAATGGTTCAGGAGGAGTAGAGAGCTTTTGTGGTAATTTTTTCACCGGTTTGTATTTCAAGAAATCGGGAGCTTTTGGCACGTTTTTTGATTGCATGTCTGACAGTAACTAAAACACTAAGACTAACAGCATGCATTTTGGTGCCAGGTCACTTTTAATTAGGAACTTGAAATTTTGGATTTCCTTCTACTGGCTGCATTGTGCTTTGAACTTGTTGAAATGCTGCCCTTTCAAGTGCCAGTTCAAGAGGCTCCGAAATTCAAGTTGTTCTATTAGGTGACCTAATCTGAAATAAAGCTTGTCCAGAGGCAGTGGAGCATGACTGCCAATTGTCAGTTGGTGTATTAAGAAAAATCTTTCCATTAGCTGTCTCTTTTAGCTGTTGAGGCTCAATGAAATGCCTTTCACTCTGTATGTGTTCTCTCTTGGGTTTTCATGCACATTGTTTTCATGCAGGAAGTGGTGCCACCAAGTTCTCATACAGGCTTTTCTGGGCTGCATTTGCCATTCGTTGGGTTTACATACACAACGGACAGGTAAGCAGAGGATATGTTTTATAAATAAACTTGTTTCCCAAAGGCAGCTGATTCCTGGGAATTCTCATTTTTATAAATATATAGAAAGGGTGATGTACATAGGTATACATGTGGCCCAACATTTATTCCTTGTTTGTTTTTTTTTCAAATGTCTGAACATATTTTGATCCTGTTTGCCAAGATTAGGTGCTTTTGTATTTAATATTTTATATATTTGAAATGAAAGAAAGTTAAGGGATTAGATGAGTCAACTGCAGTTCCTTCATTGAGAGGCTGAGAGCAAGTCTTGTCCACACTGGACAGGAACTGTTCAGGATTATCTCATTGCTCTACTGTCCTGCTGGTAGACCAAGTTAACACAGAGGGTTCTGAGCGTGGACAAAGTGGCTCACTTTGCATATCTTTGAAATGGCCTCTATCTGAGTTCAGAGATCTCTCAAACATATGCTTGTCTCTGATCTTAGGGTATTCTGACCTGTTTGTTATTCCCTTATTTCTCTTTGCTGGGATTTGTTACCCCATGAATCCAAAACATGTATGTCATTCTTTTCACAGTGAGATCATGTGAAACATTAACTTAAATCTTTGCCATGCTTTAAACTAAACGTTTGGGGTTGTTCCTCAGCTGTCTCAGTGCAGGTACACTTACCTGCTTCCATTTCTGCAAGGAACCTGTAACCTTTGACATGGGAGAGTTAACATTTTCAGTCATTTAGGCAGTTTGTGAAGTCAAGGTATACCTGCATCATTGAAGTTCTGCATGCAGGTATCTTAATTCTACAGCAGCATGCACAGTAGCTTGGGAGTAATGACTTTACCCTGAGAATTGTCTCTACAGTAACAATTACTGCACTAATTGTACTTGTAAATTAAGGTGCATATTTGGTGGAATCCCAGTATGTCCCAGCTATAGACCGCTGTGAGTATTTATTAAAATGTCCTAACTTATGTATTTCTTTTCAGCTCTTTATCTGATAGAGGCACTTTAAAGAGTGTGCTGCAGTCTGACACTGTAACCAAAGACATGGATGTACAGCGAGACTTAAAGAACACTTCACAAATAGAAGGCTATGAAAAGAAAATACGGAAATTAGAGCAAGAAAAGCAGGATTTGAACAGAAAACTGCAAGGTTAGTGTTCATTTTTGTTTGGACTCTTAGTTCTGCTCATTGGAATATATTCTATTGAAAATTTTTTCCTTTCTTTTTGGATTTTAAGAATCTGCAGAGACAGTGCAGAACCTCCAAGGTCCAGTGTGTGTTACAGCCAATACAAGCCGTGATAAGGAGATTAAAAAATTAAATGAAGAAATTGAACGGTTGAAGAACAAATTAACAGGTAAGCCTCTGGCATGGTAATTATAGTAATGCAATTTATTTTGCAATAAGTAGAATTAATGCTCTTCAGCTGTTTAAAAAACAAAGGGTGTTTTAAAGCCTTGTTCAATAATAAGAGGCATTTCAGTTTTTTCCAGATGAGTGCTTAACTAGTTCTTCCACTTGCTTGGCTTGATAACACATACTAGCATGGGAAGTTCAGAGTGTGATGAATTGTGTGGATGGATTTAATTAAATATTTTGTGTGATATCCATTTCCCTAAAAATTTCAGGAGATCCTCTTCTCTTACTCCTCCATTTGGGGAGAGTATTGTGTTGGAGGGTTTTTACTTGGAGGCAGGTGCAAGAGACAGGAGACAGAAGTCTGGTTGCTCTTTAGTAACATAAAGGAGTAGATGGGGGATGTGTAATAGTAGTTCACATTTAAATATTTCTGAGCTTCTGCTCCCTTTGTGTTTCTGTGTTTGGTGATGCATTAATTAGGAAGCACTGAGCATTGCAGGAAAACAAATACTGGCATCTGTCCTGAGGGAAGACTGACTCACCCATATCACTGAAAATCTGTTGCTTGACAATGCTATTAGTTTATCCATGCAGACCTCCTGTTAGCACCTAATTTTTGAGTAGGAATCAGTGATAAACAAAATGGTAGTTTTGAATCCTAATGACTTGCCTGAGTTTTATAGAGGCCTGTATATTGTGTGTTCAGATGCTAAGTTGCTGATGCTGATTTTTTTTAGAATATCCTTTCCTGATTTCATTTGACAATATACCCTTTTTGTAGGTGTATTTTGCACTGCAAAAATCAGCTCTGTTCTTCTACACAGATTATCTTCCCAAAAAAAGCTATTTTTGTGTGTTCTGAAATTAGGTTTGAGTCACAATAGTTAGATTAATGCTCTGCTTTTGCAAAAGGTTCAGGTTTATCTAGTTCTTCTACCAGTGATGTCCTGTTAAATATAAATACTAACAATATGTTCTTATTTAAAAAGAATAATGACATTGGTCCATATAGTGTGGGAAGAAGTTTGTTCTGAAGTGAGGAAAGGAATAATACTTCAAGCATTATAGCAGTGTTTGGGATCCTGAATACTTAGGTCCATTTTCCTGTTCTGCCATAGATACCAGTGGAACTTGAGTGACACAGTTATTCCCTGTGAAATTTCTTACATATTTCTTTAGTAGAAGTGATAATTAAAATCAAATAGAGAATGGCAGCTCATTTTCTTAGAATTGGTAAGACTGAGCAGGAGTATATAAAGGTGGCTGTGTTGGATGTTTTGCACTTAAAACAAATAATTTCAAATGAAATTTGTTTCTTTGTCATTGAAATAAAAGTGAGAACAAGCTGCCAGGAGTATGATCAGTCAGGTCTCCAGGTTACCTTGTGCAGAATGGTATTTCTTTCTCAAACTATTCATTAGTTCTTATCTAGAAAATAAATAGTCTTTGCTTGTCTTGCTGGATGCAGTAATGACTGTTGCCTTTTTGTTGCATAAGGAAAACTATTTAGGAAACACATTATTAGAACTGGAATTGAAACATTTCAAGTTTATTTTATGGTTTTCTAGGGCTAGAAGTTGCATTCCTCAAAAACAAAACAAAGCCTTGTGCTAAGGCTTTTTCCTTTAGAGATCACAATCTTTGTGGCTGAGAAAAATAAAATTATTTTGAGGTATCAATATCCCAAAGTTATTTTAAATGGTCTAAAATGGTGGGCATAGGAAAGAAGTTGATTTTCCAAGCAAAGTGATGCCAATTTGCGTGAGTAATTGGCTTGTGTTATTGATGTTAATTTGGGACCAGTTGCCTCTAATATGTATTTATCTACAGATATAAGTAAACTGGAAGCACAGCTTGCAGATGCAGTGGCTTTTCGACAAGAGCATGAAGACTCCATACACAAGTTGAAAGGACTAGAAAAGCAGTGCAGAGTACTGAGACAAGAAAAGGAGGACCTTCATAAGGTACTTTTTAAAATGGTTATGTAAAGTAGTTCTAAAACAGTTACTTTGTGATTGCAATTTTAGTGTTTTAAATGCTGCTTTTTAAAACGATGCAGAGATGTTAGGGAACCTGTTCAGCAGTACAGTAGCTTTCCAAAGTATCACACTCTTATTTTTTGGAAGTTGATGGGCTTACTGTTTCAAATGTGTTCTGCTAGATTAAACAAACACCTAAAGAATGGTTTTAATTAAGCTGTTTAATTATTCTTAACTGTTTCAGTAGAAGTCTGAGGCAATCAAGAGAGACTTCAGAGCCTTGGGATGACTTGTTAAGGGATCAGGAGCTCAAGTATTATTCTCCTCTATTCCCTCATCTTTCAGGGGATGATGAGGGAGGAAACAGCCCCAGCAGACACCTGGCTGGTGTCCCTGGCAGAATTAGGGGTTTTTGACCATAGGTCAGTTCACATGACACCAGGGCCTGCTGGTGACATTTGGGGTACACCTGTCTATTTAGGGGAAAAGAATCTTTGCACGGAAGTTAGCAGAGCTCATTGAAAGAGCCCATTTACTCTTTCTTTATACCAAAAGGTTAATTATTGCTCAAGGTTAATGATGACTTTTATGTAATCATTGAGTTTATTTCCTGCTGTGTAAATTATCCCTTTGTTCGCTTCCTTAAATTTAGCAGTATTTCAGATTTAAGTCAGCAACATATTTTGTAGTAAAGTAAATAGGGATTTGTATATACTACCTACCACTCTCAATAGTAGTAAAAGAAGCTACCTATATTGGAATAACTAGTTTTGCAAAAGTCTACCAGCCATATTGTTCCTGAGCATTCATATGGATCCAAAAGTAATGCATGGGCCAGAATTACTGGGCTGTTTCTACACTAGAATTTAACAGTCTCTCTTCTGTGTCTTAATCACCAGTAGGGATTATTTGCCAGTGTATAAGTAGCAGAGAAGGTGGATCTTTTAGTCTGAGCTCATGCTTTTTGGGAATTTAATCTTCCTGCAATCCTCCTACTAATGGCAGAAATTTTTAGAATTCCCTTGTACAGTATACATTTATTTTGTTGTGTCATTCTGCTCTTATTTTTTCCTTCGACTCTCGAATGATTTTATGTCAAACATTCCATTTGTATTTTAATCCTGTTAATTTTTGTGAACTACTTTCCGTAAAGAAAATAGTTTTTATACTTTCAATTAAGGTATTAAGGGTTTCACAATTTGTGTTAAGGAATCTTGCTCAGTTTTCTGAAAAATCTCACATTTGCTGCAGCCCCTCAGTGCTGGTACAATGTATTTGATGTTGCTCCTGAATCTCCTGTCTTCTGAAGCATTCCTTTAAACAAGGTTACAAATGTGCAGGTACATGGTGGTAATGTACAATCAAATTATTTGGAAGTGAGGTGACTTTGTGTAGTCACATTTATAAAAAAGACTTGTGGGATACCAAAGGTAGCTTTGGAGTTCCCACACTAGAAGCAGAGTAATGGCTGTATGTCACTGCAGTTGCCTAGCTAAGCAATTGTGTAAATTAAGAATTAGAAATCTTCAGTAGTTTTATGAGGTGGTCAAAACAAGCTTATGTAGGTCCAGTTTCTTTTCTTCTTGGAAAGAATTATATGGAGTTCAAATTTCTTTTTTTTTTTTTTTTTTTTGAAACCAGCAACTTGTAGAAGCCTCAGAGAGATTAAAGATGCAGTCCAAAGAGCTGAGGGATGCCCACCAGCAAAGGAAGCTGGCTGTGCAGGAGTTCTCTGAGCTCAGTGAGAGGATGGGGGACCTGCGCTCCCAGAAGCAGAAGCTGTCCCGGCAGCTCCGCGACAAAGAGGAGGAGCTGGAAGTGAGCATGCAGAGAATCGACGCTCTGCGCCAGGACGTCCGAAAGTCTGAGAAGATGAGAAAAGAGGTAGCTTGATAAAATAGTAATAAAATAGCTAGCACTCATGTGTTTCAGCTGCTGCTTACCCTGTACCTCCTGTGTGATTGTGTGGATAAATTGGGAGTGTCTTCTGGGGGTTTCGTGGGGTTTTTATTTGCACTCAGACTGATTTGAATCTTGAGGAAAGTATTCTTGCTGTATGCCCAGTTTATTAGTTCTGGTGTTTGGATTCTTGTAGAGTCTTGACTCATAGTCAGCTTGAAACCTGTAAAGCTCAGTGAATGTCTTCATATGCTCTGAGGTTGGCGTATTCTGACTTCACTTAACACAATGTTTCTCTTCAGCTGAAATGAGGAATAGTGATACAAAACTAAATACATTATTTTCCTTCCTCTGTAGTTGTGTCATTGTAAGAGTAATATCTTTAAGCAAGCTACTTTCTAATTAGTATTCTAGGCAGTTTATAGTTTTCCATGAGATGAAGTGAATAGCCAGAAGAGAACATAAGAAAAAATTTCTGTGGTTAATCTGGAGTGTTTTAATCCCTGAAAAATCATGATGTTTTCTGCATGCTCTGGGTGAAAGAGAAGAGAAATTCAATAGCTCTATAAGCTAGAAAGCTTGTGGCAAATTGAAGGGTAGTCTATGAAAATGTAGTGGATAATGAAGTTTCTAAGGCTTTTCTCCACGAACAAGATATGATAGTCAACTAGGAATTGATGAATTGGTGTGGCATCTCATCTCTAGAGCAGAGTGCAGCAGGCATTCAAGTGTTGTTGCTAATGCAGTTAAATACTTTCATGCAGAGCTTTAAAAATCTCCTGTCTTTGTTCTTAAAAATTCCTCTGTTCTCGCTTTCATAACAGTTGTATCAATCTTCTGTTCAGAGCACAGTCTAGAAGTTAATTATCTTGTCCCACATTTCTAAGTACAATCCTTTTAAAAACAGCTTTGCTAGTTCAATTTGAACATAGAAAAACAAATCTTACTTTTCCTGTCAGGGTATGAAACTGTACTGTTATTGCTTGAATTCCAGCAGTTGCCTTAGTTGCCACTAAATCTAAATTATCTTTCTGGTAAGCTTTCTGAAGTCAATAAATGAATGATCACGCTTATTTTGTTCCATAATTGCAAAGTAAAAATATTCAGTGTTCATATTTAAAGTGTTTTGCAGTAACTTGGTTTAAAGGTTGATATTTTTAAGCTGCCTTACTTACATACTGAGCCATGGAGCTGACCTGTAAATGTGGGAGACTTTTCTCTTTCTCAGCTGCAGTGTCTTCCTAGTGCCATTTCCTTCTCTTTTCTGTAATAGAAGCTGTGCAGTTATCCCTGAATGGGCTTGATGTAGTTCACATCAGTACAAAGAGTCATAAAATAATAGTTCTCTGCATGAGACAGATGGATGCCTGAATCACTGAAGGCAAAACAATTATCATGACATTCTGAGATGGTTGTTATAGTGGTATAACTTAAAATAGAAATAAGTAAAACTTGCTGCTAGGCCGTATGGAGGAAAGGAAGTGAATGATCCATATAGTGTTATCTTGTGCTGAAACGACCTAAAATGACTCTTCACAGCTGGAAGCCCAACTTGAAGAAGTTGTAGCAGAAGCATCAAAAGAACGCAAGCTCCGTGAGCACAGCGAGGTTTTCTCCAAACAGCTGGAAAATGAACTGGAAGCTCTAAAGGTTACATGGTTTTTGACAAATATTTATTCATGGCCTAGAAGCTGCAATAGTTTGGCTTACTGAACTGTTGATACCAGTGGGAGACTTAAAAACTGCAGCACTACTGGAAATCTGACCTAACCCATCCAGATTTATTTGCCTTTTTTGCTTGAAAACCTTTACTTGCTGGGTACTAATGTCTTGAAAATGCTCAGTTTATATAATTTCTAAGCAGCTAGTAAACAAATGTGATCCAAATTTGTTACCTCTGCAAGCCATTTCAACCCCTTATTTGGGTCATGTAAGCAGAGCAGTCATCTACGATGCTTGGGGACAGGCACCTTTTAAATCACTCCGTGCCAAAATAAAAATTTTTCCAAAGGGCCACCAACTGGCCAATTCTGACTTCTAAGAATATACTCAAAATAAAAAGATCATAGCTTCTCCCTGATGGCTTCTCCTCTTGTTTTGCAGTTGAAGCAGGGAGGCCGGGCAGCTGGTGCCACACTGGAACATCAGCAGGAGCTTTCCAAAGTTAAGTCTGAGCTGGAAAAGAAAATCTTGTTTTATGAAGAGGAGTTGGTCCGACGAGAAGCATCACATGTTTTGGAAGTGAAAAATGTGAAAAAGGAAGTACATGATTCAGAGAGCCATCAGCTTGCGCTCCAGAAAGAGATCATGATATTAAAGGATAAATTAGAGAAAACAAAGCGAGAGAGGTAAGCTTTTGGGCATGCTCCCCTCACTGTGAATTTATTTTTGTTGCATGGGTGCCTGTGCAGGCTGGTATTTCACCCTAACTCTGTTTATTCCTTTTTGAAAATCCTAGTCTGTAGGTTCAGCAATGTGACAATGTGTTTCTATTTCTTGCCCTTCTCTTAAGGCA
Source organism: Ammospiza caudacuta (assembly GCF_027887145.1). Classification (NCBI taxonomy): domain Eukaryota; kingdom Metazoa; phylum Chordata; class Aves; order Passeriformes; family Passerellidae; genus Ammospiza; species Ammospiza caudacuta. The sequence goes on along the minus strand of NC_080598.1, from coordinate 55,634,675 downwards.
CAGTGAAATGGAGGAAGCAGTGGGAACAATGAAGGAGAAATATGAACGTGAAAGATCTATGCTCTTGGAAGATAACAAAAAATTAACAACAGAAAATGAGAGGGTAATTATTTCAGGAAACGTATAATTCTTACTTCATTAGTCTCTGATGTTGAAATAGTCTATTCACTGATCAGAACAGGATCTGTGAGTATTCAGGCACTCTCTCAATTTTAAAAACTTCATTTTTGCCATATAAATATTAGAGATTTGGCGGCATAGATACTTTATTATCTTGCTACTCTGCTCTTTGGGGGATTGATTCCCATAATTAAGAGGACACCACCCTTGTTGATTCTTCATGAAGACTACAAAGAGAGGAAATCATTGACACACACTGCCTGCCTTCCTGGTGGTTTACAGTTAAACCTTATTTCTCTCCAACCTCTACACTTGATTTTTTGGTTTCCCTTATTTTAAATTATTTTATGTGAACTAATAGTTTCACAAAAAGGAAGCCCATCCAGATAGCCTAGGATGGTCTTGTTTGTTCAGGTTCTAAAGGTGTGTAAGCATACACATATATAAAAAGTCTGAAACTGACCTAAGTCACAAGTGAAACTAACTTCTTGTTTCAGCTCTGCTCCTTCGTGGACAAGCTAACAGCACAGAACAGACAGCTGGAAGATGAGCTCCAAGATCTAGCAGCAAAGAAGGAGTCTGTTGCTCACTGGGAAGCTCAGATTGCAGAAATCATTCAATGGTATGTGCTGGTTAGAGATCCAGATATGGCCACTTTCAACTTCTGAAATACTGCTTGGTTTTGTTTTTTTTTTTTTGTTTTTTTTTTTTTTTTTTTAACATATAGCTAGGCCTTGTTTGTGTCTGAGACCAGCAAAAGCATGGTACTTTTGAGTGCTGATTTTGTTAAAATTGCCAGATGCCACTGAAACAAGTAGAAAGAGTCAGGGTGTCAACTTTCTTCAGTCTCTAAAGTGATTGTTAAATTGTCCAATTTGGAATATTTTGATAAATTCATTCAGGAAGGTGGTCAGGATTTTAAAGGTCAGCATTAACATATAGAACCTCACTAGCTGTACTAGAGCACTTAGTACTTCCACTCTTCTCATCTATATAATTCACTGTTCTAGCAAGCTGTGTGCAAGAATTTCAGCTTGCAAAACAAAAAGGACTGGAAGGTAGCCCTTACAAAAACTGAGAAAGTAATATGCAGATAATTTTCAAATAACAGCAAATCTCTGCAGAACTCTTCCTAATGGAAAAAGGGAGGTTTCAGTTTCCGTAGCAACTGCCACAATCAAGAAAATCAGATAAAAGAAAAATTTAAGGCAGGCATTCTGGAATGCATTCAGTTTTCTGTTGCTGAGAGAGTTTTCCCTGCTCTGTTTGTTCCTGTTATGTCCCTAAACCCAGCGCAGACACTCTGATAATTTGGTGGTACAGTATTTGGTGCTGTGAGCCATGAAACTGCTAAGTTATGGGTTTTTGTAATTGCACAACAGGGTAAGTGATGAGAAGGATGCTCGTGGCTATCTCCAAGCATTAGCTTCCAAGATGACAGAAGAACTGGAATCACTGAGAAGTTCCAGTCTGGGGTCACGAACACTGGTAAGGAAATAAGAAACATTCAGGATGTTCTGGGCATGTCTGAGAAGCTGCATTTTTGTGCCTAAAGATAATGAATCCTCTGCTCTGCTTTATAGTTTTTAGGTACTGCTTGCAAAGCCAACTAGGTAATCTGATCAGAATTTGATCATTACAGGGGGCAGTTGTTTCATACTAGTTACTGCCATCACAGATATTATACACTACAGAGAAGAAAAGAAATAATAACTTAAACCATTAAAGGGAATACAGAAATATACCATGTTATGCACAATTGAATAATTGCTGTTACAGCAAGACAACAAAGTAAGTTTTCTTCTGTGAAAAAATATTATCTGGCTTATGCCAGTAGAAACTAGGGACACACAGAGAATATGGCTTTATTTACATACAGAACAATGAGACATTTGTGCCATAATTTTCCCATACAGTAGTGACATGAATTCCCCAAAATTTAATAGAAGAGCTCTCATAAAGGAGTATGGTTTCAAAGAGAAAAATCACTTGCATAAGGAAAGGAAGAGCCATTTGCAGCTTGGCATGGGAGCCCACATCCCCACTAATGCCAATCACCAGTCTGCCATCCAGAATCCATCTGCTGCTGGTTTATGCTCATGAAAAATTACTTACCCCTTCCAAACCTATGAATATGAGAGAATAAGAGAAAGTTTTATTTCTGTGAGCTGACATTTGTTTGCATCATCAGGACACTATATTATAATATAGAGAGGTTTAACAGGAAGAAAGATTGGATCAAATGCAGTTTGCATTTTTATCTTAGCTTCTGCCTGAATAAAGAACATTGTCTGTTCTTTATATTATAACTAAGGCAGTTACTTCTCAACATAAAAAGTGCTTCTCAATTTTCATGGCTATTATTTACAGGTTCATCTATGACTAGAGAGGTATTCATTAGGGAATTTCAGAAACGTAGTCCACACTGAAAAATGTCTAGAAAAGCTCAGAATATTGGCTTTTGGGGTAACAGGGAAGAATTGCATGGTGTGTGCTGGAGTATAGCATATGTTGTATGTATGTAGCATATGTTAGATGTATAGTAGCATATATAGTATATGCTACTTAGCAAGCATAAGACTTGCTTAGGGAAATGTTCCAGGTATCTTGGGCATCTCAAGAGCCAAGATTCTTTCTTCCATTTTTTCTTCTCATAGTTTTGCTACTCTTAGTATGTTTTATGTTAGTATGTTTTACATTAAATGTTGACATTTATCTCATCTTTGAAAATCATTGTTATATCACTGTGCAAGTTTTACACTCAGTTCTAGATTGGACAGTGAAAACTAATCATTTCCAGTGGATTCTGTTTGACTTCCATGCTCAGCCATCCAGCATTTTGGTTTCCACCATATTGTGTTAATGGTGTAACCAATAATAAAATCGCTTATTACTTCATTTTTGTGTCATGAACACTGACTACTGACTAATTTTCATGCAGCAGGTGTGCTGTCCATAGTGATTAAAAAGCATTCTCTGAACCAGTGTGAAAGCTAACTTATGTCTTTGGGAAGAACAGAAATACCCTTAGCCAGTTGTAGTAATACTCAGTGACTTACTGCAACAGGATCCCCTGTGGAAAGTGCGCCGCAGTCAGAAGTTGGACATGTCGGCAAGGCTGGAACTGCAGTCAGCCCTTGATGCAGAAATTCGTGCCAAACAACTGGTTCAAGAAGAGCTACGGAAAGTGAAAGATGCAAACATATCTTTTGAAAGGTAATGAGAGTTTTGGTTGTGTTTGAGGATTAATGTGCTGATCTAAACCGCTGATTAGAATAGCAGCAACTTCCTTAAAATGACTCCTTGTGCCTGGATATTGGACTCTGTCGGAAGGATCCCATTCTATAGAATATGTATTTATTACATAGTCAAATGAGAACTGTAAAAATTCCTTCAAGTAAACACTTGACTGCTCTATTAAGTTAAAATCTTGGGCATCTGAGAAAAAAAAAGATGTAAGAGCAAATTCAAAACAAATTCACTACCATTTCTTTGACTAACTGGAGAGTCAGACATGTTCTTGGGAATTATAAGTCAAAGTACTCTTAGAATAATTTTGTTTGGCAGATACTTGCAGGGATAGCTGAAGTCTTAAGTACAGTTTTAACTATCTAGTCAAGTAATGAGGTGTCTGTTCAGGGGAAAAGTAAAATTAATCATCCTTAAAAAAAATCACTTAAAAAAAACCCCAATGCCCCTCAAAAAACCCCAACATAACCCCCCAAAAATAACAAACAAACAAAAAGGCTTTTTCTGAAAGTCTGAGATGTAGGACCAGAAATTAGCAACCTTGTGTACTGGCATTCCTGCCTTTGAGACATTTCAGATTACATTTTGATCATATTTTTTTACTTTAGTAAATTAAAGGAATCAGAAGCAAAAAATAGAGAACTGTTGGAAGAGATGGAAGGTTTGAAGAAAAAAATGGAAGAAAAGTACAGAACAGATTCAGGTAATTAAATTTCCTGTGTTCTAACAGAGTTCTAACACAACCTGTGATGTTGCCTTTTAGCTAAGCCTGTTCTGCTTTTGGTTTTAGGTCTCAAACTTCCAGACTTTCAAGATTCCATTTTTGACTATTTCAACACCTCTCCTCTTGCACGTGATTTGACTTTCAGAGTGAGTTATTACATAAAATAACTACAAAATGAGATAACAGAATGATATTTTTAATATGTAAAAATATCTCTTAGGCACTGTGTGGCAGATTGGTATCTTGCATATTAGCCAAATCAGTGTGGCACAGAATTGGATGCCCAGCAGTTGTCAGTTTGCTTGGCATTTTGCAGAGAAGCTGGCACCTCTGGGAAATATTCTCAGAAGTTCACTTTAATTATTTCCCATTCTAGCTTCTTTGTTTAGGGTAATCTCAAACATTTGCTAAATGAAATATATTCAGAGTTTTTTTGGAGGTGCTGGCACACCCTGTTACAAATAAGGAATTAAATGCTTTGCAGTTGGAAGATGCTGATTATTACAAGGGAAAGTTTTCACACAGTTCAAGGAGTGCTTAAACAGATTTGTAAAATTGTTGGCTCCAGATCTTAATGGAGTGGTTAGAGGAGAAGGAACTGGGAAGAGAATCAGAGGACCCGCAGATGTTGGTATAATAATTTTATCATGACACACCCTGTGATCCTTAGAATTTAAATCATTCAAATCACAGCTCCAAGTAGGCGTTTCACTTTAAATGATTTGTGCATTCCCTGAGGAAGCAGCTGTTAAATGCAACATTGAATCACATTTCCTTACTTCATGAACTCTTGATCCTTGAAGATTTTTCTGGGTTTTTTTTAAATTTTGTTTTGCAAAGCATAGACATTTTAGGATAAAACCAAGGGCTTGAACTGAAAACAATCTGTTGGTGAAGTGGAGTTAAAGGGGCTCAGGTTAAAACCTCATCAGCCTGGTTAGATTTTCTATCTGAGATGTCTACTTTCTCTTTCTGATTTTTCTTTTTCTTTTTTATTGTCACTGTTGCTAAAAACAAAAAAGCTTATGGACATGCTGTGATATTTTCATACAGTTTGTGTATTTGCTGTTCCCAGTCACAAAATGTCTATGCTGCCTTTCTGTTGGAGCAGGAAGATGTGCTCTATGGGTGGCAGGGAGGGGAGAGAAGCATGATGCATGCTACTTTCTCAATACTAGCTTTACCTACTGACCTTGATATTTTAAAACATTGTTTTTAAAAGTACCAGATAGATGTAAAACAATAGCATGTAAAATATCAAGCCCATAACTAAATAAGGTTCCATTCTGTGGATCCTGAAATAAGTACATATTCTCTGTGGAAATGCAGGTGGCATTTTCTGATGAATTACATTAAAATTGCTGATACCATGCTTAATAACTTACATTAACCTTTTTTTTTTTCACATGTACTTATAAATATATTTTGTATCCACTGCTTTGGGGTTAACTTAGTTTGAATGAGTTTCATTTGGCCATATAAAATTTTATTTAGCTAGTCAACTAATATTCTATCTGAAGTTTTCCTGTGGGTGATAAGCGATCATTTTTATCCCTCATATCTGTTACAACAAAGGATTCTGTTTCTTCTTCGTCTACATCTTCTCTGCTAGCCTTTTGGGAAGAAGTAAGTTTTTGCTAGTAGTTTTGTGTCCTTATTTTGTTGTGACCTGTCTTAGTAAGAATGGCCCTCTAAAACTAGATATTTTGCTTCCTTAATTTCTCTGTAACTTAATCCACTAAACCTCTTTGAGGCTTACTGTTTTATAGTTTGACTATATAGCTAAAGCTGAATTACACAATATTTTGAAATTATTACATAATCATGCAATTTGATCTTAAATGGCCCAGCCCTTCCAATCAGTTTGGAACAAAACAAAAATAACAAGTATCTGAACAAATTGAGTGAGCTAACTGGAGATGTCTTCCTGTCTAAACTGGCTGGGAAGTGAGTGATTCATTACTTGTTGCCTTTAGTGCTAATTACATCATTGATGTGAAGTCTAATCTCATGTTTGTTAATCACAGTTTTCATGATGTCCTGAGAGTACAGTAATACAGAATCCTACTTCCACACCCAGCTGCTTTAGCTCTGCAATTGTAGCATACTTCCCCCTTGTGCTGGCAATTAGTAGTTGCTAATTTAAGTGTGAAATTAATAGATGGCTTGTAATGGGTGCTAGCTTTAAATGTTAGTGAAATATAAGGCACTGTGATTAATTAGACATGATTCTTTTAATGATGGAGGCCAATCATTCTTAAACAACTTTTAAAAAGATTGAGTATTACTACTTTAAGACTTTTTTCTTGTGGCAGGTTTGCTGGCTTCTGTATGCTAGAAAAATCCTAGTGTAATAAGCTACCATGAGAAATCAGCTATTTTAGGGATGATTGCCAAGCTACTCAAGCATCATTCCATACCTGCAAGCAAGAGATTAGACACAGCCTTGCTGGGAGAATGCAGCCATTAGAGCATTTATGCTGTCTACTGTGAGATTTTGCATTTCAGTACTTCCAGCTTTTCCATCAGGTGTGAGGGTTTGTTTTGAGGAAAGATCTTTTTCAGAGTGGATGTTAAATGTATGTGTACTTCATATAGAAATCAGCACCGGGTCTTGTTTCCATTTTGTTGACACAAGGACACTTCATCAGATATGTGGTGTCTAATCTAACATGTTTGCTGTCCTTTTGCAGACCAGCTCTATTAGTGAGCAGGAAATGCAGGGTTCCAAGTCAGAGGTTTCACCATCTACTTCAGTTGTAACTGCAGAGCAGCAACAAGAAGTAAGAGACCTGTTATTTTACCCTGAAGAGTATTTCACCAGAAAGTCTCTCTGTCTTGTTCATGATAAATACATACTGCAGCATTCATTATGAAGAAGCAGGATTGAATGCTGCATATTTGCAATGTCTCAGTGTTAATTGCATCTGCTTTGAGGACAGTTGCAAATGAAACCTTTTTACTGGCTTTGTGTATGTTGATGTACCTCATTTTCATGTTTTCTGTATTGCTGCTTGTTTGTTAGTGTGCAGGCTTTCCTGTGAGTGCTTTAAAACACAATCTGTTTCTCTTAAATCAGAATGGCAATGTTTACAATTATTAAATTATTGATAATTTTCAAAAAAGGAAAAAAAATCAGAACAATAAGCTTTGCCACCCCAATTTTGAAACAAATTCTTGCAGCCTTATTTTGCTCAATTACAGTTTCTTGTGATTCAGGAACCAATTCGGCTTCAGAGGATGCCTGCTGCTCCTTCCCCCACCATTCAGTCCATTTCTCTAGCTGTACCAAAGGTAGGGGGACTGTGCTAACCTTATTCTAAAGAACAAAGGAAAAAAATATCATTTATAAATGAGCCCTCTGTGTTTTCTTGTCCTGTTTGGGTTTGTCATGTTTGTGTTTTTGTTAGGTCTGTGTTTTTAATCAAATGCTTCCACATGCACATCATCAGTGGGTTTTGTTTTGTTGGAGGGGATGATAAAACATGGTTGTAGTTTTGGGTCTGACTGTCTTTTGGAGTTGGAAATAAAACTGTTACTGTTGTCTTGCAGCACCTGCTACAAGATGCACTTACATAAAAGAAGCCCAGCTTCATAATGTACACACTGATCTACTGGAGGGTGGTGGAGGGAGGTGCTTGCATTACTCAAGCCCAGAAAATAATGAGTTTTATAATCCTGAATGTATCTTTCAGCCTAAAGCTCACCAGCTCAATATCAAGTCATTCACCAGCCCCACTCAGTGTAGTCATTGCACCTCTCTCATGGTGGGATTAGTTCGACAAGGTTATGCCTGTGACGGTGAGTTGGTGAATTTTTTTGTAAATTTTCAGCAAACCCCTCAAAAAAGCCAATGTATTTTAAGACAACCATTTCTTTGGGGAGGGAATGAAAGAGAGGGGTGGCTGCCACTGGATGATTTTCCTTTCTGTTGCATCACAGCATATTCCTGAAGTCTATTTAGTAGAATGATGAAGTATGGTTTCCTTGCATATTGTATAATATTAATTAATTCTATTACCATTAGTGCAGGGCAGGGGGTAGGGAAGACAGGACTGGTTTTTTTGTTGTACTAGAGAAAACTCCAGGAATGATCTGGTGACATGAATCTGATTATGTCTATTTTATGCTGTTCTGGTCATAAACCCCATATGTTGGGAGGACTGTTTGCTCTGTTATTTGGCTTGTAGCCTGTCTTGCTGTCCATTAGTTTTATTTAAAATGCTTTCTCTGATGCATGTATCACTTCTGAATTCCATGTTCAAGTATATGGAGGTATTTTCATTTGAAAATACTTTCTGTATATTGATTAGACACATGAGCTCAGTTAAATAGGCCATAAATTCATATAGTATACTACAGTATAAATAACTTTATTTCTGTGCCCAGCTTAGTTCTTGCTAGTGGCAGCCTCTCCACTGACACCCTCAGTATCACATGTAGATTGCCTCATCTGCCCTTCAGGGCTTTTTTCCTGGCAGATCTTCTGGTGGCAGTTCTTCCCCAGGAGAACCTATCACTCTGCCAGCACTTGCCCTGGGGCTGCCTTTTGTCTCCTGTTGCTGACAGTTCTGAGCTCTTGTTTTGCATCTCTTCTTGCAAGCTTGAAACTGTCTTTTTCCTTTAGTGCAGCTAGGGGCTTCACTCTTCTTTTGTCTTGTGTATTTTGATAAGCTCTGCATCATTAGTTCTCCATTTTGCCTAATCTACAGCAGCTCTTGATTGCTACAGAAAAAAACTAAAATCACATTGATATAAAAATAGAGATGATTCCAGTAGAACAAAATTTTGCCAAACGTTCCCCTCTCAATCACTTGCATTTCCCAATTCCTTCTCTTTCTAATCCTGGAGACTGTGGTAAAATACAGCTACACTTACAGAGGACTGGAACTGACTCTATCCTGTGGATTTTCCCTATTCTGTAACTGGTGTACCTCAATATCCACAGTCCCAAATAATCATGATGCCTCCTCCAAGAGCTGAAATTATTACCTGATTTTGAGGAGCACCTACAGTTCTTTGTGGGTGTGACTTTGGTAACCCCTGCCCTCCTGGGATTAGACAGTAGCTCAAAAAACAAACCAGGCAACCTGATCTGAGCTGCCCCCTCTGCTGTCTCCTCCCTCAGGCATCATGAGGAGCTTTGTTGCCCTGTCTGTGGCTGTAGCAGAAGCAGACTGTTTCCAGTTTTTTGGAATCCTTTGAAACTTCAGAATTACAGAACAAGATGTACCTAGGATATCTGCCAGATTCTCACTTCTGAGAATATGGTTAGGAGGAAACACACAGGACAGCTCAGAGTGTTGTGCCCCTCTCTTCCTGCCTTCCCAAGCTTCCTGGTAGAAACAGGGTAGCTGGGACAAACAAAGTAAAATCTCAGTGGAAGGATCTCACCCCTAAGCTGTGGGTCAGATGATATAACACATGAACTCATTCCACAGTTCTTGTAGTCTGTCTCATGTGAAATGGCATGTATTAGGAGGTTTTTCTGTGTACTGCTTCTGTGTGAAGTGCTCTGTAGACGAGACCTAGAGACATCTGTCCCTTGCTGGTGCAGCACAAAGTGGTGCAAATGGTAAGAAAGCATTCAATGCTAGTTTGCTCCTTATTTGAATTTACTGGAACTCTGGCAATAGGTATATATGACTCTTTCATCATGCAGTATTTCAGTCCTTGTCCCTGGTTTCTACTTTATTTATGCTTTATTTATGTCTGTCTTGTGTTTAATAGTTTAACTCTTTCTATTTTTTGATCAGTTTATTTTTACTTTGTTTTTGCAGTGTTCTTGCATATGTGGATCAAATTAAACACCTATTAGCACTACCCTAATTTTTATTCCTTCTTTATTAACACTGTTTCTCTTTTGTGACTGGATTAGTTGGTGCTTAACACCAGCAAGGCTGCCCAACTCCTTAAATTTTCCTTTAAATGTGGACTCAGTTCCTGCCCTTTATGAACATAATAGGCTAAAAAGAGGAAATAAAAGCACTTAGGAGAGTCTCATACAATATCTAGGTGTGTTCACTTCTTCAGCCTAGTGAGCTATTTCACTATTTGACTGCCAATTTCAGTGTGATTAATTAATTTGCTGAGTGTAGACTATGTTAATCACCTGTAATGATTGACTCATACACACATTTCACTGTGAATTTTCTCTTTTGTACTTAGTGTGTTCATTTGCATGCCATGTTTCCTGCAAGGACAGTGCACCTCAGGTCTGCCCTATACCCCCTGAACAAGCCAAAAGGCCTCTTGGAGTAGATGTGCAAAGAGGAATAGGAACAGCCTACAAAGGTTATGTCAAGGTAACAGTCTTTTCTTCTTGGACAAGAGAAGAATCCTTAACTTCACTTACAGCTCTACAGCTTGAAACCTCTAAGTATGTTTAAACACATCTCCTAAATAGTGCCTTAAGGCTTTGTGTGCCATCTATGTAACTTATTTAACCTTCATTGCTTTAGATGTGGGAGAAACACTTGGTTTTACTACAAGAGCTGAAGGTCAGTAGATTAGTAGCTACAATGTTCGTAAGCAGCAGGGGAAAAAAAAGAATGGTTTAAGAAAGAGTTTTTGTCATTTTTGATGTAAGCATAATACAAAAGTTAAACTGTCCTACCATTTTGGCATTGGTAGAATATCCAAATCTAATATCTTTATACAAGTCTTCATATTTTTTTTGAGCTGTAACAAGGAATGGTTAAACTTAAAAGAGGAAAAATGATTGCTTGATTTTTATTTTTCATCCTGTTTTGAAGGAAAAGTAGAAAAGTGCTCTAATTCCATTGTTCTAAGTATGAGCTTTTCTAAATGTCCTGCTTTCTGTGTCTTCTGCATGTGCCTGTAATAAGCAATCAGTTATTTCCCTGCAGGTCCCAAAGCCTACAGGAGTTAAGAAAGGGTGGCAGAGGGCTTATGCAGTTGTCTGTGACTGTAAACTGTTCTTATATGATGTGCCTGAAGGAAAATCCACCCAGCCTGGAGTTGTGGCAAGTCAAGTCTTGGATCTCAGGTTTGTATTGTTAGAGCAGAGTAGAAATACTCTCTACTTTTTCATTAACAGGAGTGTTTATTTCTAGTACACAAGAAATTAGAAGATTTTGAGAGCTGTGTCCTAAGAAGATTCATGTATTGTGTACCTAAACTGCAGCTGAGTTTAGGCTGATCAAGGTGGTTCAATAAGAAATTGCTTAAGTTACTTTACAGTCACTCACACTGCAATCACCAGCATTCACAGCATTGGCATGCTTCTTCCTAGAATTCCATTTGCACCTGTAAAAAGCAAGTGTATATTGGTAGATTGCTTTTCCCATGCACTCTGACCTCAACATTGAGTCACACATCATCCCATAGGCAATAAGTATTCAGGCATGTTAGAAAAATTGAAGTAGTCTGCAGAAAAGCATCAACTAATTTCCACTGCAAATGGCTCTGACCCTGCCTTTTAACAGGAGTTATTACTTCAAGGGGAACCATCTGAACCAGTGAGCACTGCCTACCAAATATCTGAGACTTCAGTTGATCAGAGTAACCAAGGAAATTCTTTTATTTCAATTTTTGGAAATATCAAGAAAGTGTAATACCTTTTAATGTTACAGCACCTTTGTACCTGTGTTGAATATAAAGTTTGCATTCACAAGCACCTTGGTTTATATTTTTTCCAGACAGCAGTATGGTGGGGTTACAGCAGTAGTGCTGTGCTGGGAGCTGTCAGTGTCAGCTCTCTGACATGCTGGCAGTGGGAGCAGGAACGTGGAAGTATTGCAAATAGCAGCATTCCCATCACTACATTGCTTGAAGCAACTCAGCCAGATACCATATACCAACTGTGCCATGTTTTATCTGCTTGTTGTAGCTGCCCCTTTGAGGCTGCCATCTGAGGGTTCTCAGATGTTTTTAATAGATGTTAACCATCACAGCTATGAATTCTAGCACGGGCAAGTTTCAGACATTAGTGTCATTTTTGCACTAAAATTGGCAATTATGGTGATCAACTTGGTCAAATTCAGTTTGAAAAGGCTAGTGCAGACAAGCCCTCTGGGGTGGAGCACTCTAAAATGCAAAAGTTGTTCTGATGTCTGTTTATTTTACTGTAATAGAGAATAAAATCTAGCTGTTTTGAAAACCCTTATTTGAAAACCCACAAACTATAATTATGTTGCCAAGAGCTTTTTATGTGATTTTTCTTTTTTTCCAAAGGCCCCTCTCTTGCTACACATTGAGGTATGAATTATTCATTTCTAATGTGTCTGCTGGGCTGGAAGAGCAATATTCTTGCTTCTAATTGTAGAGTAGGTGTGGTTGGGACACCAAAACTACACAAAGCCACCCTGCTTAGCTTCAGGTGGACTGAGGTACACGTGCCAGATGCTGTAGAGACATAACTGAGGCTTGGCAGCTGTTTGGGCCAAGGATGGTTAGAGCATAACAAAGCAGTTGTGACCTCTGTGCGGTGTTAGGAGATTGCAGCCTATTGAAACAGTGGTGATACCAGTTAGATTCTGCTCAGTAATCTGTGTGTGTGCTTGTGTGTGATGCTCTTGTTCTCTTTTCTCCCTAGAGATGAAGATTTTTGTGTGAGCTCTGTCCTGGCCTCAGATGTGATACACGCAACGCGGAAAGACATCCCGTGTATATTCAGGGTATGGCTGTGCACTGACTCCTACAGAAAATGCCTGTTAAATGCCACTGGTTTGTTTTGATAGTGGCATATACTGTCCAAATCTAACCTTGATTAGGTTATGTAGAAGTGTAAGAATTTACAAGGGCTGCTGACATATGTAGAAGAGCAATATGTGTTTTATTTGCAGGAAGCCCCATGGCAGGAAGGAATGATGAATCTGACTCCATGTTCTCAGAAGGCTAATTTATTATTTTAAGATGCTATATTGTATTAAAGAATACTATATAAAGAATACTAAAGAATAGAGAAAGGATACTTACAGAATGCTAAAAAGATAATAATGAAAACTCGTGACTCTCTCCAGAGTCCCAACACTGCTTGGCCCTGATTGGCCAATGAGTGAAAGCTCTCACACCAGAAACCAATGAAACAATCTCCAAACACATTCCCCATGAGCTAAACAGAGGACAAGCAAATGAGATAATTATTGTTTTCCTTTTCTCTGAGGCTTCTCAGCTTCCCAGGAGAAAAATTCTGGGCAAAGGGATTTTTCAGAAAATATGAATGTGACAACAAAGTTCTCATTCTTTAGCTGCTTCCTTGTATATAAAGTTTGTCACTTTTTTTATTTTCCTGAGTATAATTCAGTATATTTTCTCTCTTTTTCCATTGGTATTACCAGATTCTGTTTTTACTTGTTACAGTGCTCTAACAGAATATTCTGAAACTGATCTAGTTTCCTTAATTTCATATTTAAGTATAGGAGAAAAAATAAAATAAGAGAAAATAATGAACTGAGCTTTAATATCCCCTTTATTGTATGTTCTATCTGAATGCTGTATTTAGTTTTTAACAACAGGAACTTAATTTCTCTGTTTTGTGTGAATCATATTAAATCTGGAGTTCCAAAATTTAGTAAAGAATACATTTGTAGCCAGCATCCATAGTCCCTTACATTTGAATACAGAAACTCATTGTTTTCAGCATCTCTGATCTTCACCCATTTAGAATCAAGTCAGGAAAACATGGAAAGCAAAGAGCTGTCAGTCAATTGCAGTGCCTATCATTTGGTCCTTCAGGATTTTACTTGGGAATTGTCTTTGCTACTTGTCTGCCTCTGTCTCTGCTTTTCTGCTTTTTTTTGTAAAAATATTTTCTGTAGTGAATTTTCATACTTTGGTTTACCACTGCCTGTACCTTAAGTTTCCTCATGATTGTATTTTGGTTTTTGGTTTTTTAGTTCCCATCTGCCTGCTCTCTTCTTAAATTAGCAAACATAGAATACTGTAAGGAAGGAGAGAAAATTTGGTGAGGAGAGAAAATTTCTGAGGAGAGAAAATTTGGTGTGCAGAATGATGGTTCATTCATTTAAGAACAAGGCATCCATTCAGTTCAGCCTGCCTGACTTGCTGCTCTAATTTCTGCCTGCAGTTTTTAACTGAAAGGGTATCTAAATAATAAAAGTCATTTTTGTCAAATATCCCTCTGTAAAAATATTTGTGTGGATATACATGACCAGATATCTCCATGGTTTGATCAAATTATCCCCTGCTAAAGAGATGTGATTAATTAACTGGAAGCTTGATGTGTGAATATATCCATTTAGGTAGGGGACCAGAGAAGCTGCTGAATTTCAACTTTTCTCAGTTCTATGTCCTCCTTCAAAAGCAGGAATTTCTAAAACTGGAAACCACTAAACCTGATTGGGAGAATCTCATCTCAGTTTAGTTCTGGATCTGCATCTTGCTGACAGAATCACATAGAGTAGCTTGCACAGAACAGTTTAAACTTTTAATTCACATCATTGTGTAAAAATGTGGTCCTTCTTTTGTATGTGTCATTGCACATAGCACATGGTGATATTGGTAGCCTATGAAAGACAGATTTTCATTTCTTCTGGATATTCTATCAGCAGAAAACAATACCCAGCAAATTCTGTTCTACAAATAGAATGCTGCCAAACACATGTTCCCACCTCTGACTCCCCATGAATTCAAGAAGAGTAAGAATTTGTCTCAGATTCAAACATTTCTCCTTGGTAACCAGTTTTTAAAGCTGGGTGTTAGGCCATGCTGACATTCAGACACCACAGTCTTAAATTCTGCCATCAATTCACATTTCTAATAATAGTGTGGGAGTTGGCTGTAATGGAGTGCTCCCACAGCTTAGCAGTCCAAGTTAAGAAGCCTTGAATTTCATAGCAAATAATGGATTTTTATATGATAAATAATGCAATATATATTATGACCGACTGCTCACTTTTTTTCTTGCATTTGACTATGTATGTTGCCAGCTTCAAAAGAGTGGGGAGTAATACATGGTGGTACTTCAAATGGAAAGCCATTGCTGGAATCTGGTTTTGCTTTGTTTTCTAAACATTATCCATTATGCCTTTATCTGTCTTTAAAATATTAATGCTTAGTAACAGTTTAGACAGGAACAAACCTTAATGCAGAATAGTAAGAGCTATGAGCAGTTGCAGCTACTCAGTTCTTTCCCTACCTCCCCTCACCTCTACCTTCATCTTACTTCTGAACTTCTGTCTTTGACATCCTGTTGTCCCAAGTTTACTTTCAGATTTATTTTATCTTCAAGATGAGTGTTACTGTTTATTCACTCTTCCAGGAAGTGTGTGTGTTGCATTACCACAACATCCATCCTTACAATGATTTCCTTACAACAGCATGTAGGCTGAAGGTCTCACATTCCATGTTACAGCCTTCAGATTTGCACTTTTACACCTTTTGTTGGTCTTTCTCTGTTCAAATGTTGTTACTCAGAGTCTGTGCTGAGGGCTGATGTTGGCTGATGGCCTGTTTGTTTGTGGCTGAAAGTATAGTTCTCATGATACCATAAACCCTTCAGTCTCTTCATGCAGTACAAAACCCCAAAATATTAAGAATTACTGCATGCTTTCTTCAGGCAACAGAAGTTCCTGGATAGTTTTTCTATGTTGAACACATTCTGCTTTGAGATCTATGGGATGATTTATGATTTAACTGAAAATTAAGTGAAGCCATAGTGATTTTCTTTTAGCACAGGGACGTGGGAGAATGCAGTTCTTCAGTCTCAAATACTGCTTTCCTGCATAGCTTTGAATGCAGACATGATGTGCTCTTCCCCTCGACAGATATTTGGAAAATTAGATAACAAATTCAGAACTGATGATAGCAATGCCTTTGGGTTTCAATGCATCTGGTTCCCAAAGCATGTGTGTCACTCTCAGTGAATTATGGGTGGGTGGGATCAGGACAGACAATGGTTCAGAGCAGGAAGGAGCCTTTTACTGCCATGTATTGATTATTGTGGCATTCCCTGCCCATATGTTAGGATTCAGAATATTTAAGCAAGGCTGAGTACTTTTGAACAAAGCCACTGTGGCTTGTGAAGTAGTTGTGTTTTGTAAGTTTTTCTGAAGCACTGTGGCTGTATTAGCTGTATGTGTTGTGTATGTTTCTTGGGTACATCATTCCATTGTCATGAGAAAGTGTAGTTTTTTTTACAGTTCTGTGTGTTAAAAAAGGTTTTTATTACTCCAACTAATTTCACTGTCTCTATCTGTTTAAAGGTGACAGCTTCTCTCTTAGGTTTGCCTTCAAAGTCTTGTTCTCTACTGATCCTGACAGAAAATGAGAATGAAAAGAGAAAGTGGGTTGGAATCCTAGAAGGGTTGCAGTCTATCCTGCACAAAAACAGGCTGAGGAACCAGGTTGTGCATATTCCCCAAGAAGCCTATGACAGTACACTGCCTCTTATTAAAGCAAGTTTAGCTGCTGCTATTGTAGGTATGTTTGATTTCACTTTTATCAGTGTATGAAGGTGGTTGGAACTTTTAGATGGGCTTTTATAATGAGAGCACTGACATCTTGAAATAAATTCCTCAGCTGAATTCCTTGATAGGAATTTAATAATGGGCGAAAAATGCTAATCTTGCATTGATATTCAGGTTTCTTCATCCATTTGGAGTAAATAATACTGTTGAGTTGTTCAGCAGGTTGTTTTAGCAATGTGGTACTTAGCATGCTTTTGACAGACTGTGTGAACTCAAGCAAAATTGATTTGCTGGTGAAAATCTGTTTGTGCAGAAATTTTTTCAGCTGTTCAAAACAAACAGCCTGTTTTAAAGATAAGACCAAGCTTAGCTGAATTAATGGCCTTTTTTCCCCCCCTAGATCGAGACAGAATTGCAATTGGCTCAGAAGAAGGACTGTATGTGATAGAGGTGACCCGTGATGGTAAGTCAGGCCATAATGCATGCAGTAATTACATACAAAATAATGAGCTCCATAACTTTGAGTGCTGCTGTAATATAGGTTGCACAACAGCCTTTCATGTATAGTAAGTATTTAACACTCAGTTAATTGATGAGAAGGAAAAGTGAATGTGAGGTGTAAGCACTAATTTGGTCATTATCGTTACATTCAGGTGAGTGGCTGAAATTAAAGGGATGAGTTACTGGGCATATCCTGGCACATTCTCACCTTAGCTGTGTTCCCACAGCTGGTATCAAAATGCATCAGCACACAGAGCATGCACAGCACACACAAAGTTTGTAGACTTCCCTTTAAAACCTCCATGTCTTACCTGTTTCTTCCAGAAACTTGACAGCCACTCACATTCTCTTCAAGACCAATGGTGTCCAAAGCAAATGTGTCTTGGGGTGCTGGTCTTGTCAGTGATGTTCTCAATTCCTTTTTCTGTGTAATTTAGTTTGTGGCTATTTGAAAGTTGGATTTTACTCATGCTAAAGCTTGCATTTCAATGTAAAATAAAGCAGTGAATATAGGTTTTAAAGATTTACTTGACTTCCAAAATTAAATTATATCAGAGATGTGGTTTTGGGTCACAAGAAAATTCTTGTTTAGAATAAGACATTGCCCAGTTCCAGGAGAAACTGCTTTATACATGGAGACAGCAGATATTTGGAATTCTTTTTAGCAGTAATGAATGCCATTCCATTGAGTAAACTTCCAGTGGTCATCATTCTTTAAGTAGTTAGATATAAACATAACTTGAGATGAAAATAATTCCAGGAATTCCAGCACAGCTTCTTGCATAAAAGAAAGTTGTAAATTTAATTTAAAAGGTCATTTCCTAAAGGAACAATTATCTGCATCACCATGTTATATGTAAATGTGAAAATTAATTATCAGGTTTGGTTTTAAGCTAAGAAATGTTTAGCAGGAGTTTTCTCTGGCCAGTTCTGTGTGTTAATAGCATTTTTGGTAAATCGTAATCTGTTTTTCATTTTATAGCAGTTGTAATTTTTTAGTGTTAATTAACTGCCAGCTGTTTATAGCAAAGGTCTTTGGTTAGAATATTGCTTAATTCTTGACAAATAGGCTGGAGTTAGAGCTAGGAAGGAAACCATTTCTCTGTGGCAAAGCCAGTTATTTCCTAGAGCATTTCTTCAGACATTTCATCTATTTATTCAGGTGAGGGTACACCACAACAGCACTTTGTGATTTAAACAGCTAAAGTCTTATTGCCAAGTTTAAAGAACTGGGTAACTTTGGCTACATTACTCAACTGTTACTGAAAAAAGGCAAAGAATTTCCAATGAAGAGTTCTCTTTTTTTTTTAACTACAATTCACAAATATTTTAAAGCATTCAGCTAGCAGAAAAATGAAAGTTACAATTTAATTTTATTGGTTTATGCTTATTAAGTTTCCTAGTTTAGAATTGCTCTCTTGTTTGTACCCCATTAAACACTCACTTCGTTCTTGAAAGTTCTTGTATAGCCAAGATCCCCAAAGAGCACACATTGTACCTAACCACCTTAGCTGCCTCTAACCCTGCTTTAAAAAAATGCATCAAACAGCAAAACTCCCCATGGGTAGCCTGGCTAGTCCTTGTTCTGAAAGGGCTTTCCTGGTGCCTGTCCTGAGCCTCTGTTCCTGCAGCCTAAGCCCATTCCTCTTATCCTTTCCCTATCACAAAGAGCATTTTTTCTCTTTCCATATGTGTGTTTTACACCCCCTTACTGTACTGCTTTTGTACCTGGCTGAGAGATCTGCCAACAGTACAGCATTTTGTCTCCTCACTTATCAGGATTAAATAAATACTTTATATTTCTTGTCTTTGTTTTCTGCTAATTTGGTCTTCCTCCAAAATTTACTGAAGATGCTGATGTTTCCCTGGAGGTGGGACCCACTTCTGAAGATGCAACATCTTTCACTGTACAGATGGTACAGATACAATTATATAAAGAAATGTCTTCATTTATCCTACATGTTAAGCAGCATTTTCCCACAAAGTGTTGTTGAGATTTTTGTTATGAATAGAGAGGGTTGCAGGAATGCTTTGTTTCATTGTTTGCTCTGAGAATTAATAACAGAGAATCAAGCATGTGTAATAAGTGCTCTTCCTCACCTGGTACATGTCTGTGTTTGGATTAATTTTCAGGCCTCACTGTGTAGCACTGCAGTGTTTCTGGGCCTGGTGATTTTCCTGTTTAACTGATGGCAGCTCTTGTTTCCTTTGCAGTGATAGTCCGAGCTGCTGACTGCAAGAAGGTGTACCAGATAGAGCTTGCTCCCAAAGAAAAAATCATCATCCTCATCTGTGGTCGGAACCATCACGTCCACCTTTACCCCTGGGCCTCTCTGGATGGGTCAGAAGGGAACTTTGACATTAAGCTTGCAGAAACTAAAGGCTGCCAATTGATTACAACTGGAACACTAAAGAAGAGTTCTTCTACTTGTTTGTTTGTGGCTGTCAAACGACAGGTTTTTTGCTATGAAATTCACAGAACTAAACCTTTCCACAAAAAATTCAGTGAAATTCAGGCTCCAGGAATTGTACAGTGGATGACAGTGTTCAAGGACAAGCTCTGTGTTGGCTACCAGTCTGGGTTCTCTCTGTTGACCATCCAGGGAGATGGACAATCTATAAACCTGGTAAATCCTAATGACCCCTCGCTTATCTTCCTCTCCCAGCAGTCTTTTGATGCCCTTTGTGCTGTGGAGCTCAGTAATGAGGAATTCCTGCTTTGCTTCAGCCATATGGGAGTTTACGTCGATTCGCAAGGTCGAAGGTCACGCATGCAGGAACTAATGTGGCCTGCAACTCCTGTTGCCTGTAGTATGTATATGTTTTTCTGTTGCCATATCCCTGTTGCTGCTTTACTTGTCAAAAAATACTCAGCATTGTATTCAATTTTGCTTCAGTTTGTCTTTGAATATCGAGTTTAAGTTTTGGTGAGTTAACAGACACGTGGTTCTTCCTGGGGGTAGTTTTGGACTTAGAGATCCTGGATGCTGCAAGAAATGCTCTGCCTTATTACAGGACACAGAAGAATAAATAGTGGAATGCAAAATAATTTTTAGAGAAAGTAGTCCTGGATGCAGGACAGTGCAAGACTACCTGTCTGTGAAATTCTATAAAGATTTTTGTTCACCTAGAGAGCATAAATGTCCAGTTGCCTGTAGGGTGTCTTCTGTGTACTGTTCTCAAATTACAGTAGAAAGTTGAAGAAGAAATGTAACTGCAAGTCTGAAGGTTCATAAAGATAATAAGAGATTAAAATTTTCTCCTTTTGGTTTAAATTTTAGGGGGACAGTATCCAAAAGTAGTATAGGTGAGAGTAATATTTAAACCACTCTGCTTGTTTCAGGAGCATTGGTTATCAGCTTGGTAGAACAGAGGCACATGCAGAGCATTTTTCAATATTCAGTAGTCAAAGGCAGGTGATGATAAATCTGGTATTTCTATTTGAAGCTCAAATAGCAATTAAAATTTTTGAATGATTGAAGGCAATAAATAGCTTTTTGTTTAAGTAGTACAGCAAGGAGTTAGGTGGATCAGGCCAGGTCCTAATAGGAATGTGTTTAATTGTATTTGATTTGAAGTGAAATTGTTTGCTTACTTTACTCTGACCTAGTTCTGAACAGAAGTCTGAAGCAAAGTCCCTAGAAAACAATGTAGTGGGAAATTTACTTTAAAACACTATTAGCTAAAGCTAATGTTTCCTTTCCCTTAATCAGCTTTACAGTTTTTTGCATTTCAGCAAACTAGACTTGCTAGTTAATGGTTTTGTATGTTATTATTAGAAGTGTTCTTACTGTAAACTATTTTATAACATTCTTGTATGTGCAGTCCTGAGTGGTGCTGGCCTCAGGCTGTTTTTGTAGAAAGAGAAACATTTTCTGCTGCCAAAGGAAACTGAATTACTTCCCTTTTCATTAGACTTGTCCTCACTCCTCAGTCCTAGTGTCTGTCACTAGTGATGGTGGGTTTTTTTAACTGTCCCATCAGGAGGCTGTAAAATTACAGAATGGTTTGGGTTGGAAGGGATCTTAAAGATCACCCACTTCCAACTCCCCTGCCATGGGCAGGGGCAACTTCTATTAAACCAATTTTCTCAAAGCTCCATCCAACCTGACCTTGAACACTAGCATGGATGGAGCAGCTTCTTCCACACTGTCCTTGAGCAACTTGTTCAGTACCTCGCCACCCTCACCATAAAGAATTCCTTCCTAATATCTAGTCTAAACCCATTCTCAGTTTAAAGCCATTTCTCCTGTTGTATCACTCCATTGCCTTGTAAAAAGTCCCTCTCCAGCTCCCTTGTAGCCTCTTCAGGTACTGGGAGGTGCTATGAGGTCTCCCCAGAGTCTTCTCTCCTGCAGGCTGAGAACAGCCCCAGTTCTCCCAGCAGGTCTTTGTAGGAGAGACCAACAAAGTGGAAGTGATCCTGCTGTGGTAAACACCGTGTTGTAGAGAGGTTTTGGGCTAAAGCAGAGAATTTGTGTCTGGGGCAGTCAGTGCCCTCACCCCAGGAGAGGGCAGGGTGACACTGGCCCAGCTCTGTCCCCCCAGCTGGCCCAGCAGGGCTGTCCCTGCTCCAGCCTGTGCTGGTGTCCTGTGTGAGCCAGCATTGGTGTCCTTGGCTGCCCTGCAGCCTGGGGCAGAGCCCTGGAGCCAGCTGGGCTGGGGGCTGGGGGCTGGGGGCTGGAGCCCAGTGCAGGCACTGACAGAGCTTCTTGGGAGCCACTTCAGACGTGGGCAAGCTCATCAGCTGTGCCTGGCACGTGCCAGCCTTGGCTGCAGATGGTTTCTGCCTGATGCTCCCTTCTCCCTCTTGGTTTGAACATCCACACCAGCCAAGACCACATGCAATAGATGCTTGACCATAAATCACTTTTGTGTTGCATTTTTATGATAGCTGTCCAAGGCATTCTTTTAATGAATTTAAAAAATAGCACCACAACTGTACTTCAGTTCTTCTAAGAAGATTCTGTGATGTGTTTAGTGTCCTACGGGGTAATTTTCATTTTGTTTATTGAAACATCTTCTCTCTATTAAATCCCTTAAGTTACTAGTAACTGCTTTTTACATCAGGAGAAAGTCTTTACATGAGCAGAACCATGTTGATACAAAGCTCTAGAGATCTCTGCTTTTTGTTTGACCTAAAATAAACTTGTCTGCTGATGCCTTTTAAGCTTTAAAAAAAAAAGTTGAAAAGAGAAAATGAGTTACGGGCTTTAAGCATTGTGACATTTTTCTGTCGACTTGATGAAAGTAACCCATACATGAATATCTAAAGCTAGAAAATTGTAAGCAAAAGAGGAAGGAAATTGAGAGCAGATCTGCATCAGGAGTTCATGACCCAGCTCACAGATGGTGGCTTTCTCATCTCCTCTGCACTCAAAAGATGTGTAGTTAGTTTGGTGCTTCTGAAGTGAAGTAATCCATAGCAAAGCTGGCTGCTCAGTTCCTACCACCTAGCAAATTTGTATGCATATCAAAACTTCAGATGCCATTTTGCAATTTCATGAAATGGCAAGGTGAAGTTTTAAAAAATACTGAAAGGGTCAAATTTAAATATTTCCATAATGCTGATAGTTGTCCTTAGCAAATCTATTCTCACAAAAAAATCTGTTTGAAACTGGGGCTTTGAAAATGTGTTTTAAAATGTATCTTGCACATAGTGGAAAACTTGTAACTGTTGAAATCTGCTCAAATGTTTGTCAGTTCTGCACTACTGAAATGACATTGGGGTTTTCTGTTTGTTTTCAATCAATGCAGGTTGCAATTCTTCATATGTAACAGTATATAGCGAGTATGGTGTTGATGTGTTTGATGTTAACACTATGGAGTGGGTCCAGACTATTGGCCTGAGAAGGGTAAGTAATTTTCTTTGGGTATTGAACTTAATTGGGTTATTTTCAAATGAGGTGTTTCTTCAGAGTGTATACTAGACTTGAGGTAATTCTCTGTCTCCTTCCTCAAAACAGATCAGACCATTAAACATGGATGGCACACTGAACCTCCTTAACTGTGAGCCACCAAGGTTAATATATTTCAAGAACAAGTTTTCAGGTGAGTCCTGAACAAGGGGAGAAATGGGGAACTCATTCTAACCAGTTAATTTTCACCATGTTACCTTTGCACTAGATGAAATTTGTGTTGAATGTGTCTAGGTCAGGCTGTACCCTGTAAGTGAAATTGCTTTGTGCTGTTGCAGCAGGAGCTGGCCTCAGTGTACCAGAAACCTCTGACAACAGCAAGAAGCAAATGCTCAGGACCAGGAGCAAAAGAAGATTCGTATTCAAGGTTCCCGAGGAAGAGCGGTTACAGCAAAGGAGGTAAGAATTTATTTGTAAATTTGTAAAAAATAACTGAATATACATGATGACATGCAGAGACTGGGAATGCTAATGGAAAAAAATCACTCCTGTTTTTTTAGGGAAATGCTTAGAGACCCTGAGCTAAGGTCAAAGATGATTTCTAACCCAACGAATTTCAACCACGTGGCTCACATGGGACCAGGAGATGGAATGCAGGTCCTCATGGACCTCCCACTGGTAAAATACATTTATAAGGGAGGGATACATATGTGCATTTGTTCTTGCTCACAAAAGCTGTGAAGATGAGCTGGATGGGCTCAAGTATTATCCCTGTACCGAATTCTTCTTTAAATCCTTTTGAGAAAGGTGAACCTTCCTGCTGTGCAATGCTTCTATATCCTGTGCAAGGAAATACTGTTAGCTGACTTATGAATGAGACATTGAAAGACAGATATCACTGCCAGGAGCTTGTTAGTAGTTTTGTATATAATCAATCTCTCCTCCTTCCTTTTTCTTGTTTGTCTTAAAACAACAGAATGAGTTTCCTTTCCCCTCATCCTCTCAACATTCTGCTCTTGGTATCACCCCCAACAGGCTTTGAGCACGTCTATCACATGAGCCCTATCTCTGCTGAAATCTCTCTCCAGAGTGACCATTCCTCACTGCAAGGCTCCCTTCTGCTTTCCTCCTCTTCCTGTCCCTCCTCTGCTTCCCTAGCAAGGGTAGGAGTAGCTACAAACTGTTAGGAACTGGAGTATGGTATGCTTGTGGCACTTCACCAATTCTAGAGCTATAACAAGGGGAAAAAAACTAATGCTGTGGAGGTAACTAAAATGCATGTGACTTGCAGTGCTTTATAGAATTAATTTTATTTTGTATTTAACTAATACAGCATTTTATGAGCTATTTTAGTTTTAAAACTACAAGAGGAAGATGTGAAGGTACACTTTTATGTTCTGTATGTACCCTTCATTCTAGAGCTGTTAGTCAGGCTTTCTCTTGTCTTTCTCAGATAGCCCAGATGTGGGTCAGGCAATTGTCATTTCAGCAGGAGGAGGAAGGAAAGCAGAGCTGTTAGTACAGTCCCTGCCCCTTCATGGAGGGTTTGCTGGCTGACAGGTTCCAGTGGCTGCTATGGGGCTTAGTTCTTTCTCTGTCTTTCTCAGGGTTTGTGTCTGTTACTGAAAATATGTGGATGTGGTCAAGTAAGTTCAGTTTTTCTACCAACACTGGGTTGTAATAGCTTCAAAAGCACAGTAAAGTTTTCACGAGTAACAACTTCTTCTTGGGTAGCTTTTGTTGCTGGCTAACAAAGTGTTTCATTTACACTGTAGAGTGTCCTACCTCCTGCCCAGGATGAAAAATCCTGTCAGTCTTCAGCCAACCTGTCCCGGCAGCAGCAGCAGCAGAGAAACAAAACCTACATCTCATGGCCCTCCTCAAGTAAGGCTGGAACAAGCTGCTCACTCTGAGCTGTAATCTGTGATGTCAACAGGAGCTGTAAATTGCTTTTTGTCCTTCCCTCTGTGCAGGTGGCAGCGATGTGGGAGCAGCCATGCCTTCCCGAAGCATGTCCGACCCTGACCAGGAGTTTGACAAAGAGGTAAAACAGCTTCTGTGCATGGACACCAGCAATGTCCTGTTGGCATAGATTGCTCTCTTTTTCCAATAAATTACATTCCCAAGGAAATACTTCATGGAGATGTTTTCTTTCCACAAGTGTTTTTCCCAGCAAAAGTTAGATAAGCTAGCACAAAGGCAAAGCTGTGAAAAGGTCTTCTGATGGTGATATTTTAAGAAATGTAATGTCTTCAATTAAGCTTTATAGGCAACGGAAATTTGACTAATTGATGAAATGTCCTCAAAGGTCCTAAAAATGTTCTCTGGGATATTAGCATAGAATAGCAAAGTAATATGACTAGTTAAGTAATTTTCTGTGCTGCCTTAAGGAAGACTTTTTGTCATGTAACTTGAGAAAGAATCAAATTTATAATAAATAAAACTGCTTTTAGCAAGAATAAGGGTATGTGCAAGTAGTCACCAAACTTAAAATGTCTTGGCTCTACAAAACTGATCCATGTAAACTATCTTCTTGTAAATAGACAAGATACATGATTTTTGGATCTGTGATTTATTATGTGTTTTCTTCTAATCTTTGCTAAAGCACTGTCTGTGCAAGGAAAGTGTCAGGAATTATTCCTGGGAAGCTAAGTCCCTGATTAAGATATTTTTTAGTGCGTTTTGGTACCCAACTGCAGGCCCATATAATGCTCTGAAGTTTGAAGCATGTCCAGACTTTTGCTGGCTGCCTTAGCACACACCAAGTCCAGAGTTCTGATCACAGCTGTGGTCTGACTTCCTTTGTAACCTTCAGTTAGCCATTAAAAGCACATGAAAGTGGGGATCTCTAAACACAGGAATTTTTGAAACAGTCTTGGTTTTCAGAGGTGGTTATGATGGACTGTGTTAGTTATTCTGCTCACCCTTCCCAAACTCCATTATATTCCATGCTCTGTTGGTAATTGTTGTTTGTAGGCATGACTAATGATAGATTCAGAAGGGAATTTTCTCTTACAATTTCTTATGACTTCTTAAATTTAAAAAAATAGTAGTTTGAAACTGGAAAGAGGCTCTAATAACACCTTTTGGCTTTATACTATTTCCCCCATGGCTTTTGACTTTATGAACCGCATCATGTTAGGATAATCTTGTTATAGATTATCTTATTTTTGTTCAAGCCATGCAAAATCTTCTGAACAGCATTCTTGAAGGATGTTACCTTTCAATCTATTTGCTAAGTATATATTTCTCTTTCTTGAAAATAACTTGCTGCAGTGGTAACAGATTTTTTTTGTGCAGTATTTCATTAGCTGTGAATCTGTGCAGTGCTCAGAATTGTAACACACCAAAATAGTGGGAAACTTGCCAGCCATCCTGTTGAAGTGAGACCAGCCTGTGAAGGCAAATATCCAAGGACTAATCTCATACTGGGGAAATAACTGTGGATGGTCTTTATTAGATATTGACGTAGGACGTACCCACTAAGTGTATTCTCTTTCCAGATCTCCAGCCAGATTCTTGGCAGCCTTCACTCGTTTGTCAGGCACTTCACAGCCTTGTTGCTGTTTTGTAAACAGCTCATAATGCTTGTTTCCTTCCTCCTCACCAAACTGAAGATGATTTGACCATAGTTTTTATGTATTTACATGGGCAGATAAAGCTACTCCTGGGCTATAAAAATTGCCTAAAAATTGCAGGCTGGTAAATTCTGAACAACAGTGTGCAGAGAGATGTATTCCATCAGGAAAGCTTTGCAATGGCTAAAGGAGAGGAGCCAGAGATGTAGCAGTTTCCACATACTTTACCATAATTCCTGTTGCAACAGAGGTCACCTTTGGGACTGCACTAGAGCCTGTTGATGGTAATGGAAGTAATTGCTTGAATGTTTAACCATGGAGTTAATCTAATGCACACTGCTTTGTAGGTGTTGCTCACCCTCATTTTTGAGTGCCTTTGAAAGCTTTTGAGTGTAAAAAATTCAAGTAAACATAATTCTTTAATGTTTCTCATTAACAGCCTGATTCAGACTCCACCAAACACTCTACTCCATCGAACAGCTCAAATCCAAGTGGTCCCCCAAGTCCCAACTCTCCTCATAGGAATCAGCTTACGCTGGATGGACTGGACCAGTCGACCTGTGACGCGTAACGCCGCCGCTCCCGTCACCCGCTGCTCCACGGCGTTCACCTGCAGGGCAGAGCCTCTCAGATGCTAGTGCCAAGACTGACACAGACTCTCTAGTGTTGTACAAGAATTAATTATATATCCAGATTGTAGATACAAACTATGGAAATGAAGAAAATTCTTTACTAATAGCGATTGAGCTTTTTATGCAGAATTGTTCACTGCTCGGTTACGGTTGATTCCTCTCTGCACAGCTGTGACAGTTTTATTGCATAGGAGCATTTAAGGCTACCGGTAAATAGTCTTATTCTTATGGTGAAAGAGAAATAGAGTTACTGATAATGTTGTTACAATATCAGGAATATTATTTTTCTATAGAATGATGTAATGTCTGATTAGCAGGAAATCCTTTTAGACAGAATTTGGACTTCGGAATAGGAAATGTGAGCAGGGCTAGTTACATCCTCAGATGAATACACTTTTCCCTTTTTCCTGTAACTGTTTTTTTCCTAAATCTTAAGGAGAATGGTAGGAAGCTGTAGGTTGTTTCCAACATCAGTAGAGTCACCAGGAAGTCAAAGAAAAGCTGGTTATAGTTTTGTGGCCTTTTAATTCATTTAGCCATTACATATACAGCTGCATAACTGTCTTTCTATCTTTCTACCAACTTTTTAGTCTTGTACATAGGACTACTGACAGTTATCTCTTTACCCATTCCCTGCTTTTAGTCCTCATCAGTCATTAGTCAGGGCTTTAAAATACTGCTGTGAAAAAGACTTTACTCCTAGTTCCTGCCTTTCTCCTCCTGAGAAGTTGTTTCTCCTGGGTTTTTGGTGTAAGGACACACTATGCTGTTTAGCTAGCAAGCCTTCTTGTGGACGCATTGCCCTCGGAGTCTGCTTGGCCCGGGGACTGTATCGCACTAAAACATCAGTCTGTTCATTGGCTACCAAAGTGGAACGTGAAGGATGTGTAACTGGGGGTGCTGCTTTTCTCATTAATTGTATCCTCACCTGCATGAAGACCCCATGATTATTAATCAAGTATTGATCATGTAGAAAAATGCACAACACACTCCTGTATATTTTGCGATGGCCCACGTGCGGTGATGTTTGCGTGTATATTTAATCTCATGCTTCCATGTATTATACATTTAGTACTCAAAGATTTGTGACCATGTTTCATTAAAAGCTTGTAATTAATTCAGTGGCTGGCATATCCAGTTTGTCATTGTCACAAAAGTGTGCCTTCTGTGCCAATTTTATGACAGTTGGATGTCACTTATTTAAAATTCAGTTTAAATGGGCTAATGATATACCAATGGCTAATGTTCTTTTCTGAAACACTGTATAGGACGTGCACTTATCTTTAGTTTAAACTGAGTGTTCTAGTCAACATTTAATCCTGTTACGTTAAGTGTTCGACAGTACTTGCTCTTTTTCTCAGATTCTTGATAAAGGGGCTCAGTTAGAGCTGGACACTACTGCTTTGGGGGTTTTCTGGTTTTTACTTTTTTAATGTAAGTCTAAGTCTTTGTAATTATTGAATTGTGAGAACATTTTTGAACAATTTACATGTCAATAAAGCAGAAGAGGGAGGTTTTAAAGTTTATAGTTGTCTGTCTTGACATCTGAAAACAATCTACCGCTGACACTTGCTTCAGTCTCATGGTAAATTCACTTTGTTCACATGGACATTTGACATAAACTGAAGGTATTTTGGATCTCCCGAAGCACTACAAGAAAGGTGCACACTGCTGAAGGTGAATGAGTGTTCAGGAGCCATGAAAGTCCTTTTGGTGGAATACAGCACTGAAATTTTGTGCCCTTGGTTTTGTTTTAGTGTTATCATGTCGTTGATTTGCTGGCCCTATTAATTCCTTTTTAAATTATTTATATGACTTGTTAGTTACAGCTGAAGCATGGTAAGGAGGCTGCAGGGTCTAATTATGCATCTTAAGTATCATAAAACAATAAATATATTTCACTTGTCCAAGCAGTACTCCCAAGGAAAGGCTTAGGAACATTTCAAGGATTGGTGTGTGAATGGTGCAGCCCCTCACACCGGGCTTTTTAAAGCTCTCATGCTCTGGTATTTGAGCACTATAGAGCCCACTGTATCTAGACAGTGCCAACATCTCCTCTAGGCTGTCCTAGGTAAGCATCTCTCATCCCATATGGAGTGCCAAGTGTTCCTGAATTGCTTCTTGGTTTGTCTCACCCTTCACAGGAAAGGCCAAGCTGGGTGCTTTGCACCCTGCTGTTCTTGCCTGACCAAACCTCCCTGGCCTGGTGTGGGTTGTTTTGGGAAGGTGCACCCACACTGCCCTGGGGATGGGGTGACAGCTGACAGGAGATCTGAGGGCTCTGTGCTAGAAGCCTTCTCACAAGTATTCATATTAATCAGCCTTTGACTTTTAAAAAACATTTCTCCTGCTCTTGAGCTGATTTTTCTCTGCACAGTGAGGGCTTGGGATGACAACAAAGTCTTTAATTATGGGGGTATTAAATCATAGCACTCAGCAGTGCCAGGGCTTGGTTATAATTTAAGCAGGAGAACGTTTCTAGAAAAATTAATTAATTGCTCATATGAATACATTATTCTTTTTTTTTTCCCTGTTTAAGTCTGGCCAAGCAGAATTCCTTCCCAAGTCCTCCATCACAGCCCTTTCCAGATACCTTTTCCCTTACAGATTTTGATTCTGGTTACCTAAAGAGTCCTCTTGAGCCCTTAGGAAAATTTTCATAAATGCAAGCATTCAGGTGAAATGATTCTCTGACAATACACTTTCTTATCCCTGCAGGCACCAGTCTAGGACTGAAAGTGAGGAATTGAGCTATGCAAGGAATGAGGGTAATTTGGTGTGTGCCTGTTTCTCTGCTCATTCCATTTTCACAGAGGTATGACATCAGGTCCTGAAGCTGGAGGGGTGGGTGGAACTCACTGGAACAATTGGTCACTCCTAGCACAGAGCTTTTCCCCAGAAAGCTGAGTATTTTGGAATACATCCTGCTATCACTTGCCACCCAAGAACTAAATTCCTGTGCCACCCATCTCTGTCTACAGAACAGGTGTGCTAAGAAACATCTTCCTAAACAGGTGCAATCTTCTGGAGAGGGTAAGTGCTTAGCACAGCTAAGTCACAGGGAGGGGACTTCAGAGTGGAAATGCTGGAGGTGCTGCAGGCACCCTTGTTCTGCACAGCATCAGACTGGCATCCCTGGGAGAAAGCAGATGTGTAAAAACCTTGAGAGCTGGCACTGGTAGCCTGAAGCACTGAGAAGCAGCAAAGTGTCTGAGGGAGGAGATGACTGGGGGAACTGAACTGCACATTGAGGTGCAGTTAAGCAACGTGTTAATGCATGGAAGGTGTTGTATCATGACCAGAACCCTTGTCTTGCTGAGTTTAGCTTATTTTGAACCAAAAAGAACACATGGCATTCTTGCATGCCAGGCTACTGGAGCATCTTGTGTTCCAGTTTGCACCATCTGCTCTGGATGAAGCGGCTCTGACAGGCAGAAGGGAGGAGGACAGTCCAAAAATCAGTGTTCAGCTGCCCAGCCCTTGCCTTCCCCTGCTGTGGCAGCAGCTCTGCCCGACCCCTGTAAATGTGGCTCCCCTGTCAGCTGCCCCTCACCATTCCTCCCTGGCAGCCCTGGGGCCCTGGGCAGCTGCCACCCCTGCCCGGAGCAGGGCAGCCCCTGCCTGCGGGGTGAGAGCTGCTCTGGTGCCGGGGCTCGGCTCTGGCACCAGCACACGGGGCTGGAGGGGCTCTGCTTGAGGCGAGGGGGTTCCATGGGCACAGGACCACGTCGGGAAGACAGGAGGGAAGGCAGGGTGCCAGCACGATCTCAGTGATTCCGAGATGCCCTAAACATGTTCTTGGGAACGGGGGGTGATGTTGAGACCCGGTATCAGCTGCAGGCCTGGTGTGGGATGCCCAGGGAAGCCAAACGCTGGCAGGAGCCGGTCCCAGCGGTGCCTGATGCTCAGGCCAGCGCTGCCGGCAGGGTTAGCTGAGGACAGGAGCAGAAGACAGCAAGACGTGCTCAGCCAGCGGGAGCTGCAGTGCTGTGCTCCAGCCAGAGGAGGAACATGGACTAAGGAATCAGTCCATGTTCCTCCTCTGTCCTTGCAGCAAATATTTTCCCTGCTCCCCAATAAGCTGCAGCACTTTTTTGTCATCTGACTGCGCAGGTTCATGCAGGTTTATTGATGCTCTCTCACAGATAAAACCCTCAGATTTTTCCAGCCTCGCCTCCTTTGCTGTTCCTTACGCAGCCCCCGCTCTGCAGTCCCGCGGGGACGGGCGGTGCAGAGCCCTGCACGCTGATGGACGCGGCGGAGCTGCCGCCCCGCAGGGCCTTGGCCGGCCCCTGCACTCCGGTGAGACCCGTCCCTGCCAAATGCCCCCCCGCCACTGCTCCCTCCTGCTGAAAGAGATATAAAAATATACATTCATCGAGCCAAGTCTGTCTTCAGGCTCAGCGATATTTTGAGGACTCTGCCACAATCCGAGTTTGTGCAGAACTTCTGTGAGCGGCTGTATCGTGCAAAGCAAAGGCACCGTGCTATGTGCTGGTGTCCATTAATAGCGTGCAGGTTGCTTTTTCTTTTGACACCCTAGCAAGCAATGACTCCTGACATCTTGCCATTAACACTAATGCATTTTGAATTAGTCTGTCACAGTGGGGAACCCCTGACACTCAGGACCAGAAGCAAAATAAAGCCATCAGGTGCCCAGACCCGCCGTGCACAGCCTCAGTGACATAAACCATCCAGGCAATGTGCTGCTTACCAAGGATGTCTGTGAATTAAATTCCTTGTTTAGGCAGGATCCCAGGAGACACTTGTGTACCAACCCCTTTGCTCTGCCCTGCCTGCAGCACGGGCTGTGTGTGTGTGTGTCGGTGTGCAGCAGTCATGGATACAAACATGGATACAATCACGGATACAGCTGTTCTTCCAGCAGCTCTCGATCCCAGCATCACGAACTGACTCTGGTGCTTCATTTTGTTTCTGCAGAGCTCCCCCCTCCCTGCGGCGCGTTCTGTACGAGCGAGCGAGTGGCTCCTGAAGGAAAAGTACAGACTGTGCTCTGCTCGTGCACTGACAAAAATTGATCTCTGCATTAATTAAAGCCTCTATTGTAAGTGACCTCGAGCTGCTAATGCATTTTAAAAATGAAGCTTCGCCAACAGCAAATTCAAACACGTAGGGGTGACCAGGTGGAGGCTCCTGCCACAGGCCGCTCTGCCTCCCTCCGTGTCAGTGATGTGTCCCAGGAGGGTGTCTGACTCCACAAACACACCCCAGCCTGTGGCTCACCCTCAAATCCCTGTGTGAGCAGGCAGGACACAGAGCTGATGTCCTCAGCCACTTGCAGGGC
The DNA here is from genome assembly GCF_027887145.1 of Ammospiza caudacuta. NCBI lineage: Eukaryota > Metazoa > Chordata > Aves > Passeriformes > Passerellidae > Ammospiza > Ammospiza caudacuta. Next base: position 55,602,316 of record NC_080598.1, on the reverse strand, counting down.
AAGAACACCATCTTGACACCCTCTTGTGCAATGGTCCCCTTGCCAATGGGTTGTCTCTTCTCTCTCTCAGCCCATGACCATGGGATGTTCTTGCCTTTCCCCCTCTGCACAGGATGTGAGGATGCAGCCATCATCAAGACCCCTCCCAATACTCAGATCACAATTCAATCTCACAATGAGTGAGGCCCAAAAACAGCCAGGGAAGGAAGAAATTCCCTCTGAGGTGGGGGCTCCCTGGGGGTCACCCCCGAGCCCCTTCCTTGTGTTGGCAGTGCTGGTGTGATGATGGGCTGCCTGGGGCAGTGAGGGGCCGCATGGTGCAGTGAGGGGCTGCCTGGTGCATTGGCCCCAGAAAGAAAATTCCTGTGGGTTTGTATTTGAAGGCCTGTGGGCTGGAGTCACCTGCAATGAACTGATGTGAAAGAGGAGAAGAACACAAAAAGGCCCTCACAGCAGAAAGGAGGGATGTAGATGGTGGAGGATGTGGCCTCTCCCACAGGCACCATGGTAACACCACGGCTCCGAGCTGCACTGAGCCCTGGCCATGTCTGGCCCTGTGGGTCAGCAGCAGGGCTTGGGCTGGGGATCCACCTTGGGCTCACACCACAGGAGTGACTCTGTGTGCTGTGTGGTGAGTTCCTGGGTGCTGTCCCTGGGTCACTGCTCCCCAGTGATGCACTGGTTGTAGGACCATGGGATGGTGGTATTGGGTATTCCCCATGTCAGCTGGTGGAGGCTGATGGCTTCCTCTGCTTTCTGACCTGCCTGCTGACCATTTCACCCAGCAACAAGTGCCTGAGAGAGGCAACAGAGACTCCTGCCCAGGCAAGCTGCTTTTCAGCCCAGTACTGGGGGAGGAGCCCCCTCAGGAGAGGTGAAACCCCAAGGGGGTGTGTGCCCTGAGCACAGGACTGCCCTGGCTCTGCCCCACTTGCAAATGCACCACAGCACCCAGAGAAGCCTTGCTCCCTGCTGGCTTTGTGCTTTTGTCCTGCCTGTTCCCAGAGGGCAGGGCTGCTCCCACCACAGGCTGCCTTTTACCCTTCTTCAGGGCTCTGATGCACCTAATGATGAATTCCCAGCCCTTTGAGAAGGGATTATGTCTTCCAGAGACTAGAACAAAATATTATAAACTTAAAATAGCTGCTTCCTTATGGAATATGCCAACAAGCCCTACTGAATACTCAGTAGAGTGTAAATTTGCATCCATTTGCATACATATCCATAATTTCCACCTCACCCATCAGCCCTGCTCCATAAAGATGCACAGCCTGACATTGTGAGCAGATGATGGTGTTTGACACAGGCCAGAGCTAACGAGGCCCCTCAGTGCCACTGCCCCAGCCCTCATCAGAGATGGGCCGGTGTGACTGTCCCCAGCCCTCAGCTCCTGCCTGCATCCCTCCCAGGGACCCTGGCATCAAATTTCCTTCCCCTTCTACCATGAGAAGACCTTCTCACCTTGAGGAATAACAGAATAAATCCCCAAAGGTCCAAGAGGGTTTCTTACCTATCAGTCCAGGCACAGAGGAAATGAGCAAGCTCCAGAAGCCTTCCTGGGGAGGGAATTGTTTAATCAGGACTGCACCTCACCAGCACCCAGTGGACAGGAATGAGAGGATGAATGGGGACCCTGAGCAGAGATCCCCAGCACTGAGCACACTCCTGGAAAGCAAAACAACCTTCCAGACCCTGAAGGCTCTGGGTCATATTCCAAAATTCATATTCTGAATTTCTGTCATGCATCCAGGGATGCTTCCTTCAACCTGCTGTGTGCCCTGGGGCAAACCCAGCAGAGTGCTGGCTAAAGCAAGGGGTGCTGAGCTAGACCCCAACTTCTCTGGATACCATTCGAGACCCAAATCTCAATGCTGAACTATCTACAAAGAACTGACACCTGCAAAATACAGTTTAAAACCCAGAAGTAGCACCAGGGAGACCATGTCCATGTGACTGAGTCCCAACAGTGAAGGCTTGTTTTGGTTTCCTTCACTGAAAAAAAAGACACTTTTATTCAGGTGGGATCTGCTTCTGGCCTGAATCCCACCAGGAGTGATGTGAGGGGCTGTGAGGGCTGGAGAGGTGGTGATATCCCCAGGGGAGTGGGGTCTGCCCCAGCATGAGTCCACACCATCAGGTCTCTGTCTCACTCGCATTGTACAGAGGGTTGAGGTAGAACACCTGGAGATCTTTGGACGCCACTTCTGCAAGGTCAACATCTGGAGGCTCCTGCAACAGCAAGGGAGGAAAACCAACCAATGGGGAAGAGGAACAAAACCCTTGGGCAAAACCCACCCAGGGCTGAGTCCCTGCAGCAGCCAGAGGCCGGTGACCTCAGGGACAACAGGAATGTCCCACAAACCCCTCCTGGCCTGGGGACAGCAGGATCCCTCTCAGGTAACCCCAGGAGGATTTCAGGAGTGTCACAGCAGTCAGCAGCCCATGCCCCAGGCACCCCGGCAGGGGGGACTCACCACGCTGAACACGGGGTTGTCAAAGCCTTTGTCACTGGCTGGTGCAGGGGGCGCCGGCTCCTCCATCCTCTCCCAGGGGTGCTGCGGGCGCAGGGTGGGCAACCTGGGCAGAGCTGGGCATCAGCACCCACAGCCCTGCAGCCCTGCATCTGGGCATCAGCACCCACAGCCCTGCAGCTGGGCATCAGCACCCACAGCCCTGCAGCTCCCCCAGCTGAAACCCAGCCGCCCCAAGAGGTGGATGGCAAATTATACAGGGGGAAAACATCAGGCTGTTATTGGAATGGGGTATTTGTAACCCTGCCCAGGGAAAAGCAGCTGTACCCAGCAGAAATCATTCAGCCTGGATTTCTGGGACCTGCATTCTGGAGGGAGGAGTTTGCAGAGGCAGGCAACTCTAGCACAGGCTTCATTTTGGAGCAATCATTCCTTCCCTGTGGCCTAAATGAATTGCCACAGAGCTGGAACCTGTTCCCACTGTAATCTCAACAAGTATTAATTACTTTTACCATTACTTTTATCATTGCTTTTATCACATTATCATTTTTTTTCATCTTAATCACCATCACTACTTGTGTTATTTTTTCATTACTTTTCTCCTAAGGGTCCCATTCACTGAGTACTCCCCTGCACTGGGCAGCTGCTGCAGGTGGGCTCAGCAGCAGGTCCATGCACATCACCTCAGGAGCTCTGAGGGAAGCTGTGCCAGGCCCCTTTTGGTGGAAACAAGGGGACCTGCAGCTCCAGTGGCTGGGCTTGTGTTCAGTTCTGTCTCCTATAGCTACACAAAATTCCCTCCTGCTGCTGACAGAGCTGGTTTCAAAGGCCTGTCCAGCATCCAAAGAAGCATCAGTGAAAGATAAATCATCAAGTAGCAATTATGGGCCTGGGAGTTTTATTTAGAAATTAAATGAAGGCATGGGTTTACTGCTAGGAAATATCATGTCAGCACGTGTCAAGCAGCAGGGCAAGTGTTCCTGGCCAGGGCCACTGCTGCACAGTGACAAAATCCCAGTGGAGAAGGCAGGAGGGAACAAACAACCTGACTTGTGAGCCTGTGACACAGCAGCCCCAGCACAAGGGAGCTCAGCACCCCCCAGCAGACACAGGTTCATTTTGCACATGCAAATTTAAACAATTCCTGAGCCCTGGTTATCAAGTGTACAAAGTCAACCCCACTTGCTCAAGCTGGGTACCCTGCAAAACCCTCCATGAGAAGGTGGGTGCATGTGGGAGAACAGAGGTGGGTGCCCAAAGCACCCACCATGGGCACTGCTGGGATGCCCTAATCACAGCCAGGCCCCATATCCAAGCTGTGAGGGAAAATGGTGACGGAGAAGGGTATTTGTGATGAGCTCCCAGCTGTGGTGCAGCCAGGTGCACCCTCCAGCCCTGCCCTGGGACCTGCACTCTGTACTCCATGCTGTGTAAACAAGCAATGCACCAGAAGCTGCACTTGCTTTTGGAATGGCTATGAAGCTGTGGGACAAGTGTTCTGCATTATTTTGATGCATTTCTATCAAGCTGCTGGCAGGTTCAGTCCTCCCCTCCCCAGCAGGGCTGCAAACTAATGGTGCCAAGGAACAGGAGGTGTCACCAGGCACCATGACAAGGCTGGGCAGAGGTCAGGAGGTGTCACCAGGCACCATGACTAGGCTGTGCAGAGCTCAGGAGGTGTCACCAGGCACCATGACTAGGCTGTGCAGAGCTCCAGCAGCCCTGCTCCCACCCAAGCACTCTGCACCCTGCCAAGAGGCAGCTCCTCATGGTCATGGAGGAGAATGAAGCAACAGCCCAAGAGTACAGAAGTGCCTTTCAGCCACCTCACCTCCAGAAAACCATGAGGAGCAAGGACAGGTTTTAAACTGACACAGGGCAGGTTTAGATTAGATATTGGGAACAAACTCTTCACTGTGAGGGCAGTGAGGTTCTGGCACAGGTTGCCCAGAGAAGCTGTGGATGCTCCATCCCTGGAAGTGTTCAAGGTCAGGGTTGGGGCTCTCAGAAACCTGGTCTGGTGGAAGGGGTCACTGGCTATGGCAGGGGGCTGGAACTGGATGATCTTTGAGTCCTTCCAACCCAAACCATGTTGTGGTTCTGTGAACAGTAATGGGAGGTGGCAGGGTGCCAGTCCATGCCCCTTCCCATGGGAGCTCTGGGCAGCACCGTGTGCCCTGTGTGCCAGGCTGGAAGGACAGCCTGGGCTGGCAGCTGCTCCCAGGCAGAGGCAGCCTGAATATCTGCTGCTGGCAGAAGCCCCATCCTTACCTCAGCTTTCCCCTTCTGTAGAGAAAGAGGATCCCTCCAAGGAACAGGAGACTGAAGAGCAGCCCCATGACCGTCCCTGCTGCGATCCTGCTCACTGGGGGGCTCCCCACCTGCCCAGTGGCAGTGCTGCCAGTGGCCACTTCCATTCTGCCACTTGAAATGCCGAGAGCTTCACCTGGGAAGAAACAGGGATGAGGATTGTACAGGGCAACACATCCCCACACCCATGGCAGAGGGAGCCTTCAGCTGGGTCAGGTCCTGCCTGCCTGGCTGATCGTCCTTCCCTGGGAACAGGAATGGGATTCACAGGTGGATGGACTCAACGGGGACAAGCCCCTCTGGGTCTGCCACCCACACAATGACCACCAGGTCCCCTGGCTGTGACCTGTGTGCCCATTAGCATCTGCCAGTCTTCACGCCATCTGCAGAAGTGGCGTCCAAAGATCTCCAGGTCTTCTACCTCAACCTGTCTCCTGTCTACCTCTGTCTCCACAAGCAGCATTCTGGCTGCAGAGCAGCTCTCCAGACAGGGAATCTGGGGGCCCTGGCAGGCACCCAGCTGGTCATGGTCAGACGTGGCATGGAAGCACACTGGTATCCCAGGCTGCAGGAGGAGAATTGCCAGCAGGGCAAGGGAGGTGACCCTTCCACTCTGCTCTGCCCTGCCCTGGTGAGCACAGCTGGAGCTGTGGTGAGCCAGGCTCTTCTCAGCAGGTCCCAGTGGCAGGGCAAGAGGCAATGGACAGATACTGAATATGGTAAATTCCACTTAAATACCTATATTCATCTAAGTATTTATATATAAAAAACTGTTTTACTGCAGAGAGAGTCAGTTGTGGAGACAGGCTGTGGAGAGATGCTGTCGAATCTCCCTCCTTAGAGACATTCAAACCCAACTGGCCATGAGGGCTGCTGGCAAGGGAATGCAAAGCTCTGGCCAGCAGTGGGTCTGGGTGCCCCTGCAGGGGACCTGCTGAGGAGAACAGGGGGTTACCGTGCTGTGCTACGTCCTGCATGATGTCTGCTGCCAGCTGCTCGGCAGCGGTGCCCGCCTGCGCTCCCGCTCTGTCATCAATCAGCACGATCTGGATGAGAGGAGCGGCGCCGCGGGACACGAGGCCCAGGAAGGTCTGTGCTCTGTGCACCTTGGACATGGCCAGCTGCACACCGGCGTATCTGGGCTGCCCAAAACACAAGGAGACAGTAAAGCCAGGGAGAGGACAGGCACACATCAGGCACATCTCCAGACAGCCACGATGGGTGCAGCTGCAAGGCCCACCTGAACCCTCCTGTGAGCCCCACCACGGAGCTGCCATCCCTGTCACGGCAGTGCCATTCCATTTCCCAAAGGAGAGGCCTGTACATCCCCTCTCTCCCAGGCTGGGACCAGCACCCAGCACACAATGAGCCCCCATGGAGGAGAGCATGCTGAGAAAGCAATTTCATGTATCACACCCATTAAAAGCTGTATGAAGACGTGCGGCTGTAAGGAGGGCAGGCAGACAGCTTTCAGCTCAGGATCAATAGTGCAATACCCTGGTATCGAACCTCCCAGTGCAGCACAGAGCACACCTCCTCCCCCAGCAGCCCCTGGCAAAGAGGAGGGATGTCATGTTGTGTCTGACAAGCAGCAGCATGAAGTGATGCTTTGTAGAGCATCTGAGAGCTGGCCAGTGCCAGGGAATGCCCGGCTGCAGGTTTGCCCATCCCAGCTGTGTGTGCTGAGCTCCCTGCTCTGCTCTGTTTTCCAGAGCAGCAAGCCCCCCTGCATCCTTCCCCACTGCAAGCCAGCAGCTCTTCCTGCCCTGAGCTCAGCAGCTGGTGGGGCTGTGGTGGGGAGCAAGGAGTCAGCTCCCACAGTAAGCAGGCACATCCAAGAGGTCACACAGGGAGTGTGGGCCCTGCAGGGTGGTGGGGAGTGAGCTGCACCCCTGGCACAATGGGACCACATGCCCCAGACAGTCCCACAGTCATCATGTCACCAGCAGACGTGGCAGGTGGCTCGTGGTTTCATTAGCCCCTCCCAATCTGGCAGGCTCAGTACCTGGCTCAGCAACTCTTGGACCAATTTGTCCTGGTACTTCTGCAGGTCAAAATCAGGAGTGAACTCCAGGTTAATGGTGGCCCCTGCAGCCAGAAAACAGACAGACAGACATCAAACTCACCACGGGTGGGCACAGAGCAGCCACAGCAGCACAGCTCTGACTGCTACAATAGGCACTGGAGACCCTCTGGTACCCTGTGCAACTGATCTGGCTGGGCTCAGGGACAATCCTCCCCTGCTGGTCTTTTTGTCAGCTGGGCTTGATGAAAGGCCTTTGACTTTCCAGTATAATCTGGAGAGAAGCTTTCCCTGGAAAGTTTTCTCATACTTATCCCTCTGGGAAGCTCTTTATTTCCCTGGTTCTGGGGCATGAGGCAGCACTACCCTGGCTTGGGGGGGGAAGGCTGAGGAGGGAACACCTGTGCTCCCCACACCACTGCACTGCAGTCATGGGGACAAATATTTTCCTGGGAAAAAATACAATTAAGCATTTGATGAAATTTTAAATTGTCCTAAAGAATGTAAGGGCCTATGCTTTTAGGAGCACACTGGAGAAACATATGGTGGCATTTTAATGAATTTGGTATGACATACCAAATATTGGATGCCAAGTATCCAGGTACAGTTGTGCATGAAAAATTGCCCCTAGCAACATTTCATGCAGATTAATGGAGGAGCAGAGACAATGCTGTCAATCTGCATGCTTTTATTTTAAATAAAATTAAACAAGCTGGCTGTTGGGGAGCTGACATTACAGTGGAAAAGGCTGCATGTCCTCTGTGTGTTTTCAGCTGCATAAACTCAGCAGAGCCCTATTAGCTTGACGAGCTGTGACATCCTGACAGGATAAACCAGAAGCAGGGACAAAGGGCTGCGACTGAGAACAAGCTCCCAAAAGCCAGGATCTCTTCAGAAAGATGTGCTGGAAGGTGGCACAATGGGATCTGCACATGGGACCCACAGATGGGACCCTTGCCAGCAGGGATACAGCAAAACTCCAGCTTACAACCAGCAGCAAGGACCCCCTGCACCCAACTTTCCCCCATGGAGCCAGGGGAAGCAGGCTGGGGCAGCTGGCATGGCAGGGAGGAGGAATAGGGCCGTGTTCCCCACTCACCACAGATCCCACAGCAGTGGCCAAGGGGCTGCAGAGGGCTCTGGCACGCTGGCTCTGGGCACTGCCTCCCTGGTGCCCTGAGCAGGGCTGCGCAGATGCGGGGGCCATCCTAAAGGAGAGCAGGGCAGTGTCAGTCCTGGCCCCACAAACTGTATGGGAACCCCCAAAACGGGAAAGGGAAGACTCACCAGGGCGTTCCCACAGGCACAGCCAGACTTATCAGGACAGCCAGTGCCTGTCACCTGGAGAGTGCCATTGCCATGAAACTGCAGCGGGGCAGAGGGGCCCCCCAGGTACCCAGCCCAGGATGATGGGGTGTTCAGCTCCTGTGCAGGGAAGAGCAGCAAAGCAGGTGAGTATGCCAGGACAGGTCCCAGTGCTGGCCCCAGGCACCCAGCCATGCTGCTGGGACACCTGGTGTCACATCTGATGGCCACCACTGGGAAGCCCCAGTGCAGGCAGTGATGCAGCAGGAAAACCCTGCCAAAGCACTCATTCCATCTTTTCCCCTGGATCAACATAAAAACTCTCTCAAGCCAAACACAATGACGCTGAGATGGCTGGGCCTTTTCTTCTTTTGCTTTCCATCTTTCTGCTGGCTCAGAGAATTCAAGTTACCAGCTTTTCACTACTGGGAGGAAGGGGGCTGGGTTTGAACTGTTTTCCCTCTATCTGGGAAAGAATTTCTATGTGCCTGGAATTAGCAAAGGCTGAGCTAGACTAACCAGCCTCATCCTGCCAAGTCACCAGTGATTCTCTCACCCACTCTCTTCCACAGAAAGTGTCTCCATGCTCTGGCACAACAGGTAGATTTCTCAGGCCCTTGGGTGAAAATAGTCATCACAGAGCACAGAGTAGGCTGGCTACAAAGGGATAGAGAAGCTCATAAGGTCAGTTCTCAGGAAATATGCTATGATCATAAAAAGCACCTTCTCCTTCCATCTCATCGCTCAGCAGCAGCCCCAGCCCTGAGCGACAGCCAGCAATGGTCCCTGGATGGGATGACGTGCTGTGGGGTAATCTGAAGCATCAGCAGGACCAGCATCACTCTGAGCACCCAAGAGCATCCACCTCTGCATCCCCAGGGCTCTGTGGGGCTGGGGTGAGTTCTGCTGGGGCACTGCCTTGTTCAGACTCGCCCGCACTCGCCTGGGCACCAACTGAGTCTATTACTCAAAAAGCAGCTACCTAATGCCTGGCCCTGAAATGGCAGATCCCAGCCAGCACAGCAGCAGAAATAATAAATAACTTATGAAACGCCTGCCGCATCTCCCACTCCTGGAAGGAGCCTGTGTTTACCGCTGCAGTGCCTGTGATCTTCTGCTCCTCCGACCAGAAGGGACAGGGCTCGTGGGGAGCCTGATTCCCGGGCTGAGGCACAGCAGCCTGCCAGCGCTTCTATAATTATCCCTCCAATCAATTAAAGAGCAGTGCTGAAGCAAAGCTGGGACACGATCACTGGGCCACAGGCCATGTTAAGGTCGGGGGCAGGAGGGAGGTGTCCCCAGAGGGTTCCTGAGCAGCACGGCTGCAGACACGTGCCTGGGAAGGGAGTGACCCCTGGGAGCCGCAGAAGCTGCCATTTGCTGATGGTTTGACCCGTGCATATTGGCCCTTTTTTAAACATTCATAGTGAGACAGCCTGCACTCCCACACTTCAGTGAGGGAGCTGATAACAAACTGGTTGATGCAAAAAGCCATAGAGGCCATCCACAGCAGCAGCAGCAGCAGCTCATGGAGCTGCAGCCCCGCGGGTGTGCCCATCTCCCCGTGCAGCGCTGCTCCCCCTCTCGGGGCTGTGCTGAGAAGGAGCCGAGCCAGTTTCTCTTCCTCCCCGCCTCACCTGGCCCATGACAGAGATGCTGCGGAGCTGAATCACGGGCTGCGCTGAGTCGGTGTTTACCCGGAAGGAGGTTTCGGGCTGGAAGATAACATCGTCGTGGCGGCACGGGACGCGCTCCTCATGCACCGAGAAGATGGGCCCGCCGGGCCTGAGCTCCCCGCTGGGGAGGACATCCCGCCACAGCGTGGGGTCGAACCACGAGCGGTGCTCAGCATCAGCAAACCTCACTGTTCCACCTGGAAAAGGGACAGAAAAGGCTGAGCATGACCCCAGCCCAAATCCAAAGCCCCAGCAGATGCATCTGGGTTGGTAAAACCTTCACCTGAAGTGAAGGATCTCACCCTGCGGGCAGGGAGCCGAGGGCTGGCCTTGGCATCCCCCTCACGGGCACCCACTGCAGGCATTTCCCAGAGCTTGGCAAAGCTTCCCAGAACTCAGGGCTGGGGTCTCAGCCCAAATCCCACATCTGCCTGCAGGCTTCCAGGCCCAGATCCCACAGGATATTTTTTCCCCATTTTTTAAAGCTCATCCTTAAGGAGGATGTTAAGGAAGAAAACATCTGCCTGAATGCTGAGTAACAGCTAAATCTGATAAAAATGGGTATGATAATTCATGTCCCAGTTTCCCAGCAGCCTGGCAGTCTGCAGAAATATGACAGGCACTATTCCCTGCAGCAGGTAACCCCAAAGCCAGTGCTCAATTTAACTATCAATTATTTAACCATTAACCATCTCCGTGCTGGTTAGTCTTATCATGCAGGGCCCTGATTCCTTCTCTCCCTTCCCGGCAGCTGAACCTTTATCAATTCAGCCAGCATGCAGGTATTTAGTGACTGAATTATTTGAATTCAATTTGAAATCATGCTTTAGGGAAGTCCATTTGTGAAAGCTGTCCCAGAAACAGCAGCTGATTTCAGGGGAGCAGTGCATGGCCAGCAGGAAAAGCCCAGTGCCAAGCACAGATGCTAGAGCATCCCTGCTGGGGGGCAAAGAGCCCCAAAACAAATAAAATTATAGGGATGAAGGATTTCAGAGTGGTTCCAGACAGTCTTAAGATACAATCCTTCTTCTGGGCAGACTGATTTAGACTTTTTCTCTCTTTTTTCTCTTTTTTTTTTTTTTCCATTCAGAGTGCAGGCACAGATGCTCTGCTTGAATACTTCCTTCCCTGTAGAGGAACTAAAAAGTTACTTGCCACTGAAAGCATGGGGCAGTTCTTAAGCACCCCAAATACACCTCCCTAGAAAACAGCTTTCAGATAAAAGCAGGCAGCAATGACACAAAGCTCCTGCCTCAGCCATGGGCTGGGGGAGGGGAGGATGTGTGTGTGGGGCCAAAGGCCAGCGTGTTGTGGTGACCATGGTTTGGATCACCAGTGTGTAACTCCTAACTGGTTTTCTTTAGAAACACCATGGCAGAGAAAATAAGGGCTTTGATGTGGCTACATGCTTAATAGGCAGGGGAAAATACAAACAATATTTGCCTCTCTGCTACAACTTCAAAGGCTTCCCTACTGTAATTACCTTTTAAGAAGACAGGTGATCTAGGAGGAAAAAAAGATCTGATGTGAGGGAGGTCATCAAAGAAAAGGTAAGTATTGAAGAGGAGTGATTCACTTTGCCCTGAGGCAGGACCTTTGTAGAAGTATTTGGGCTGAATTTACACGACTCATCACAGCCTGATGGGTGCCTGGTTTGGGCACAGAATACCTGAGTCACAGCCTGGATCCCAGCTGCCATCGAAAGCTGTGAAGGCTGCACCAGCTGCCAGCAGGAACTCTCCGTTCAGGGGCAGGTACTAGATAAAGGATGCAGAGTGTTACTGTCCTGCTGCCAGCCACCCAGGCTTGTTACCAAATAACACTGCTTATTGTTAGGCTGCCTATTACAGTCTCCAAGGCACTTCACAGTTATCAGGAGCTACCCTTACCGTGCCCCATGTACCTGGGAAAGTATCAGCTCCTGGTTTTATGGATGAGCATCCTGTAATGGGGAGAGGCAGTGTGACATTATCCTCCATAACACAGAAAAGCATTCAGAGGAGCAAGAACAGGAAAAAGCAAAATAAGCTCTTTGACAGTTTCTTCCTCCTCTTGTACACACTCACAGCAGCTCAAGAAAAACCCAACCCTACTCTGCAAGTGCCAGAGGCCCCCTCACTTAACAGGTTCTCCCCTCCATGGGCTGTGCTTGCCCCACAACATGTAAATCAGGGGCCCAGGCTATGCTTGGTACAGTGTCAGGTAGTGAATTTGCACTGAGCACAAGCTAAGGGAAATGCACAGTGGCATTGGGAGCAGCTTGCCACAGCCAGACTCTCTTCTTGCTGGGCAGGACATCACCAGCTGTAGTCAGGGTCACAGCACTGACCTGGCTTCAGCCTGCAGGGCCCACCCATTGACAAACATCAACAGGCACAGCTCTGCCATGGGAGCCTTTCCAGCAAGAAACTGTGGCCACCTGGGTCACCAGCCAGCACTGCTAACTCTGGGACAGGCCCTGACATATGGTTGACTCAGGCAACTCATCCACAGCAAACAGGTTATTCAGCCCAGCCCATCTTATTTTACATTTAGAAATTGAAGAGGGAAAGTCGTTATTTCTTCCAATATTTTAGAGTCAGTGATGCTCAAGGCATCCTTCTCTAATTTGGTCTATCCAGTGTTTTAGCATCACTCCCAACAGCAGCTGAAAGCTCTCCAGGACTGAGTTATGCCAACGTACAGGGTCCTGTGCTCAGGCAGAAAAAGTTAAATGGGATTTTAAGGTTTCATCTACTTAACTGGTCTTTAAATATGTATGTAGGTTAGAGAAAGCAAGAGTTATGACTGACTGCTGCATGGTGGCCATGACAGCTCTCCGTCCCTGGGCAGTCCTGCCTGAGGATGCTCAGTCCCACTCAGAGGCCACCATGGGGAAGGGATGGGGGAGGTGGACAAGGCAGAAAGCTCATCACCCCCAAACTCTAGGTGGGCACCTGCTAAGAAGTTGAGTGCCTTGTTGGTGCAGTGCTTTGAAAGCCTTAGCCCTGGTGCCTCTCTCCTGGCTCAGGAACCTTGAGAAGCCAGGACAGTGAGCAGAGGGTGGCTGTCACCAAGACAAGTCCCCAGTGCTCCTCTGCACCATCTGCTGTGGACCCAGCAATGCCATACATTGGGCTGGACAACAGGGGATGACACTGGGAGTAACTGAGGTTGGGGCAACATGTGCCCCAAGAGCATGCATTCCTCCCCCCAGCCAGGAAGAAGCCTTTGCTTAGGGACATTGCTCCATCAGAGCACAGCTTGTGTCCTGCCATCAGGTTCTCTGAATTTCTATTACTTTTGAGTAAGGAAATTTGTCCAATACTAAAGCACTGAAAAAGGCTGAAAGGTCTGCCAGGATACAAAAGGCATAATGTTCTTTAGCTGCAGATGAAAAAGCCATCAAAACATGTCTGTTTTGAAGCTCAGGACTTGGTTGGCATTCAGCTGGGTGAGGGCAATGCTACCAGCTTCAACCACAAAATGCTGCACTTCAGTTCAAGTGCCCTGGCTTGTTTTCCTGTGAGCTCAGGCAGGAGTGGGTGATGGGACATTAGGAGCAGTCAGCTGCCACCCATGCTCAGGCCAGTGCCACCAGCACTGCCAGCCCAGTCCCTTCTTCCAGGCTGGCTGGGCCATTGCAGCCCCTGGCCCCTGCAGCCAGCTGTGCACAGCAGGGCCAGGCAGGAAGGGGGCCAGCTGGCTGCTGGGGCCAACTGAGCTGCCCAGCCTGGGCCTTTGGATGGGATGCAGCAGATCATTTCACCAGCACAGGGTACCAGCTCTTCATGGCAGTCAGCTCTGGGCACCCTGCACGTGCTTGGGAGGGCAAGCAGGTCTGGATGGGCCAGCAGGACACAGCACCAGTTCTACTCAAGAGGAGAGCTGGGAGAAATGTCTCATGCCAAATCTGCCTCATGCCTGCAACACCTGTGCTCTGGAGACATTGGCCTCTGACCTCTCAGGACAAGCTGCAGCTTCTCCAGCCACCACAGGAGATCCCCCTCCACTGCTGAGGCCAAACTCCCAGGCTGGCTGGTATTCCAGAGGAAGCTGCTCATGTGGGTGTCAGTGAGGCAGTGAAATGAGAGTGAGCACACACCATGTCCCTTCACACCCTGGGATTACCCAAACACTGCAAGCACCGGCCCTGGAATTAAAATGCAACACAACACGATGCAAGACAGGGCACAGAGTCACCTCATCTCCACAGACATCAAGCTCAGGAAGAGCTCTGCACTTCTGCTTCATCACGGGAATGTCTGGGGCTGGGCCCTGCAGCTGTGGCTCCCTGCCCACTGTGCTGCACATCCACCACCAGCCCTGCCTGAGATTCTCACCACAGGGCAGCATTTCAGGAGAGTCTCCATCACCCAGTGGATCTTTGTAAATAATTTGCCCTTTCTTTTTTCCTAACATAAGTTAAGCATCTCAGCTCGCTGCAGAGGACAAATAGAGACTCTGGTTGGGCAGTGGTTTTCTACCTTTGGGAATTTAGTATGGAAATTGCATGGAGGTTGGGCCACTTTCCAAGTACATTTTGAACTGAGCAATGACAGGTACCAGTGGACCTAAGCCAAAAAGCTGGAAGTTTCATCTGCTTTCCCTTCCTCCTGCCAACATGTACTCCAGGGCCATTAATATAGTGAGTGTTTAGAGTCCCATTAGTCATTTTCCATCCCTGATACAGGTAAATCACTTATCTCCTCAGTTATCATTATCAAGTGTAATGACAACCAAAACACAGTCATTTTTCTTATCAAAGTCGGGGGGGGGGGGGGGGGGGGAAAAAGAGGAAAGACCCTATGTGGCTCTTGGACCAGCCCCAGCATTGCACTACCAGAAGGAATCTGCTCCCTCAATGCATAAGTGAAAAAGAAACTAGCCTCCAAAATGTGAAATAAAAAATAGCAAAGTCCTGAGAGATGGCTTTCCAATCAGGTGGCCTCTGACTGGAACCAGCCTCTGGCAGATTCTTGAGTCCCAAGCATCAGGCTGAGATGACTGACAGGAGCACTGTGACTGGCATGTCACCATCATCAGACCAGGTATAATGCACACTTGTGCTTTAACCTGGGTGAACAACACTGGTGACTGCAGCGAGGTCTTCCCCCAGCCTTGCTTTTATTTGCAACATCAATGCATTTGAATTCCTTGCTTGGATGGGATGGTGCCACCATCCCCATCACTCAACAGTGTGCCTGGGCACACTGAGCTCCACAGTGCTGCCTCCACAGCTGCACCAGCAGGCAGGTCAGCAGCCACAGCCCCCAGCTACATCCCCTTGCCTGGCACCCAGCCCAGGAGCAGCTTTGGCCCTGGTGCTGCTGGCTCTCCACTGGAAAACATCACTGGGATAGGATGCAGGTGGGCTATGGCTCCAACACAGACTGCTGTAACCCACCACAAGCAATAATGCACAAGGGAAATTTCCATTTCATCTTTCCCAGTACAGCCCTGCTGGGGCAGTGGCAGCAGCAGGCAGCCAGGGCAGCAGATGGGTGGGCCCTGCCTATTCTGTCCCAGGTGGGAACAGCAGGGGGATTTTCCCAGGGTCTGCTGGGGCTGGGGGTCTCAGCACAGCTGGTGCCTGGGTGATATCCAGCTGCTGGCTGACACCCCAGAAAGGCACAGGGCCAGGATCATCCACAGGTGAATCCCTCAGACAGCGCTGGAGCATTGCCAGGGGCTTGCTCACAGCCCAGCATTCCTTGGGTTCATTACTGAGGCTTCATTCATCTACCCTCTGGTCCAGGTGAAGCTTTCACCTGCTCCCTCAGGACAGTGTCCTTCCCCTCAGCCACCCACGCCACCCCACACCCCCAGTTTGCTGCCAGAGCCAGCCTGCTCCTGCCACAGCCCTCAATCCCACATCAGCTAGTCCAGGTCCCCAGTAAGGCAGAATGACCTCCTGCCACCCCAAGACCTCAGTGTGAGGGTTCCTGCTGCTGGAGTAGCACCTTGCTGCCCAAAGACCTCCCTGCTCAGGCACATGGTGCCATGAGGAATGGAGCTTTACCTTCCCAAGGAAACCAGGCCAGAACTGCAGCCTGTATCCCCATGCTCGTGCAGGCTGGTGCAGCACGCCCGGGGCACAGAGGCTGGTGCTGATGTCCATAGGTCCCACCAGCAGTGGTGGGGGATGCCCACAGCCCGGCTCTAACCCCAGCAATAGCTCACCCCTCTGCTTCTGACCCAGAGCAAGCAGGAGCACAGGCACAGGCACGGCGTGCCAGGGGATATCATCATTTCAGTGTCATCCCCTGCAAGCTAACGAGGTGCTTGGCTGCTCTCCCTGCCCAGCAGCAGCAGCACAGCCGCGCTGTCATTAACGCCGGAGCCGGCTCCCCTGCTGGGGGTGCTCATCACGTTTCACGGTGTGTTTCAGCACACGAGCTCCCCACAGCACCTGCCCAACCTGGCCTTGCCACCACATCCCCTGGCACAGGGTGGCCTGACACATCAGGTTCCCAACACATCACGGTCCTGCCCGTCCCTACAGAGAAGCCACAGCTCCTTGGCCATGCCACGTATGTACTGTCTGATACAACCCCTGCCAAACCTCCCCAGTGAAAGCCATGGGAAGACAAAAAACAAACAATAGACCCAAAAAGCGCATTAACTTGATTGCCGATGGCCAGTACAGACTTCTAGCTGAACAGGTCCTGACATCATACAAAAATCAGGTGTCACAGGGACATGGGAAGCCCCGAGCTGTGGATGCAGAGACACAAGAGAGGCTTAAAGCCACTTGCCAAATCTATTTCAGATTAGTTAAGCTCCTTTTCCTGAACTTTCCTCTACGGGCAAGGGCAGAGAAAGCCAGGAAGAGGTTGAGGTGTGTGCAGAGGGGCCATGCCCAGCAGAGAAGGGATGGCAGACAGTCCATGGAACAGCTTCCCAGCCAGCCAGGCTCTAGCATCCGCTGCAGCCCAGGATGCTGGCAAGCTGCTCTGCTCATCAGACTTTAATAACTCGTCCTGCTGGAAACCAGCCTGAAATGAGCAAATAGACTCAGGGAGATGAGTGTAAATGGCTGCTTTACCAAACTCCTTTCCTGCATGCACCTTCATTGTAAACACTGACACAGAAAAGACTGCAGGATTCCATCTTGGAATTATGTGCTGGCACACACTCCCCAGAAATTTTTTATCTTCATCTTAGGGGAAGGAAAAATAATCCCTTTTCTGGTTGTCTCATTACCCTGGTGTCTGGGAAGAGGTGGGGGAGGGAGCACCGGTGCCTGGGACTAGCGCGAACTGTGGCAATTCATTAGAGCCGGTGCCCCTGGAGAGCAATTGGCATTTCGAGATCAATCTCTGCCAGGAACCGAGCGGGAGCATCCTGCAGCAAAGCCGAGTACATTCTGCTCTCACAATTAGGCAGCTAAAAATATAAGGCTTGGGGGAGGTGTCCCTGGTCAGACCCCAGTGCCACTCAGAACCCTTGCCCAGCCCTGCAGCCCCTCGTGGGGCAGGCAGGGAGGGGGTTTGGACAGATGCTGCCCCACAGCAGAGCTCGGGGATGGGGCAGAGCTGGAAAGGTGATGTCAGGGCTGCCGAGGAACCCCAGCCAGGGTCCTCATCCTGGGGTCGAGCAAGGCTGCTCGGCCCATGTGAATAAACCCGACTCCTGCCACCCCAAAAACAGAAGCAGCAGCATCCATCCCTGGCCCACATATCAGTGCTGGCCAGCTCAGGCACAAACTGCACCAGGGCTGCTGTTCCTGGGGCAAACACCAGGCTCACGGCTGCAGCCATGCCCTGCCCTGGCTCCCTTTGGAAGCACAGACATAGCCAGAGGGTCCACTCACTCTCAAGAGTCTTTCTCCCCAATCAGGAAACAAACAAAGCCAAATTCTGCCTTGCCCTGGAGCACCCATGCCAGGCATCATCACCTCCATTTCCATCTTTTCTGCACGTTTAGTCTCAGGCACCTCCAAAAGCTGGCTAAATACTGATCTGCATCTTTAGGCAGCTAAACACCATAGAAAAATCCAGCCTAATCACAACGGTTGTGCATCAAAGCCACTTACGCTTTAAGCTGGATTTGGATTTAATGTGTGACTGAATTAGGGATCCATCTGAAACTTCAAATAACTGCTGAGCTGGGTGCTCAGTGGGTGAGCTCTGAGCAGGGAGGCAGGCTCTGTGCCCCAACAGCCTCCCCCCAAGAAAGCATCTCCCAGCACTTGGCTGGTGCCCACATGGGATGGATGGGGAGGGGAGCTGGAGAGCTCACCATACAGAAGTGAGCTTTCACATAAACGTCCAGGAGAGGAGCAATGGTGACACATGAGGACTGCCTGGCACTACACTCAGCTGGGGAGTTGGGATGGGAGATCTCATGCTGTACCTCCACCAGCAGCACCAAGCATGCCCCCCTACAGCAGGCACTTATCTTCATGAAAGTCACTGACAGCCTAATCCTTCCTCAGCCATGAATTTCCTTCTATGGTACTATAGCAAACAACATTCTGCTTTTATTTTTTTTTTTTTTTTTGGCCAAAGGCTGTATAGCATCTCCATGGTGACTCTAAAGCTTAATGTATTCTTGCTGATTTAAGTGATTAATGCTCCAGCGCGTGTGGCTGGCAGCCGAACAGGTGCAGCCCAGCCTCCCTGCAAAAATCCTCATGACCAATTCATTTTCTAACCAGCTGGTTGCCAAATTTCATGCCATTTGCATGAGTGGCAGCCTGGCTCAGGTGGTGGGTTTCATTCCTTTTTCATCCCTAACCTTGGCAGTCCCTGTGTCACCTGGTGACAGCAGAGCACGGCAGTGAGCAGGAGGGAAGTGCCTGAGCTGAAATTACAAAGAAATATTAACCACCTCACTAAGAGACATGCTGGGACAGTTCACAGGGAATGGCTGGGGCAGTGATGCTCACAAGGAAGGTGTGAGCTGCAGTACAGGTTACAGGCAGGGCTGGCTGCTCACCTGCAGTGCAATTCAGCGCAGGAGGAAGATG
This sequence comes from Ammospiza caudacuta, assembly GCF_027887145.1. NCBI lineage: Eukaryota > Metazoa > Chordata > Aves > Passeriformes > Passerellidae > Ammospiza > Ammospiza caudacuta. The sequence goes on along the minus strand of NC_080598.1, from coordinate 55,583,578 downwards.
GTGCCCTCACAGCTGCATTCCCTCATGGATCCCTCCCCATCTGCACAAAATTCACTGTAACCCTGGAGCCTGTGCAGCTGCCTGCCAGCAGCAGGGGCCCAGAGAAACCCCAAGGCACAGAGGGTCCCCAGGGGCTGCTGCCAGCACTCTGGATCCTTTGACAGGGACGAGCCAGGGGTCACTGGGGCACCCTGAGCCATCCCTCAGTGGCAACAGGAGCCATCCTCCCGAGCAGGGGGCAGGGCCATGGGTGTTGCTTTGTGCTGTGCAAAGGTTGTGTGGATCTCCCTCTCCCCAGGCTGCTCAGCTCTGCTCTCCAGCTTGGCTGCAGGAGGCTCAGCCGTAATGACTGACGCTGCTCTGCAATTATGCACTTTGCAGGCCTCTGATGAAAGTACTTTAGAAATATTATACATTCATCTGTAAGTAAAATAAAATCTACTGGAGTGGTATTTTGCTCTTTTCTTCTCTGGGTAAATTCCACATCATTTATTACATTATATTTGTACGTATTTCCCCAGTACATTCTTTCCTTCAAAAATTCATATTTAAAATGCCATATAAATAAAGTATCTTTTACAAATATTTGTAGAGGGATTAAACATGGCACATGGCGTTATCAAAGCATCAAAACTATTAGTGGCGTAGACAGCCTGAACAAATTACATCACATAAATTTCAAGGGCTTCTTCAAATTCAATGGCTAATAAAAGAGCAAAGCTGCCCTAAAACCAAGAGAGGAATCTCATCCACAAGCTCATCAGATCTGGAGGAGGAGGTTTTCCAAACAGGATCCAGCCCATCTCTTCCTGTCCCAGCACTGGGAGAGGGCTCACTGGGAGAGGGCTCACTGGGAGAGGACCCATCCCCCACTGGCAGGCTGGGACAATGAGTTTGCTTTCCCCTTTAATTCCTCCCTGTTAAATTTTACCCTCCAAGCCACAGAGATTGAGGGCCCATGTTACCATGGGTGCCTGTCAGCCTGCTCTGGGACAGAGTTCCTCATGTAGGACAAAACCAGGTTGCTCAGAAACCCCCTCTGAGTTGAGCCCCTTTCAATCTTGTATCACTCAACACACACATTTCAGCAGGGTGTTGTGCCCATGCTGCCACAGCTAGACTGATCACACCACAGAAAAATACAAAACCCAATGGCACTTGAAAGAAAATTTCTCAAGCAACATTCTGGGATTTCCCAGAACACTTTGTTTTCATTTTAAGATATTTTGATGTCAGCTTCATTTAGCTTCTGCCCAAGGCTAGTGCCTGCTCTGTCAACAATGCTGTGGGTTGGTGCTCCTCAGCCAAATACTGCTAAGCTCTCCATCACATGGAGGGGGTTTATCCCTCCTTTGAGAAGAAAAAATCAATTTCTTTAAAATGAAATTGGATTTTGCTGAACTTTCTCTCATTTCCCCCAAATAAAAACAAACAAACAACAAGCAAACAAATAAACAACAAAACAAAACCAACCAACCAAAACAAACAGAAATGGGCTTTTTGGTTCCATGGTACAGAGAAACCCAGGCTGCTGTAGGACTCCTGTTCCTTTCCCCAGCTGAGGCATCCTTAGTCTGGCTGGACCATGGACAAAAGTGTCAAAGACCATGGAATGAGTTTAAACTGACAGAGGACAGTATGACATTAGATATTAGGAAGAAATTCTTTACTGTGAGGGTGATGAGACACTGGCACAGGTTGTCCAGAGAAGCTGTGGGTGCCCCATCCCTGGAAGTGTTCAGGGCTGGGTTGGACAGGACTTTGAGCAACCTGGTCTGCTGGAAGGTGTCCCTGTCCATGGCAGGAGGTTGGAACTGATCACCTTTAAGGCCCCTTCCAAGCCAAACCATTTTATGATTCTGTGGAGAGGGGGACAGGGGAATGTGCCACCAAGCAGAGCTCCAGGGCTGGCCCTGCCCTCACCCACCCTAATTCACCTCTGCCCACCATGCCTTACCATGTCTGTCAGCGCATGGGGAGACCCGACGAAGACTGAGACAACCTGCAAGAAAAGCAAGAATGAAGTGTGCTTTGCCCTGGCAGGTAAAGGGGCTTTTCCAATGCCTGACGGTGTTGTGTGACAGCAAAAATAAAATAAATTTAAAATGTCTATACCTTGTCCTTGTCAAAGTGAACCACATCCCTGGCACAGGGGACTCTGCCTTTATCCCAGTTGGAGGCGGTTTCGAAATTGGTGTTGGGGATCCACTGCTTGTACACGGCAGCGGTGGCAGCTGGGAGGGAACAGAAAAACCAGTTTAACCCAGTCCATGAGAGGCACTGGGAGCCTGCTCTGGGATGTGCTTTAGAATGGCTTGGCATTTATAGGTCAGATTTGGGGATTTTCTACCCAAAAGCAGCTCCTGCATTGTCCCAGCTGAGCAGTCACAGCCCTTCTCTACAGAGGGGATTTTTTTTGGCTGGGTGATGGTTTTAGCCACTCAGACAGGAAGAGAAGCAAGGGACAAACGCTCAGCAAGCAGACAGAAGGCAGGGAAGTATCCTGCAGGCAAAAGGTAAGAATAGCATAGACCTGGTAGTTAAGCAATCCTTGCAGGGGGCTTAGTTGTCACTCAGACTAATTAAACAAGCAAAGATTCCTCAGCCTTTGTTTTCCAGAAGGTACAGAGTGGGCATTCAGAGCTGTGATACCACTACGACAGGGCAAGACAAGAAAGGGCATTGGCTGTGGGACGTGTAGCACAAGTACAGGCTGCTTTCATGTGTTCGGAGCTGGAGAGGGAGGATTCAGTGGTGTACTTCAGTCTGAGACATAAATGTGTCGGGAAATAGGGTTCTTCCCCCTGGGGTTTCCTGGGACAGTGGCAGTCCTGCCCTTGGGGCCCCACAGGGATGAGCCTGCTGGGCAGGGACAGGACATGGCAGAGGGGGTTTCACTCTGACCTCTGTTTGCACAAGCACAGCAGAGCAGCCTCCCGACCTGACACTGCCCAGGCTTGGCTGGGGGATGCATGTTCAGCTGAAGATGAATGAACCTCCACCAGCCTGAATTAAATGGCTTCAGGCAAGTGAGTATGAGACACAGAAAATTACCTAAAACCCCCCTTACTTTTGTAATTTTAATGGATCATCTTTTCTGTAGGAGAAAGACCCATAAAATTACAAAGTATGTAGAAAGCCCGTGGTGGAAGGGCTGGGGCCCTGCAGAGGGAACGCAGGCCCAGCCCGGGGCGGGAGGGGCTCTCAGTGACTGCAGCGCTGTACAAAGCCCGGGCCCGGCTCCTCCGAGCGATGGGTGCGATGTGCCTGCAGAGGCTCTATCAGCACACAGAGATCACCGTGAGGTGCAATTTGCGCTGTTTACTCTGCCAGGGGCTCTGCCGAGACCGCTGGCTGTAATAGCCGTCTCCAGATGAACAGGAAACGATGTATTTTTAACCAGAATGAAAGTCCTGGAGCCCAGGTGCAACCGCGGAGGAGCTCCTGCCTCACGCCGGGCTGCGGTGCCTGAGGGAGCCCTCAGACTGGGCGAACACACCCGTGCACTCTGTAAAACCCTCCGAGAGGGAAAAAAACATTACCGGCGGTAAGAACCGCAACCAAGCTGCTGCTCGCAGTGTTGTGGGCATAAACACCTTCCTAGCTCAGAGCAGAAAAGAGCTAAAGAAGGAAAAAAAGCCCCCAGACAGCAATGGCAAATTGTTCCGTCCTTGCTGCTGTTCCCTCGTGTCCCTGCCGCCGGGAAGCTGGGGAATGGAGAGGCCGGAGCTCCAGCCGCAAGGTTCGGCCGGCCCCACGGCACGAAGCCTCAGGGCCCGTAGGCCGAGCGGGCTCACAGCGGGCCCACCCTGGGCACGGCTCCCCCGGCCGCAGGTTAATCCCTTTGCCCCCTGCATTCCTGCACCCTCCCCAGCCCTGGAAGTATCAGTGTGCTGTTTAATCGGCCCTGTCTCCCGGGAAGCGCAGTCCTTGAACACCAAAGCTACATGCATATTCAACAGGGAGCGTGTCCTGCAGCGCAGCGCTGCTGACTTCAAATGAGAGGCTCAGCAGGCTCTGCACGGCTGTCCCAGCCTCGGTGCCTGCCTGCCTTCCCCATGTCCGCCTGGAAATGCCTTCTCCCGTCTGCCAGTCCGGTACACTGGGAATGACAGAGCCCGCAGCTCTGCTCCAGGGCTGCTGGAGTACACGAAACGCGGAGCTCGCCCAGCGGTCACCCCTGCTCGCCAGGGCGGCCGGGCCCTGGCCGTACTCACCCAGGAGCTGCAGGATGCCCAGCAGGGAGAGCAGGCGCTTCATTCCGCAGGCGGCTGCCAGCCCTCGGCCCCGCGATCCCTGCCCCGCTGGACCTTGCACCTTCCCGGGCACGTGATGGGCTCAGCCGGGGAGGCTGCAGGGAGCAGGGAGTTCATCACAATGGGAGGCAGGCTTCCCCCAGCACGAACCCCACCCTCGCTCTGTCCCTGAAGCTCAGCTCCGTTCCCAGTCCCCCTGTTTCCTTGGAACCCGTTGGGAATCTAAGAGAGCCACTGAGGAAGCAATTGGGGAGGCAGGAGTGGGGCTCCCCCAGTTGGCTCACCAGACCTCGCGCCACGCTCCCCCACCCATCCAGGGCCAGCTGGAGGGTGTCGGGGTGAGCACATCCCTACCGAACAACAGCTACCTCCCAATTACTAATAATGGCCTCCGTGTATTTTCAATTAGCTCGCTTGGAAGGGAGCAGCTCCCAGCCACGACTCGTACTTTGGCCACCAGCTGATTTGATCATTAGCCGGCAGCGCCAGCACAGCCCCACGCTGCTCCTGTGGCGGCTGCTGGCAGCGGCACCGGTGCATGGGGATGCAGCAGGAGGGGGAACTGCACCATCCTTATCCTCTGCCACAGCATGGAGCAGTGCTGCATGCCGGCCCAGGATGTGTTAGGGGCAGAAAAGAGTGGGGAGAGAGCATGGATGGTGGCAGAGGCTGATGCCAAGGAGAGAGCTGTGGGGCTCAGCTGCCCTTCAGCTGACACTGGCACCAGCAGGGCAAGGGCAGAAGGTTGGTAAATGCAGGGCTTCACTCGAGGCCAGGAGGAGACTGGAGAAGTTCTTGGAAGGGTCATCCAGTGGAAGGGACACAGACCACAAGAAGCTCTCACCTGACATCAGCAAGGATTTAGGAGTGCAAACCATCCCCTGACATCTGCAAGGATTTAGGAGTGCAGGAGTGGGAAGCAAACCATCCCCATCCCACCATTCATACTCCCCCTGCTTCCTAGCTTCCAAATTGGCAGACAGACTGAGGTGCCGGGAGAGAAAGCTCCTTAGAGCTGCAGCTCTAAGCTTGGGCATTAGCCAAAACACAGTCAGCACTTTCTACCCAGGGAGCTCAATGCTGAGAGATGTCCTCGAGGTTAAAGGCTCCTGCACTCTAATTACCACTCACAAATCTCTCCTAGGGGACTCTCAGGGTGAAAGCTGGCTGCAGTGAGATGTCCTGTATTTTAATAGAGGGAGGAAAAATTATAAATCATGGATACTTGGCAATTAGAGCTTGGAGAAAGGACTGCAGTGAGCAGAGGGCAAGTGCATGCTTGTCTGTGCTCTCAGCATCCTGCAGCACAGCCAGGATGGGAGAAACTGCTCATGGGACCCTAAAACCCACTGTGCTGGGATGTGCTCCACACCCTTCATTTTACTTTCTGTACTCTGTGGCTGCTGCTTCTCAGTGCTGCTCGTGCCACCAAAGCTGATACTTGATTTTAAATGAGCTGGAACTCATCTGGCAAGCAGGCAGAGGTCAGAAATCCCCAATCTGCCTGTAAAACTCTGCTCAAGGATGGACAGTCCCTTCTTCAGCATTAGAGTAGTACAGGGCAGGGTAGAGGAATGACAGAAATTCCAGCAAAACTGGGGCCAGAGGCTCACTGCAGCATTGCTGAATAACCCAGTCAGAATAACTCAGCCCTTACTGTGGGTCTCTCCCCAGGGCTGCAGCTTGCTCCTCTCCATCCCAGCTTTTGTTGTTGCTGCTGTCCCAAGATGCTGCTGAGCTCAGGACCAGACAGCACAACAGAAGGCTGCACAGGAGCAACGTTTGGGTCAGGTGGTTACAGGGGGAGTGAAACAAATTGAAAGGAAGGAGAAATCAGTCCCCCAAAATTAAAGCAGCTGCCCTAATGCAGAGATCAGCACATTTCACCCCTTGCTGCCTGCCCATCCTTCTGCTCTCCCGTGCTGACTGCCCACAGTTCCCCAGGGGTGGGGCAAGATCATCACCAGCACAGAGGGGAAACAGCACTCAGTGGATGCTTTCCCAGCATTGAGTTATAAATGGGCATCAAAGCCAAAAACACTGTTCTGCTTAGAGAGCCAGCAGAGCCACCACCTAAAGCCCTTCTGGACATCCAGCTCCTCCCAGAATTTCCCTGTTGTACAACTGCATCTCCCCTCACCGCTTAAATTTGTATCTTGCAACACAAGGGACTTTGCCCAGCATGAGCACTCAGAGCCAGCACTTTGCATCTGGAAAGGGAGCTCGGGGCTGAGCACAAAGCAGCGATGCTGGGGGCACCAGGCCCCAAGGTGGATGACTGCCCCCCACAGCACACACTTCCTGCAGCCCTCCAAGCAGCAATGGCACCGTCCCCAGAAAGTCATTAAGTGCATGGAAAAATTACTCTGTGGTAACTGTGTTACACGCCATGGCCTCAAACAGAGAGGGAGGAGAAGGCAGAGGTGTGCCAAAAACTGGCTCCAAACCCCCAGTGCTGAAGCCACCCCCTGTGGGAGTTGGGCTGTACCCAGACACAATGTTTGCCAGTCTCTTTGGCACAGGGCAGCACTGCTGAAGGTTTGAACACGAAGCTAAGCTTAGATAAATGAGGAGAAACGGCCTGGCAGGTGATAGCCCCTCTAGCTATTTTCTATCTCATGGCTGCCCTTAAAGCAGGCAACCAGAGAAAATCTCCACGTGATATTTCCTTCCATTTAAGAAAAAAGATAGTCTTGAGTGCAACAGCACCATCTATACTGCCAGAATCAATCTCTGGTGGCAGAGGAGCTGTGTGTGCTGCTGGGAGAGGCATGGCCTCGTTTCAGGGCTGGTCAGGACCTGAAGCTGAATATACAGTCAGTCTGTGCAGTTAAATCCCTCTTTGGAGCTCCACACCAATTCAGCAAGAGGAACTCACCCAGCTTACAGGCCTCCAGCAGCCACACAGTCCCCTTACCCTCAGGGCAGCAAGGCAGGAGGAGTCACTGGAGGGGATCACATTTGGGCTCAGAGCTACCTGGAAGCTACACCCCAACTCACTCCTTATCTAGTAGTGTAGAGCAGGGGAACAAGAGCTTCCCATTAGGGGTGTCCACAGGAGCAGCTACAGAGCGAGACCTGTGGGGATGTAGGGTGTGAGCAACCAGGGCTGTGAGCAACCAGGTTTGCTCCTCAGCCGTGAGCCCAGGCCAAGCTGCACACTGGAACCAGCCCACTCCATCCCAACCTGTGCATGGCTGGGATTTCTTTTTATCCTCGGAAAACTGAGTGTCTTTCACCAGCCATCACTACCTACCCCAGGGACACCTGCTAAAGGGGCCACAGCTGGGAAAATTCCAAGTAATCTCTGCAAAGCTTCTGCGTTGGCACAAAGCAGCCATTGAGTGTCCACAGCAGTGTCTGCAGACAGCTCCCACCTCCACTCACAGCCATGCTGCCAAAACACAGCTGCAACCAAACCAGCTGTGCCCAAATATTGCTTAACCCAAGGTGCAGCCTGCAGGGTGGAATTCAGTTCCTGAGGTCTCTTCTGTGTTTGCCAGCCCAGCCTGTGGGAATTCAGTTCCCGGCTTGGGCCATTCCCCATTCTAGTGAGCCTACAGAACACACCAGAGCACGTGCTGAGGTCCAGTGTTCACTGCCAAAAATCCTCTTGAAGGAGCGAGAGATCTGAGTGGGCCCAGCTTCCCCAGGTGCCACGTTTGTCAAGGCGGGTAGGGAAGATATTTTGGTTTTCACCTGTTTTGGCCAAACAACAAGCCAGACACAATACTTGACAGGAACAGCCTCCAGGGCTCAATCCAGGCGTGCAGGAAGGAACCACACAACTGACTCACGGAATAACTGGGGCTTTGGGGAAGGTTGGGGGAAATCACCTATTTCACCACTTGTTTTGATCACTGGATATTTCCCCATTCCTTAGACAATTCCAGGACTTGGTCACATCAAAGCAAACAAGGAGCAGGATACGCAGGACTGAACATTTTGAAAACCTCTGACTTTTTACCAGACACCAAGCAAACCCAAGGTTTGAAACTCTGGAAAACTTCCCAAAAACTTAAAAAAAAAAAAACCCTGAAGTTCTTCCAAAAGATGGCCCTAGCAGCAGGTCCAGGCTCTGGCAGTGTTCCTGTCAGCCAGCACCCTCTGCAGC